>NC_039479.1:10247328-10602478 GCF_003590095.1 Trichoplusia ni
GATGAAGCCCACACTAGTCATCTTCGAGCACAAGCGAGTCAAAATACCGACTAGGATGAAGTTGTCGAAAAAGTTTTGAAAAATTAAAATCGTATTTAAACCTTAAACTTTGCTTACCAATGGTAAACAACTAAGATGTCGGTGACAGTCTTTCACACATTACCCTAAAGCAAAAAAGCAAAAAACGCCTATGAAAGAATCCTTAAGAAGCTCAAAGAACAGATAGACAGACGTACAATGTATTCTTCAACGTTTCATCATCCCTGATAACAAATCTCTAGATCACGGTAATAAATTAAGCTTTGCGTTTGTGTCGTGAACGTAAAAGGCAATTTATATATAAGTTATCTGTGTACGGTATTTAATTAAGACGTATGTACTCTGTCTACTCAGCTTTTTGTTTCAAGAGGCTGTTAAATCTGAGTTTTGTATATTTACATAGTATGAAGATGAAGTAAGCCTTAGTTGCTAGTTATAAATGACGAATGTTTAATTAAATTTGTATGTTATTTTGCCATTGATTTTGCAGAGGAAACTATTTTGTAAGGATTTCAAATGCAAATTATTAATTTCTCTAAAGCTGTTGTGTTATAAAGTAACAAAATAGACTTAGAATCTAATGCAGTTCAACCAATACTGTCAGTGAAATACGGTTCTATTGTTGCTGACTGTACCATCAGCACAGACTAAGTAAGATATGTATAAAGAATGTTAAAATTTAAAATTTAAATGTTAATTAAGAATGCCTGACTGTCAGTTAGTCAGCAACAGCTGTTGATAAAGAGTTTGAAAAATTACGTAGACCTTCTTTAAATTGAAACGAATTTAAACTAAACAGTGTTCAACGAATCATTAATTTAAATTTAGATTATGTTTTTATATCAACTTTCTATTTATAGGCGAGTCTCAATTTATATGAAGTTCTGACTTTCGTTATTTATTTTGATAGGCATCTGATTCTTAATTTTTTCAGAAACATAGGGTGTTTTTTTTCCATTCCATACGTTGATTTGGATGTGTTTCTACTAGCTTCTTGCCATGCCACCCGAAGTCTTGAATTGTGCTGTCATGTTTCCACGACCATACTAATATTACTTTAAGACGTAGTGGTAAACCTTCAGTACTAACGGCCAACACCGAAGGGAATTTTATTTCTTGCCCAACCACTACTGCCAAAATTGGCCTGTCTAAATACGCAGTAAAAAGAACGTCTAACTATCTTACACACAACATACACCACAATATTCAATACACTTTATGCAAAAGACAATCTTACCGAAGCGTCGTGAACGCAATCTGAATGCGAAAAGGGAAATCATGTCTCATTTTCCCCGCAGTCAAAGTAGATTGCTTTTAGGAAAAGCAGAACATGTGCAAAGACAGCTTACGAACGATGTAATGATTAAATGATACGCGAGCTATCTCGTCGTGTTTGCTTTATTCCTTCTGAAGATGATATGGATTTGACTGTTCACCTCTTGTAACCTGATAAAGTGTTGCTTAACTCATTGCTTCAATCTAGCATCTATATAGTGTTGCTGAAATCTAGATCTCTGAAATGATAAAGCCCTATGTTTCTCTTTTTTTATTTATCAGTTTCTGTCCCACTGCAGGGTAAAATCATTTCTACTCTCGTTCAATCTCTTATTTGCCTTTTATCTTTTTTGTTCTTGTTAATCTTTCGGAAGACCTTTGTTTTTTACAAAGATAAATCTGTCATAAAGGATCTTAGTTAAGCGTCCCACTAACGCCATCTGGGTCTGCCCCGCGATGTTTGTATTGAATGCCACATTCTTGTGTTTATGTACACTAGCTGTGCTCTAAGTAATTAATTTCCATTTTCGTATCAACACTGCACTGCGCTGCGCAGATAGCCGAGTGGTTGTGGTCACTACGCCAAACCGACTGACTGTACGCCTCGTCTCGTAGGTTCAATCTCTGAGTACGACAAGTGTTTTTATCATCCACAGATTTTTGTACTGAGTCTGGGACCTATCTTTGTTCATGTGACTTGACTGTTTCAAATGTTTGTAGTTTGTACAACCCCTGCGACAGATGGATTAAATTACTCTGTGCGGGATTTGTTAAAAAGACATGAAAAACTTATTTTAAGTAAACATTTCGGTAATTAACCATTGACAAAATAAATGAAAAAAAATATGCAAAGACTGCGGTAATTAGCATGTACGAAAAATAAAAGTGCTCTTGAATAAAGGCTTGTAAAATGAGCCGCCTACATCACAAGTGCCGAAAACAGATACAACCTTTCTTACAAAATAGTGGTTTATTTTTGTCATCAACAAAAATGGGGAAACTTTGTCTCATGAAGGTGATAAAGCTTGTTATCATATTGGACTGCACGGATAGCCGACTAATATAGGTGACCATACTAAGCCTATTGAGAGCGACAGATCGAGGGTTCGATCCTCGCGTAGCGCAAACATGTTCTCAGTGTGGGTGTCTTTGTGCAAGAGACTTCAATGTTTGGGAAACCCAGCGTGACACAAGGACTTATGTACTATGAAAGACTAATGGAGTAATATGAAAGACATAGGAAGAGAATTAGACTTTTGGTTAAAATAATTGAAACATAATTACCAAAAATTAAATATTCATGATGATACTTTAAAGTAAATGCTTTAAATACTCAGTTAATTATTTACGTGGTAATCGTGTCAGTAGCTAGAGTAAATTTGCTTTAATTAATTAAACACGGTTGTCACATTAATCATTCAAGTCAATTAGCTATGATCATAGAATGGTTGGCGATTTAGTCTGTTATCTTAGTAACATTAATTCTTAAGTGAAACATTCATTAGGTTCCAGTAAATGTTCAGGACTTAAATAGGAACATACTTGCTAAATAAACGGTCAAGTGGGAATTGTACATACAGGCTAAAGAAAGAAGAAAGGTTTAGGTGAATATAAAAAAAAGAATGACTCCCTGACTGAATTTTAATCCTTGTATCGCGGGAGTCATTAATAATATAAGCCATGGTAGGTGTCAATAATTAATTAGCAAATTAGAAGATTTATTTCTGCAAACAAATAATATATTGGCTACTTGTATGAATGGCTACAGGCATTAATTCCTGTATAGGAATTAATATGTGATTCAAAATAAATAAAGTAATAATGTGACACTAAATGCAGTGCAGCTGAAATAAGCGGCTGTCATTAATTGAAGACTAAAAAACATAAATAAAAAACAGACGAACCGAACGAACCCACTTTTACAGCAGCTATCACTAAAACCCTGTCGGTATTGAATGGGCTCTAGGCGCGAATTCCACGAACCACTTACCCGTTTTCCGGTTGCGCTACAAAAAGTCGTGACGATCCTACGGTAAAAAGAACTCGAATGCCTCCCTTTGAAAAATCGAGTGAATGAAAAACAAGTGCCAGTCAGACTCGCACACTCGCCACTGAGAGTTCAGTACAAATATGCTACAGACAAATTTCGTGCAAATCTACCATGAAAATTGGTCACACATCTCATTTGTAAGTTTCTTAACCTTATTTTTTTTATTATTTCTTGTTGTAGTATCAAAAGGAATAACTCATCTTTCAATATTTCAACTATTAAGACATATCTTAGTTATGTGGTTCAGTAGCATCCTAGGCTTTTATGTTTTCAGTAGGGTGTATTTAAAAAAATATCAAACAGAAACAGATACCTAGTAATTTACGTACAACTTAAACAGTATTATAACTTAACAATAAACCACAAACAGAATTACTTAGTCATTAAGCCTACACCTTTAGTAAACAAAGGGGGCGTTAAAACATATTGTTAGAAAGTTCACGACCCCAAAATATCAACGAAAAGCCTTGACCGTGGCGGGAAATCGCGTGTTCAATGTACTCTCCATAGCAACAAAGACAGTTTATCATAACTATAAGCTACATCAGATTCAAAACAATTTTGATTGGCTTTAGAAGGTCGCGTGAATTTCGTCATTAGGCTTTGTTTGGCTAAGTGCATATAGTAGCGCGATGTCGTGAAAAATGGCGTGGTATCACACGAAATCATAACTTCTAAGCTAAGCTGTTTTGTAGCAATTTAAATCGGGATTTGCAAAAGGGAGTAGCATCAAATAAGGCATATGTATTTTTATTTGAAAAGACAATAACGCAATCTAATAATAAACTTGCATGAATCGAAAAACGTGGTTTTAGGCAAAACATTATTGAAATGAAAACAGCATTAGGCAACAAAAACAGTATTTATATGACTCCTATAAAATTTAATGTCTAAAAAGTTTCTTCATAAAAGTGTACTATCATAAACAACTTTAAAAATTAACAGCACTAATTAAAAACCTCACGTCATTCAGCTATGAATAGGTTAAGTACCAAAGCCTAATAAATAAAAAGGCTGAAATAAATATTTTGAATAAAACTGAACGACCTTATGCAAAACTAATATAATGGTATGTGCGTTATATATGGCACAGCACTTAAAAAGTCCATTCTAGTTTGACCTCCAGGGATTCTTGCATGTTAAAGCATTCTTTTAGTAAAATGAGTGCACATAGAAACTGCATAAAAAAGAAGACCATAATGGTATTATACAACACTACGTTCAATGCACTACGGAGTATAAGGTATGTTTATAGGGGAACTTTAAAATAGATTTATAATCTAGAATTATTTTTATTTATTAATATATTGACAGCTATAAGCCTTATATTAGGCACTCTTAAAATGTGATGAATATTTATAGACCGCCCGCAATTTCTCCCCGTTTTTTGAAACATATTTCATTTCTGTTCGTATTTTATTAATCACTAGCTTTTCGCCCGCGTCGAGGTTGGTTACATCGCGTTTCCAAGAGAATTCTTCAAAAGTCCGGGATAAAAACTATCCTATGTTCTGTCTCAAGGTCAATTCTATCTTTGTACCAAATTTCATTAAAATCGGTTCAGTGGTTTAGACGTGAAAGCGTAACAGACAGACAGACAGACAGACAGACAGAGTTACTTTCGTATTTATAATATTAGTAGGGATAGCGTAATAAAAAAAATCAAAATCCATTTATTCAAAATAGGCTACACTTATTGAATGTCAAAATATACAGACAGCTCCCCGTATCGCCCACCCTCACCGCTCCCTAAGTGCTCTAGCTGTGAAGAAGAAACGGCGCAACAAACTCCACAACATAGCACGCTGTCGCTTTATTACATAAATATATTTACACCTAAATTGATTATTAAGGAAACGCTGCAAAATAAGACAGTGTTTACAGAGGGTGGGGTATGACTTATTTGATCTATTTAATAAACTAACAACCAAGACAGTAGTACGACCAGTCACCACAAGCAGCACCCGTTCACGAGCATGACGCAATGTTATACATTCTATAGTCTTCCTCGATAAATCGGCAATCTATCACGTATATTTTTTCAATTCGGTCCAGTAGTTTCTGAAATTAGTACGTTTAAACAAACAAATTATCAAACTCTTCATCTTTATTGATAAATATTGAAATATCTCTAAGCGATACATCATAGAAGAAAATTTAATAAACAAATTGTTTGTTAAGCTGCTCCATTCCGGTTGTGATTTTCTCCGTTTCGACTGAAGAAAATGGCTTATGTCTGCTTCAATAGCATAAGCTGGTTTAATATTGCTTTCAGATGATTATTAAATGTTGAGAGGAAAGCTAAATTAAATGGTCTTACTATTATTATACGGGCTAAATGAAAATTTCTATTAGGATTTTCCAAATTGTTCTTACGTACAGTCTCAAGAACTTATTATTTTTATACGAACGCAAATGACTTAAAACTATTTATTATATTGGTCAAATTATTCCAAAATATAAAAAAAATAGATAAAAGTACCTCTACATTACTTCACAGATGATTATTGTAAAGCAGAACCACAATTTCGAAAAACGAAAAATGAATATTAAGATGATAATATAAACGTGGTCATGAAAATTCAATTAAATCTCCATGAAGCGTTGTAGTTCGCACGTTCTGAAATTGCATTTTCTGAAGACATAAATTTCAGCTTAACATATGAGCTAAGTTAAGTAACAGCCTATCAAAGGCTCAAAACACGAAATTACATGAAGTTGTAGAGTTGAAGCCAGCTGTTAATATGTTATTTAGCAACACTTCAACTTATAATTAGAAAATATAATTTCAACACGTTTGTGAAGAACAGCCGGGATAAGTCATTTATTTGTTGTGATATTTTCAGCTTTGAAATAAGGTTGAAATTGGTGAGACTATTTTAATGTAATCACTATGACACCTTTTGAAACGTCATGAAATTTACTAGTCAGTGACGAACAAAACGTAAGAATGATTGCTTTAAAACAACCTCTACTTTTAGTACTTGTCGTAAAAGCACCGTCTCACATCTGTAAAAGTTTCAACTTTATGGTTTAGCTATCATGATTTATGAGATGATGATGTCGTACGGCCCGACAGACAAACGGTTCGACAGCGGAGCCTCAGTAATAGGGTTCTGCTTATACCCTTTGGGTACGAAAGCCTTAAAATATTTGCAAACATATCAGTTATACCACTTGTTAAAAATTACACGGACTTAGTACAAGTACATATTTTCCGTGTTGAGGGCTAAAACGGTCCACTTCCACAAATTCATTACCAAATACTAATTCCTTGCTTTCGAAAAGTTTTCAAGTGAAAAGCTCAGTAAACAAACTCTTCAGACTAATGAGGATAAACAGTTACAAAGTCTTTGAAGAAGTACTTCAGCTTTAACAGACTTTGCCTTTTGAATTCTTGAATAATTGGTTTGAAATAAACAACAATTAAAACCAAAAATTCGGATTGCCGATTGGTGGAAGTCACTACGCCAAACCCACTGCGTGACACGCGCCTAAGCGTGGGTTCGAACCCAGCGTAGGACAAGTGGTTGTGTTTTTCACGAATGCTTGTCCGGAGTCTTTGTTCAACCGCATCGTTTCTAGCTAGGGTTCTTTATTACGTTTCGCCAAAATCGGTCTAGCCATTTCAAAATCATGAACAGCTTTCTAGCTTTCTAAGAAGGGTGTTATAAGTCCAAAATTGGTTAACCAATTAAAGTGCAGTTTTTTTTTGTGTCTGGTATTTTACATTTAAAACTAATATTACCTCGTTTCTGAGATAAACTATTAATCTATTACATTCACGAGAGAGAACCCGCAGCCAAAATTTATCTCACTATACACGTTCTAATTATTTTGGAAATTTTGGAAATGTTTACATATAATCCCGTGGTTCATTACTCGGTTAATTATTAACAGAATACTAATTAAAACAGGCCGCATGGAACTCGACAAGCTGGTATTATCTCATAGTTATCAATAGTACTGGAATTGGGTTGTGAAAATAGTTCACTGAACAATAATTAATTTGTTTTACTCATTTTCGTGAAGAGGAAAACCTTAATAGTCATTATTGTAATTGGAGCTAGGCGTGGGTACACCCAGAATTCTAATTGTTGTAATTAATTCTGGATGTAGTACCAATTTATTCTCATTCAAAGCATATTCATGACTTTCGTTAATATATTTAAGATTTATGTATTTCATAAACTATGTTTTAATATTAATGACCCTACATTTTAGCAAATTTACAAAATTTTAAAAACAACTTTACAAAATACTAATCTTGTTAAACTTATTTAAATAATGCAACGGCTCGCAACTCCGTCCGTCGGAAACTAGTCGGGTAATCCCGATAAATACGATTGAGTGAACCGTTGCAATTAGCTATGAATTATCCTCACGAAAGTATATCAAATTTAAGCAAAATACTTGAATGAAAAACCCATTTCAGCAGTCTCAGTACGTTAAATTTAATTTTATGAAATGTCATTCAAGGTGCAATCCATTCACAGTTTTATTTTCAGAGTTTTCTCACGCAACTTACGTGTAGGTATCATAAAATGTTATGACTTGCACACTACAGCCCAATAAACAAATGTAAATTGTCAATTTCGTGTTTTTTTACGTCTGACTGAATATTTAAGGCAAAATAAACCACAAAGATGGGTAACATCTGTTTTCATTCTAATTGATGGGCCAAACACCTTCAATTAAAATAAAAACGGCTGACGATATAAAAGCTGAAGGTTCTTTTTAAAACGTTAGTATGCAATTTTAGAATCTGCGGTGGTGGAATAAAGATGAATTTGCAACGTATAGATTTAATGTCTATAGTATTAACATGAAATATGTTCTTTTACAAACTAGTCTACATTTCAAGACTTGTTAATGCTAGACGCGTTATAGCGTTTCCATAAATCAAAAAGATCTCGGGTTTGTAACTACATTATCTACAACTAAAAATAAACGGCTCCCGACCAAAAGAATTTAATCCTCGTAAAGTGAGGGCATGCAAAAACATTCAAGTCACAGGCACAAACACATGTGTCTCCTCTTTGCATCTTCCTCAAGTTTATTTGATTTAAGAACATAAATCTTGTCTGAGTTAAAGACTGACTGAATATAGCTGTTTATTATTTAACACAGAATATTACGAGTAAATCTTATTCATCCGCATACATCACAGATATGCACAGGAAATTTGGACCTTATGACGTTGTAGCAAGGTGAATTATTCACTACGTCATATTATGGAACACCGACCACTACCTTTGTTCGTTGCGAAATTGGTGAACAGAAATAGAAAGTCATAAAACGAGCCATTTATTCCTTTCAGGCTGGTATGCGTGTACGAATACGTAGCTATGTTCATGCGCTGTGCATGTTCCACGGGTATGAAGGGTGTATATTTCCAGTGCCGGTGACATCGCCAGAGAGTGTTCATGAATAAACTCTGTTCGATTGTGAGTCAAATTGGTATGAATCGGTCCATAAATATTGTTTGTAGTCTGTATTTGTATGGATAGTCAAAAAGTCAAAATGGTTGATGCAAAAATAGTAGTCTCATTTTGCCAAAATCGTTTTTGGGTATATGAGCGGGTTGTGTCGGTTTTGCTAGAGTTTTTTTAATAAAAAGGGAACAATACAGTAAAAAAATGTGATAACTGTTGTTATAGAATTATTGACGTATGCGAAATTTGAAAATGGCGTCTAAAATTGTTATGTGCACGCTGCTGATTAATGATAATGATATTTTAACTAAATAACTGTGTGTGTTCAAAACGGATACGTCATGATAAATTATCATTTCTCTAATTAGTTGTAAGCAAACAGTTTCTAACTTCGGGATGATTAATGACATATCCACTGCAAGGATATCTGGATAGTAAATGACTTTATCAATGCATACTTAAGAAGGTTAACTGTATATAATCAACTAGCTGTTGCCCGCGACTTCGTCCGCGTGGTTAGAAGATATAAGTTATGATTTATACCTGCCCTGTTTTTTCCACATCCTCGATTGTATCTACACTCCTATTAGTCGCAGCGTGATGGTATATAGCCTAAAACCTTCCTCGATTAATGGTCTATTAAATACAAAAAAAATTTTTCGATTTGAACCAGTAGTTCCTGAGATTAGCGCGTTGTTGTTGTTGTCAAACAAACAAATTCGTCAGCTTTATATATTAGTATATATAGATTCTTTTTTTTTTGGATGAGAAGTCATCAAATGTTTTTTCCCGCTTTAGTTAGAGGCGAAGTGAGTTTCAGACTTTTAGGGACTGGCTACCCATGTTTCTTCCTTTGCCCCTTGTGTACCGGGTAGCAACCTTTTCGGATAATAACGCTGGACCGGCAGGCATCAGCTCTAATACACTAACATAGAGCTGATGCTACATGCTGAGCTGGGCTACATAGAGCTGATATCTCTTTGAGACGTGTCTTGGACCTCGAATGCGTCTTCCGGCGCGGGCCTGGTCCCGATTGGGCGGTAAGCTACCCATTACCGACGGTCTGCAGGCTTCTATGATTGCCGGGAGTAGTCACATGATAACATCTTATTGTCTTCTCGTCAGTCTCCCTTATAAAGAACACAAAGTTATACTAAAATTTATTCTAATTTTAGGACCACAGAATGATCTAAAACTGCAAAACTTCTAAACGTCAATTCTAAACTTTCATTTAGTTGTACTGACCTATTAAACCTGACTTTCCAACTTTTAAGTGATGTTTGGGCTTTCACATATATTAAATAGTCAACCCTCGTCCCTCGTGCTTTTAAGAAATAACAAACATTTTGGGTACTGCAAAATTTAGGGTGGGACAATTGTATAGCTCGTCATACTTAATTGTTTGTCATAGCAACTATTTGGTGGATAAGCTGTTGACAGAAATGTTACTGTGAATTGAAAAACTTAAAATAATTAAAAGTTTTAAGGAACGAGAGCCCTCTGTCACGATGAAGTCGGTAACTATGACGATAATTTGAGAGTTTTTCCAAATTCACCCATGCACTGTGAAGGAATATTTTAGGGGCAGGTCCGAAAATTTGAGCAGTCCAACCAAAAGGAGGTTCGTAATAACAACAACGATAGATAACTTGGATATTGAGCCAAACTGTATGCGGAAAGCGGGGGATTGGCTATTGTGGTGCAACCTGCGAAGGGTCAATATTTATCTGCGGATCGCAGTAGGTTGAGAATTTTGATTGAAAAAGGGATGTAAAAGTGTCTCAAAGCCAACGTAAATATTAAAAAAGTCCATAAGAAATGACCCCTGTGCTGATCAAACACCTACACAAATATTTACACCACACCATATTACTAAAGTCATAAACTTTTAAGAGTCGGTCCTAAGATACAAATCTGGTCCTTTTCCTACGTGACTGAAATCAGAATTGTAGGAAAAATATCAAATTTTCATTATTGCTTTCTTACCTTATGATCCCAAAAATTCTTTCGTTTTATTTTTTTTTGGGAGAAAGGGTTTCTTGGTTACGAAGCACGCGTGTCTTTTTTGTTTTTGTGTAATTGCCGGAGAGTGACAGTGCAAAAATATGTCCCTATTGGAGTACCTTGTTCTACTCTCCAAAGGACGAAAACGAATTTTTTTTTTTAATAAATCAAAATATAATACGATGTTAGCTTACATATCTCATAATCATAACAACTGGAACTGAATCAGGACAGACACTTTGAGAAGACATTTTCCTGCTTCGAAGGTAAGAACGAATCTTACATACGTACATATATACTTAATTAAAACTGAAAGACACTAGGCGATGCTTCATCACTGAAAAAGATCGGTAAAACGTGTTTGGAGTGTAACATGAATGCTAATTAGGACGAAGTAGAAAGTTATTGTAGACGCCCTTTGGCCCACACAAGGGAACTAGGAAATTTTAATTTAATACTACTTTATAATCTTCAATCATTTTAATCAACAATAACAAGGATTTGCGTAAATTATAAAAAGCTCTAGGCAAAACCTCACAAAAGTAAACTATTCCAAGAGCCATTGTTAGGCTGCTTGGGATTATGCCACGCGGCCGATAAGCTCCTCTTACCGATAAATACAAGTTAACTGTTACACGAATCCGTTGGACAAGTAAAGCGATTATGGAAATTACCTTCTTGAATGCGAAACGTTAATCGGATTAATTCCTTGATAGCGTAACGCTTAACTATAGAGAATTTGTCTTTCAATCAAATCCAATATCTTTATTAGCTCAAAATTTGATTCAAGAGATGAAATAAAACTATTAGTTAAACTGTCCTGTCGGAGTAGTGGTTAGCGGCCCTGACAGCTATTATTGAATACCGTGGGTTTCGATTACCACCTAGGACAAATGTTTGTGCGATGAGCATGATCATTTGTTCTGTGTTTAGGTGTAATTTACCTATATAATGTACTAGCCGTCCCGACAAATATACCCTACGTATCGCCTAGCAGTCGACACTATAATTTTTTCTACGAATATTGTGAGACATACATTAGCCAAATCGGTTCAGCCGTTTTTGAGTTTTAGCGAGACTACCGAACAGCAAATTCATTTTTATACATCAGAATATGTTTATATATTTAGCTTGTACTTGGCTCTTATTTAATACTTATTTTATTGATGGGATCCACATATGTAAGCAACCCCAACCAAAGCAGAAAAGTTTTACTTTTAACACATTATTACTGTGCACTTCTTCGTTAACTGATAAACTTGTGTTCCTTGTCACAGTTATAATGATGTTATTGTCAAAGATATTTCGGGTCTATTTTCCAGACGAGCTCCTTCTAACCATAATAAGCAAGACATAATAATTATTAAAATGAAGTCATAACAATTTTCTTCCGTAGTTACATTTAAATAATAAACACTTTACAGATGTAATGGCTTTGTTTACCCCGGAGTAACATTAACTGGAATATTTGTGTCTATTTCTTTTTCGTATCAGTTGGCAGTCGTAAGATTAATGTTTAACTTTGATAAACAGATTTGCACTAATAAAGCTTTAGATATTAAGGATCGTATCAAATTCTTATGACATCCAGTTTTCTAGGGTAGACGCTAAAAGTTAAAGTTCGACGGTCGAAAATACATATAACAAAATTTTATCTCCACAATTTGCAATAGTATTGTAGCTATCTTGAGAAGTCCATGTTTATTCTTCTATGGTGCAGGACTAGCTAGCCCCAGGTAAATAATCTAAGTCAATTAAAAGTAATCAACGATGCGTCTGTATCTTGGATCTATGTCCACGTGTTGGTCTTTAAAAAGAACCGGGTCTCTTCCGATAAAGTTTTACCTTGAAGAAGATACAAATCCTCAACCCAATTGCCTGGGCAAAAAGATACCCCTTAGATTGGTTGTTAGACTTTTGACTACCTGAAACAGCTGTTTCCTTTGTTGACAGCAGTCGAAGATGTATTATTAACAGCCGGGACACGAATTTAACGCGCTTTCCGAAAGACGGAGGAACTCGTTATGACATAGATTTTCACCCATTCACGGACGTAAGCGTAGCTTAACTTGATCGATCCACTTTTGCGGTCGTCTTCTTCGTTTCTTTTCCTCCTTTTCGATGCTGAATATGCTTTGGTTATTGTGTCGCTCACTTTCTAATCCGTCCAATTAGTGCGGGCGTAGACAAGGCGGTCGTTCTTGTTCTTTGACCGATTTGAACTAACGACACACGGTATATCCCACTACGTTTATGACAAAAAATGCACTTCAAAATTGGGACTTTTCATTTTCCTGAACTATGTGTTTTAGCGAGTATTTTTTTCAGATCTTAGCATTATAGCTCAGATCTGACTTTGACTTCTTCACTATCTTCCGGACTATAATGAAGTCATGATATTTTTATAAGTTAGGAAGAGATCTAAATTCCGGTATACAATTTTAGATCATTTTCAGCTTCAATATGGCGAATATCAATCAAATTAAATAATAAGGATATATTTGAATAAATATCCTTATTATTTAATTAAAACAACATAAAATGTATAAAAGTTTCGTTCCTCCTTTTTTGTAGTAAATTTTGCGAAAGCGTAAATTTCGTTTTAAACTTTAAAATATGTCTTATCACGTCGCCGGTTTATTTGAGTGCGCGTCATTCGTGTAATATTAACTCAGTAATGTAGTTTGTCAGTTGACATAATTATTTAACTTTAATGCCAGAAGGCTTTTACAACGAGCAAAAAGCATGTATTATAAGTTTGCTTACAAATAATGATGTAAACTATTTTAGGTGTTGCTCTTGGGGATTATATACTTAGTCTAAAGATTACAATTAAATTAATTACCTGTTCGACACGGTCATGAGAAAAGTACTAGATACGTTTAATTTAATATCCTCAATTCAAAGTGGTTTAGCCATGTTTTATTATATTAACCAAACATGGCTGTGGCAATAATTCCTATTAAGTCGGACTCGTGACACTGACGATTCCGTACGAAAAGGCTAAAGAAAAAAGAAATGGTATCCAAATACATTTCTAACCAAATTAATACCGTTATAGCGGCAAGAATACATAACTTGAAAAAGTAACTGGATAGCTCATGAGATACAGCCTGGTTACAGACAGAGGAGCATTAGAAACTGAGTTTCGTTGATACCCTTTATCGTTTTTATTTAATTAATTAAAGATAATTAATTAAAATGAAATGAGTAGTCGGTTTTGATTTACCAATTTGCTATAGGTACCTAATTATACTTAAGTACTGTAAGGTATTGACTTTTCGTATTGACTTACCGTTTCCTCTCATTGGTTGTAGAGTAGACACGATCAGTATTGGTGAGTTGAATATGATGGAGAGGATCCAGACCATGGCTATCATTTTGTAGGCGTGGCACTGCGTCTGCCACTTCCTGGACTTGAGAGGTCGGCAGATCGCGAAGTATCGTTCCAGAGAAATGGCTACTAGCGTCCAAACGTCCACTGAGACGGAGACCGCTGCAAAGAAAATAACAATTTAATATGAGGTAACTTAAAAAAAAACTAAGGCAGAAAAATTAGAAAATACTTCAAGGACCTTTGAAATTAAGAAAATATTCGTTCTGATTTATTTTTTCGAGGTTATAATGTCCGACAGCTTTCCCTCAAATTCTTCCACTCCTAGAAAGCGAGAACCTTTATCCCTTATAAGCGTTATTTTATATGTACATACATTTTTAATTATATACTTAATGAATCTCTGATATTATTATATTTTTCCAAGATTGTAATATTTCACTACTGGGTTAAGCTCTACCACAAATCCTCGTGAAAACGAAAGTCTTTTTCCTTAATGACCTAGTCTAGCTTTTATCCAGAAAAATCCAATAACACCCTAACATTTGAACTCGTCATATTTTCGGGTGTTGTTCAAATAACCAATGACATGGAGTATAGACATAATAAAGGGGACCTCGATCGTCAAAATTGATTTGAAATCCAAGTGTGGTCCTTGAAATAAGTCTCCAATGTCGACCACAGGCCTTTGACTGACATAATCGTCCGTCGGTATTTGCTCGTAACCTACACACATTTTATTTCAGAAAATGGTTCCAAATTTTTTTTGCATGTTCGTATAGATTACTCTGGTTCTACATGTAATGGATATATTGAAATCCTAGGAGATTGATGAATGGAAATAGCTTTCGACGATGATCGATGATCCGGTCGACATACTTCGGGGTACAAATCGACTTCAGATGAATCAATGAGTCCCAAGTGAAATGTAGAATTTCATTTCAAAATGTCGATAGACGAATAAACAAACTGACAGAACACGGAACCTTAAAAACAAAAGTTTACAATTCTTTTTTTACCCTGAATTAAAATACATTTTCGTTGAAAATAAATTAAAAAAACCTGTCTCTACCCACTATCTTATTTTTTTTGGCTCAAAATAAATTAATAAAGACCTATCATTTCTTTTTTCCCGTAATTTAATAAACTCAAATCAGGATATAAAAAGAATTTAAAAGCAAAACGCCAAATGTTGATTGTTAAAAGAGAAGGTATTATGTCGCTCAAGTAGGATGAAATGTTTTACGCTTTTCCAACAATCTGTCATTGAAAGGGTCGCACCAAGAATTTCATGTTTTTCAACTCAATCTGTGTCAAATTTAACTAAAAGGTTTAATTTATTTATAAATGGGAAGTGAAACAGCAAACAACGTTGTTTTTAAAATAGATTTGAGGAACTGACAGCGCTTTTTCTTTAAATATATTTCTGGGCTCCGGTATATTTGAACACTGGCTCTGTAGGTACTACCTATGCGGTCCTATTTATGGACTTGCATCCACGAGGTGTTGAAGGTGTTACAGTATAGGCTTTAAGCTATGTACATTTGTGGACCCTGTAGGACTTTTTCAAAGTAATATCATGTTTCCTCATATTTTTTGTCAAATACCACAAAAAATGCTGGAGAAAACGTCGAAAAGAACCTGGATACTAAATAGAGGAATATGATACCGCCAAACCGCAGTGAGCTAGACTATAAATCAATACTCAAGCCTCCCCTATATGGAAATACCCTATGCCCAAAAGGGTCTTATATATAGAGCCTGATACTATACAACCAAGTTCTACGATTTCTATCGATAGATTCGGCATCAAGTGATCAGAATTTTGATAAATCTTAAAGTACGTCACAATACTAAATTTCATCATCATCATCATCATCATCCACAGCCTTTATCCTCCCACTGCTGGGCATAGGCCTCCCCTTTCTCGTGCAAATTTCTACGGTCCTGTGCTAGCCTCATCCAGACTCGACCCGAGACATTTATTATGTCATCGACACATCTTGCTCCCGGACGACTGACGCTTCTTTTGCCTTGTCTAAATTAATTCTAAATTTAGTTACCAAATATCGGTCTAGTTAGCCATAGTTGTACTAGTTAGTTGCAGTAGTTGTGGTGTGCCGTGAGATTCTTAAAGCATTTTCTTAAACAACATTCAAGTTATCATCAGAAAGACTCCTAGAGTCAGTACAATCGTTTGTGGTTGACACAAATTCTTTTCCTACGGTGGGATCGAACCTGCGAAATGGAGCGCACAGTCTATCTGGCGTTTTATTATTGCAATAGTCGGTCCGTTATCTTCTAGTAGTAGAAAGTATAGTGTTAATTGCAACTAATCGGATACATTTATGAAAATTATGTAAAAATATCGTATAATACTATGTTTGTATAAAATAAATAAAACAAGAACTGTTATCGAGCCGATCAAAGGCTTCATTAAATTATTTTTAAATTTATATTGATTTCATACGCAGAACAACGAAACCGAATAACGTTTATTTGCATTTAACTTTGAATTCCGAATAGTCCGCATAACAATATTTCAGTTCCCTACATTGAACAACAGGCAGTCGGAATTTTGATCAGTTCTGGTGATAAAAAGAATACATTTGTGTGTTCTTTTTATCGTTTCCGATTATAGAGTAAAATAAAAATAAAAACTAACTGTTAACATTCGCTCTTGGTGTAACAATTATTAAAAATATAAAAAGTTTTTTAACCAAAATACTTAATCAACCTCTTTTCATTCCAATAAATCTGTTTTCTTCATTTTAATATCCGTTTATGTGTTAATTAATTATCTTGTAATGTAAATATCCCACAACTGGAAATAATTAAAGGGCATTTGCCTTGAACTGATGGAAAAATAAAAAAGGCAATTTTGCATTGGGAAAATCGTGTATAATAAAAACTATTCACTAGACCAAACCTTGTAAAAAGCTGATCACATTACCAATATTTAACCAGTCATCGTAAAACAGTACCAAAAAAACCTTTTTCAAAATGTAATACCGATACGGAATTTATTGAGCACTTTATTGAGTTACGGTTCTGTATAGATATAGGTAATAATGGACGGTAGCTGGATCCCTAAATCAGTTTACTGAGAGCACTGAAGCAATAAAGGCCTAGACTTGTGTAACCGGGATTAATGTGGAGTCATAAAATACAACACTTTCGGGTTTGGATTGATGTACTCAGCTCAACTAGTAGTGATAGCGAAGTGGTATGACCGTTGGACTGTCAACTCAAGGTCGTAAGTTCAAATCCCGCACGAACCGATACCTTTTCGAATTCTTTTACATAATATTTCTAAGTAATTATCACAGTGAAGGAAGATCGTAAATAAACCAAAGAATTGAGTATTTTCTTAAGCTGACAGGCATTTTAACTCCGACACCAGGTTGTAAGGTAAATTAACCCTATCAAAAAAAAAACATTTCGAAAAATACCGTCCAAATTTTTTATATATTTGCGCATACGGCCAGCTGATTTAAAAACTCAATCAACACCACATTCTTTAAAAGCATGGATTACTTTTGTCAGTAAAACATAGAAGCTTAAAGGATTTTTTGGTCTATCCTGATAGCAATGTATATTTCATATTCCATAGTGTGTATTTCTGCGGGCCATATTCCATTTATCCGCCGTTCTATCCATTTTCATAACCGTTTATTTCCAAGAAACTGCCTGTTCGTCTGTAGTACGTGTTGTATGAATTTTGAACTGTGGATTAAAGATTATGTTCGTTTTCATATGCAGGATGAACTTGCTGCACTGTAATTATTATCTCTTTATCGTATTATTGTTTCAACAGCCACCAACTTCAAGACATTACTGAAAGCAAGATGATGCGCCATAGGTGGTAAAAAAAATGAAACCTAATTTTCCCGTTTTTTTCCCTAGCCACTGCTGGGCAAAGGTATCACCCAAATCCTTCCAAAATTTTCTATTCTGGGCCACATGGAACCAACCTGTGCGGTAAGCGTTAAGGTCGTCTCGCCACCGCTTCCTAGGTCGCACACGGCGACGCCGTCCATCCGCTGGTTCCCATAGAGTGGTGACTTTTGCCCAGCAACCATTTTCCCGTATGCTGGTAAAATTATTTACGCCTAAAATTTGCTGTTCGCCGGAAACCTAATTGGGAATTAACTAATGTGTTGAAGTGAGTTCAAACAAAACAAACCCTTAAAATTTGTTTTGCTGAAGTCATGCTTTGCATAGTAGTAAATAGTGGGTTCGTATGCAAAAATTTTGCTATGTCCGAAATTTGAAGGGATGGTTTGAGTGAACCCGAAAACGAAACAAACATACTGATGTTCAGACTAACATCATTAGTTCGGCGTTTTCCTGTCCATTGGTTTCCAATAACGAGTGGAAGCTGCAGTACTTCGCCGTTCATAGTTTATGAAAGAGATACTGTGATGTAGCCGAACTTCGCTTAAAGGTTGTTGACGTAGTGGATGCCTCCGTCTGTATTCACATTTGGACTTTGTCAGAATTAATTAACGAACCGGTTTTGGTATTAGGACTAACTTTATTTTGATCAGCAGTATTTGGACGTTCGTACTGTTTCCGTTTGTGTACTTAGAGTTTTTTGGTTGTATTATTGAATGTGTGTTTTGCACTTGAATTAAACTGGAGTACTCTTCCAGTTTCAAAGTAAGTTTTTTTTGCTGAAATTTGGTCTGGAGTAGCATTGTTAGTTATACATCAAGTTTACCCCGTTAACAGTATTTTTAACGTGGACGAGTGCTGATATATTCAGCACGAAATTGTTTGTTTTCATGAACTATCATACATTACATGCTGTTGTATTTTTCAAGAAAGCTTATTGCAGGATCTGAACTATAAATGACCGGTCAAGTATGGGTAGGAAACACGTCACGGGGGGGTTTAGTACAAATTTAAAAAGATCAAAATCAAAATAAATTGTCATTTATCAAATTTATGACCCCACCATATTCATTATCTGTGAAAATGACTTCTGTTTAGCTCGAACAGTTCCTGAAATACGTCCTAGACCTAGACTTATAAATAGGAGACCCTCAATAGTAGTTCCGTTTTAACTCTAAGTTTACCCATACAAAAGGGAAAACAGATCAACAATAGTTATTCATGAGGTCTATTAAATTCAATCCATACTGTCCTCAGAATATGAATAATGATGTCTTGAAGCAGTAAATTCTATTTTGATAAGCTGTATCATATCTTGCTCTATTAGCAAGAGGAAACTGTATTAATTTGTGACGAGGGTAGCTACAACTGAATTGAAATTGTCAGATGTATTATATGGTTGATACTTTCAATAAGTTAATCATTAATGTATGTTTGTATATATAGGAGGAGCTCGTGGCTAAGCTATAACCGCATATGTGATTCGATCACAGGTTATGCTATGCTTGACGCGGTTGGTCCGTAGATGGGTGACCATCTTTGTCATAACGAGTTCCTCCGTGTTTCGGAAGGTACGTTAAATTGTGGGTCCCGGCTGTTATTCCTACATCATTGACAGTCGTTACAGGTAGTTAGAAAATTGAAAAGTCTGACGGCCAGTCTTACCAAGGGAAGGTACACAAGGTATCGTGTTGCCCAGGTAACTGGGTTGAGGAGGTCAGATAGGCAGTCGCTCCTAGTAAAACACTGGTACTTAGCTGAAACCGGTTTGACTGGTAGCCGACCCCAACATAGTTGGGAAAAGACTAGGCCGATGATGTTTTGTATATATATTTTTTATGCGGTACTATAGTAATATAATATAGATGGGACTGTACTAATTTTGAACCTTCTGTACCTTCATGATTAAAGCTGACCCTATAACTGAGGCCCCGCCGTGATAGTCGTATAGATATTTTTAAACGGATGATGTATCACTGTTGCCGCTATAAAAAACTAAAATAAAGATCGAGGTTTGGCAGAAAATTTGTGAAAAGCTACTCTGTAATTTGTTGACATCCTCAGTGTTGTGAGTGTAATTAGCACTCGAACGGTTATTTTTTCTAGACATTAAGCACTTGTAGTTTTATTTTTTTAGGTGAAGAATGAAACTAACCTACCGAGTGATATTATCTTAATGTAAGTACACCTTAAAAATAAGTTTTGAGAGTTGGTATTTTGTAAGGGGAAAGTTTAATACCTCTTAAATAAATATATATTCATATCTTTTTTAAAAACTAAAAGGCTAAAAGTAACTAAAATGAATTTAAAAACAAACTTTTTCAAGTACTACAAACTCCAGTTATAAAACGCTTACCTTGTAGAAATGGGATTAACTTGCAGAGTAATGCACCAAATAGAAACCTCCTGTAGATCTGCCCAACTAACGTGAAAGGTAAGCAGAAAACGCCAAGGAGGAAATCCGAGATAGCCTGAAATAGAAAACATTTATCACAAAAATGTTCTAAGTTAACGGCTGACGTAACTTGGCACATCGTAAGCGGGATACAACATACCACCATCTCATTCTCACTTACAGTTTACAGGTACTTGCATCTCACTCATACTGTTATGTTGCTCTTTTTAGATGTACCAAGTTACGAAGACTTTGAGTAAGTAAAATGTTACACAATATTTCGACAAACCAACAGGCGCTCTCTTATTGAATGTAGATGCACTTTTCGTTTTAACATGGCATATTTGAATTCGATTTTGCAACCGAAAAGCTGTTTTGCAATGTGATATTTGAATAAAACCTTGCTTTTAAGAATAACGTCTATCGGCTGTAGTACTTTCGTTTATTGAATGGGGAAAACTATTATGCAATGTTTGCTGAAAGAAAGAATTGAATGAACATTTGTCACTTTTTTTGAAATTGAATATTTTTAGTAAAACTAAAGCAAAACCGAACTAGGAACGAAATGAAGACGGATTATTTTATGATTTCTTCGAAATGAATATCATTTCCATAGTTCGAAGTAAATCTTTTCGTTGAATGACGTTAGCTTGTCAGTTAAATACATTTGAGCGATTCTTCAGCATCAGCGTTCAGAGAAATTTTGCTCATCTACAGATCTAGACGGCCTGCCACCCAATATCATTTGAAGTCGTGTATGATTGTTTTTTTGTTGCATAATGGCAGGTACATAGGTACAATGTTATAGTGTACTATCTGTGTCAGTAAACGTTGTTTTGCCATATAAATTAGTTCTAGGGAATAATAAAATGAGGCTATGAAATTAATACATGTTTTTCTTTTCAGACCTTAATATGCACATAAAAATTCATGAGAATCGGTCGAGCCGTTTCGGAGTTCAATTTCCCATGTCGTAAGACGAGAATTTAACATATTAGATTGTAAATAAAGTAATACACTTTTTTTGGGATCGTAAAGTTGAGGATTCCTAATTTACGTTTCGGATACATAATGATCAATAGATTTAGAATGAAAATTTTCGGCAAGTCACGTGACTTTGACTTGCAAGTTCAATACGTTTGAGCATATTTTTAATTATGATATAGTATAACAGGTGAAATATAACTGGTATAATAATACGTTATATACAATGCACAGTCTTTAAAATTATTACCCTGCCACGTCCTTCAACAACCTACGAGCTACCCTTTTCTCCAACAATGTACAAGGAACCACCTACAAATACATTTACATTGCATGCCCTACAGACACGGCTCGATCATGTTTCGTGGTAAAGGTTGACATGCACAAGTCTGTAGTTACACGAAATTCATGATTATGTATAACTAAATACGAAGTAAAGCGTGTAAGGAATTTTAGCCAACTAAACAAATTTCCAAGTAGATCTCATCAAATTCTAACCTAACATTTTAGTGTGGCTTGTAAGGTTAAATCATGATAAGGGTCTATACAAAAAAGGCTAGCAATAGAATCATAAAATAAAGATTTCGCTTTCATACGAAGACCACAAAGCAGCAATGTCGCGAGGCCGACTAGCACTTAACTAGATTTTTTATCCTTTAGTTGGTGACTAAACAAAAATTACCAACGCCATTGTTATATACGTATCGTAATCAGGTAACATTTTTATAAATGTTTAACACTAACCAAGTCCACGATAACATCAACCACCTCCTAATTACAGTACACACCTAGAAACTGGAAACTTTGCAGACGGCCATAAGTTTGACGAGTATACAAGTGGTAGACCTCGAAAACTTATACAAATTATAATTTCCAAGTCGAAAATGTTAAAATAATATGTACCCCTCCTCAACTCTCGCAGGCCTAGGGCGGAATGGATTTCCAATAATATTCGAATTGTAGGCAAGTCCGTCGAGTTTTAGGCTGTGAAAGAATTACATTCAAGTCAAAGTCACATCACTATTCAAAATTGAATGTCAGTACAACACCTTTAAATAGTTTATTTTTTAATACGAAGCTATGTAGTTAGAGCCATCTCGAAACGAAACGAAAACCAGTCGGACTGACAGTCGAGACTTAATAATAGGGTTCTATATTCACACTTTAAATATGAATCCCTAAAAAAATATATATGTAAATGTCTGTAAACTAAGACATCATACATCATGCAATACAATATGAGTAGGTCTGAGACACCTCAATTGCTCATTGCATCATTTGAGACATCCGGCACCAAACCCACAGCGCCTTGTATGACGTCCTCTCATTATTCGATCACCTTTGGACCCGCGCGTAGCGAATGCATAGTCAACGTAAGGCAAGCATGCGAACAGCGAATTGTTACCGAGTGGCCAACCCGCTTTCTGCACCAGGAGGGCTTGCGATCGAAGTGAACCGGTGAATTGATATAGAGGGCATTTACCCAGACAAGTCCTTATAAACAATACCAACCGCATGAGGCCCGGTGGTGCCGAGTGAGCACCGAGTGGCTCTAATGAACTGTGACCTTGACCCTGCAGTATAGGCACTCAATAAGTACCTATTCATAAACACGCGTATGTTTTAACCTTTTGAATCCAGGATTGGAACAGAATCCCTATAAATGTCGATAGTATTAAATAAACAACGCAAACTAGGAAATTTATTGGAAATGCTGTTTCCGCAAATAGAAATGAACAAGTTTCTCGACTTTCAATTTATATTAAAATCGATTTCAAACAGTTTGGTTAAACTTTAATTCCGAAGAGTATATATCTGACAATGGTTACAAAGCAAAAGTGAAGAGACCCGTGAAGTACGAATAAAACATGAAGTAATAAAGATTCCGTACTAAAAAGCTAAAAAAAGAACAAAATTACAAAAAACTGTTTTTTCACCTTGATTTTTATTTGAAATTTATTTTTATCGCGGTCGCGTTTGTTTTCGCTAAAGTCTAACTTGTAAATTCCTTTATGACGATACCCTGATTCAATTTTGTTTACTGAAATCTGACATAACATTTTTTCGTTTTTCATGATCATTACAATAGGGATGATGACTGGGTATAAAAAGAAAAAATCTCATTAGTCCCTCAGTTAGATAATTGAAAAGTATGAGACACGTATTTTTCCTTTTTCAGAAAAACTAGATTTGACAAAGATTGTCTGCTTTAAAGTTTAGGAGAGGGGGCTTGTGACGTAACGATAGAGTAAAATTTATACTCAATCGTGACGTCACGCGTAAGTTTCATTCACTGTAATTTGGTCTTTTATTATTATATTATTTATTATAACTTTATTTAGAGACAAAACATTCATTAAATTTTATACGAAAACAACATTTCTGTGTCTCTTGAGTCATAAATGACGATTGTTATTCTTTAATTTTGGTCTCTACAGGCGTGAAAGCGGTGTATAAAAATGAATAACCAAACAGCTCTTGATATTCCCACAAAAGGTTTAATTATAAAGAGTCCAAGAAATAAATATTATGATACTTAATTACATATAACTCACTTCCAATAATTCAATTCAAAAGTTTTTCAATAATAACTTCGAATAAATATGAAATGCGTCGTTAGTGTGCGGATTATATTACTTCTTCGGGAAAGCTCGTCATTTCAAATGAATGAACTCAAAGGATAAACTAGGGAAATATTGCAAGAATTTGATATTATTTTTAATGAATAGTAGGCAGTACCGTACCTACTATTTGGTTATGGTTATCTTTCTTTCCCAAGTTCAATGTCTATGTAAGGTTAGTCTGGCTTATGATGATGCGGGCTGGTTGCAACGTATTCAATAACGTATCGTAAATTCTTAACAGAACTCTTTGAGGTGCTTTCAAAGACCATTCGAAAAATTACTTCATGGAACTTGTTACCTAATAAAGTGTTATTTAAAACCTTCTAAAAGTAAAAAAATGCCATAAGTGAAAAAAATGCATAAGGGCAAACGACCTATTACTTAAAATGTATGTGTAAAAGAAAACATTTTCGTTCTCTACATTTTTATAAGAATACGAAAAAAATAAAGCCTTCGTCTGCTCAATGAAAGTCCTAAAAACAATAACGTTTCCGACCCCACAATCATTTGAATTGTAGAAAAGAACCTATTCTGAGAAAAACAATTTCCCTTCATACAAAATGTATCTAGAATTGACTTTGAAAAAGACTTAAACAGTAAACCTACTGGTATTTTGACATTAGTATAAAGTAACATAAGAAAAAATACAAACGACAGTTTCTGTTCGCACACTGAAGGCGGAAAATATGTTCATGACGAAAAAACTCCCCACATTGTGTATATTGTATTATTCTTACAAGATCATTTTTATTACAATTTAAAATAATAAATGAAAAATTTTCAACAAGAAAAACAATCCTATTGTTGTGTCTTACGCCCTGACGCCATTTTGAGCTGCCACATGGTGGTTCCCAGAAAAAGCTGTAAACAGAATAGGAGTGGCGCAAATGGCCATGGAACTCATATATAGACTTCCGCGTCGCAGTAAATTAATCGAAATGGTTAAAAGGGTAACGAAACTCGAATGAAACTAGGTAGGCAAATTAGCCAGACGTGTTGACGGTAAGTTGGATGTGAAGTGTAAAAAAGAGAGGTAAATGGCATACTAAAAGACCAGAAGGCAGCTGTGGATCGTATACAAGGCTTATAGTGATGATAACAGATTTATCTATAAAGAAACAGTTTGTATGCCGAATTTCGTTCTCGCTCTCAATGGCTATAGTTACATAGCTAAGATTACTATTTAGTCTTTCAACGTTCCGGAACTATGATCATAGATAAACCCACGCACACATACGTCAAATTTGTAACTCAATGTCGTTTTTTCGTTGTGGGTTAAAAAGTTAAGGCGTGTGTGGTCCATTCCAATATTAGATTTTGGTGGGATCAGACTAGTAATCAGTCAAGTAAAACCAGCCCAACGCTGTTACTTTATTTGGCAACAGCATATTTTACCTTATCACGCGAAAATATAGGTAACTTTATGCTCATTGACTTCCCGTTTTACTTTTTCCATATGTACCGGTAAAGAGGTCATCTGCCCCGTATGCTGAAACTGCATCGCTGCTAAATCATTCAGTTAGTTTAAGCCAATCTACATTCAATCTACCACCAGTATTGATTTAACTGGTTCAAACCGTGTAACGTCACTACAGAGTTGTGTGTACGTTGTTGCCCCTCCTTAATTACAAATCCCCGAATGACTTCAATTAAATGACAATCGAAGTTGTCGAATAAAGAATTGGTAATTAATTGCATTGCTGTTCATTGAGCTGAATTCTTCTCGATCAGTCATGAATTTTAGCTCAGGGCAATACATTTGGAATTAAAAGTAAACATTTTCTTTTTGAGAAGCATTCCAATACTTAAGAGATGGAACGCTTTGGTCGCGCATATTTATCAGGATTACCCGACTAGTTTTGGAAGCACCTCTTCTTTGGAGCCTTTAAACATGATGGCGGTATCGCGAAATTCTCACGAAAGATACTTAAAACTAACTTAATAAAAATTGCAATCATCCTTTCCTAACGCTGTTCCAATGCTGCAAATGTATGACAGCCCAAAAGGCTATTTAGTTAAACCACCACTAATTGACATGAAAAAAATGTTCTATGAATGATAAAATGTTGTTTTTTTTTAATAAGAATAATTTCGGGTGAGAAAAGGGACACTAAAAAAAGGTACGAGAAAATAAGATTTCACAATTTACATTTTGATCTAGTTTTAAATGTGTAAAGTCACATATTTTGCGTTCCATTATACATGGATTTGGAAGGTCGCCAGAAAGGCAACTTTACTTGTGTTGTATATTTCTTTTTATAATATGAAAATATTTTTTCTGGGGAAAACGTGTCCGCTGTCATGTTGAGATTTTCTATTTTGCGTATCTAATGAATGATTTAGGTATTGAATGAATCATTCTCACGACAGTTACTGATTTAGGTATGTTTGTGTGAGCTGTTGAAATCTCATTTGAAAGTCCTTCATCACACATATGTACATACATACATACTTCCTTTGATAATGCACGCGAAATTTTTGTTTGTATTTTTCTCATCTAACTCTAGGGGTTTTTGCCGTATTTTCCCCATAAGAATCACACTTTGAGAAAACGCATACTACTCATAGATTCACCACCTAAAGACATTGTCCTACTTGAACTATAAACTTTTTGATTTTATAGAATGTAACCTGTCATACCGCTCGAAAAAGTCCCACAACCTAAAAATACATTTTCCCTCATGCAGTCACCTCAGAGAGCACACAAACTTTTTTTTTGCCAGACAAAGCTTCGAATTTCAAACCCATGTTTGATAAATTCTTTGAAAAAAATGTTAGTAAAATTTTAACGGCAGCTGCGTAAACGGCTCAGCATTTTGAGTGAAGCCGCAATCTTCGTATTTAGGTCAAACATGTTTTGAGCCCTGACAATCTCCTATCACTTCATTCCATCTCCTCTTTTGTTTCTCTAGTTAGTCTCGTTAAAATCCGACCTAATTAACAGACACATACGGTATCAAATTGGTAAAGCCGGATATTTGTTTGCGACTTTCGGTCCAATAGTCTTGAAAGCTTTCAACATGGATTGCGTTCGATCCTCATGCAAATTGTATGCGTCATGTTAAAAAGTGGAGGAAAATAACTTTTCAGTTTGTTTTTAATAGGTAACTTTTTAGTTGATCATAAATATTGTGAATTTAACTTGTATAGTTACGTCCGTACCTAAAACGAAACTGCAAGGAAACCGCTCCGTTCACCCTAAAAATAATTTGAAGCACGGATACTCATACATGGACATACTTAATATCATTTAAACTGAACCTTTTTTCCAAACCTCAAGACGCATAACAGTTGCAAAATCATACTTCCAACAAGTAAAAATAATAAATTCAAACGTTATTTTCATTTTCTTATGCTATAAGAATTTCCACTCTCAAAAGTGAAAAGCAAAACAAAACTCACCAGATTCAACAGATAAACATTTGTTATTGTTCTCATTCTCCTGTTGCTAGCCAGAGTTGCGATAACGAGGCAGTTCCCCGACACAGACAGCATGAATATCAGGAAATACGGTGGCAGGATGAACCGCCATTCGTACGCGTTGCTCGCAACCTTGCCTGCAACGCTAGTGTTACGGACTGCAACAAACGTCGATATCGTCGACGTTTCTCTCATCCGAAGTAACGATGAGTTTAGGTACGTATTTAGTTCCTCCATTTTGAGTATCTGTGAACAAAGAATAAACAAAGATTAAACCAGATTCTAATTATGTAAGTATTTGTTGCATATATTTCTTTTTAAGGAATTTGAAAGAAATAATTAATTAATATTTAAGTAAAGAATAAACTTGTTTAAGTATTTTTGAAGACAATTCGAAATGACTCAAACTACATGGATTTGCTTCATTTTATCCCTAAGTGACTATCGTCATGGCTTAGTACCATAATTAGATCAGGTCTATGACATTAAAATAATTATCACGTGATTCTAAATTTTTAGCTCAATTATTAAATATTACAAAACCCAAGCCAAATGGTTCAAAAAAGTTTACTAAACACAACATTTTGTACAACAAAATATGTTGTAGTTAAGTAAAAGTTTTTAAGCACATACAAAACACACGCAGTCAAATATTTATTATATCGTCATATATTGCGGTCCACTGAAACTTTAAAGTGGCATCCCGGCAGTACCGCGTACTGTGCACTGCAGTGAGAACAGAAATCATATGTTATACCAACATGTTACACCGTTCATTTGAAAGTTAAATTGAAAATTTGAGACGGATACACATATATGTATTTCACTCTTGGAGTTTGAATTCGAGTAACAATCCTTTTTATATATATTTTTTAACTTTCCTTTTGCATATTGCCGTAGAGTAACTTAAGTTATAATATGTTGTGTTTTGTCCTGTGTTACACAGTGGAACAATCAAAATAAATTAGATTTTTTTGAAGTTCTCTACAAAACTAGCTTACCCTTAGACCCATAAAATTCATAAATATAAATACCAAAAATTTCAAAACTTAGGATCTGTCCTTTCGCAAATCCCAGTCGACGTTTTTCTTGGTTCCTTGTATGATAAAATGATTACAATTTAAAGTGATTCCAAGACTCATTACATAACTAAGTCAAAGTTCAAACCAGTATGAGATTAAAGATAAGGTTTGAATAAACCGTTAAGCAGGTAAGCCTACAATGAGGCTGACTAATCTTCATTCAGTATTAGTGAACCAATTATAGAGAACAATGCAGAACCCGGATGGTTGTTTACTTCCAAATGCGGTCTGTATTTGGAAGGTAATGAACTATTGAATATTTTGGTTCCTATCGTACTTGTCGTGGTGTGTCTGTGGGTATTACGGCATCTCATAATGAAAAGGGGGGAGGATATATGTAGCTTATTTTGGGTGGGATGCGAATATCTGAAAATAACAGGAAAGTGGTTAAACAGACACTTTAAGTGACCTGGTAGAAATGATGTGAATACTCTATATATTGTGTTTCGTTCGAGAATGGAAGAGTAATTTGGTAAATCACGTTGATTAATAACTGTCCATTCATCATTATTTTGGTTCTGATCGGAAACAGAATCTTGTCATTATATTTCATGACGTGACAAAAATTCAACCTTTAGAGCAATTAGGTATCAGAAACATGAAATATTCGTGAATGAATCATGGACGTACATTAAGATCGTATGTTTCACGTTCTCCCAACTTGTTACAAAATTTACGAGCAAACTTACTTCGAAGTTTTGCAGTTCAGATTAAAGTATCAAATCAAAATCGACTTTCAATTTATATCGCAGTTCATTTCAGATTAATTAAAGAGTTTTTATATCACTTTGGTATCATTTGTGGTAGTTTTGTTGGGTTAATTTTTTTTTAATTGGATGCTATGTACACTGAATAAAACTGATGCAATATCATGATGTTATGTATCTTTTTTCTTTCTCATATTATGGACGGTGTAAAGGTTGTCTGAAATAAAGAATTTTTATTTTATTTTATTTAAAATCTCTTTTTTGCTTTGTTATTGAGGCTCGTCAGCGGTTCTTTTATTGGTCACAAGATCTTTTACAAATCGCCTTTAGATGTAATTTACAAAATGTCGTAGTTACATAGCAATGCATAAATTAATGTGTAATTTTGTTTCTAACGCAAACATGAGCATTATAAGACACTACATGTTAAAGGAAAAAGCCAAGAAAATCCGGAATCTCCAACGCCCTGTAGCTAGCGACCTGATAAATACTCAAACCTTCCTTATACAAGAAGATAGCTGTGCACTGCAGTGAAAAAAACATAAGGTTAGCATACATAGAAGTCTAAAAGTGTTTTCCACGCAATTGTTGTAAAGTAGAGGGATGTTATACTCGTTTAGTAGAGATTGTAAATATTGGACCATTCATGCAAGCCTCTTTGTTTAGAAACACACTTAACTCCTTGTCAAGAGTTTTCCGATATTGTTATGAGCCTACCATTGAAAAGGATACCATTTATTTAAGTTATGACTAAGATATTGTTGATCATTATTTGTTATGGGTATCATGGCTGTTATAGTTAATCGTTCAAGGTGATTAGATTACTAAGTATTTGTTATTATTCTTTAATGGTCTGTAACAAAATGTGTCATCCCAATTTTGTTTAGATTTAATCAATTTTCTTAAATTTTAGTACTGGTAAAATAAAATAAAGGTTTTAAGATTACACAATAGGCTATAGGCTACTAATTGACTTGGTCTACAAAACTACGGACTGCTTGGATAGCTCAGAGATAAAGGTAAACACGCCAAATCCACTGTGTGAAACGTGTCGTGGGTTCGATCCCCTCGTAGACAAGCATTTACGTGTCCCTCGAATGATTGTTATGATTCAGAGTATGTACTACAGTATGTTCACTACGTATTTGTGAACCCTTTGCTACATAGAGATTAATTTACTGGATGTGCGAGACGTTTTAAAGATAACTTTAGTCTTGATCAAAATTACTGCCATTAAAGTCTGTAACTGAAGGTTATTTTTTTTAATTGACGTTTAAACAACACCTTTATAACAATCAAAATAAGGCTTTCAATTTCCCAAACCATATCATTTCAGTTACCTGTCTTATAATTACTGCCTTAAAAATTACACTAATGAAATAGTAGGCATGGTTTTAAATAGACCACAATTATCTATACACTGATACTGTTTCCTTTTTTGCTACGACAATAACGATTTTCTAGATAGAGCATTTAAACTAATTGCTTTGACGTATGGGAATATACAAGCCTCACGTAATTATATAAAACGGTTTTTTCTTTTGCGGTGGAATATTATTTATGCTTTGCTCAAATATAATGTTTATATTAAGCGGTAAAAGTCTATGGCATTAGATGTTGAACGTGGATTTTAAAACTAAAAAATTGCAAACAATGTACTGGAGGAACATTAAGATCGTAAGATCGCTTCCGAAAAATGCTTTTCCGTAAATTTATTCCTTGTCTCGCGGTGAGTTTCACAAACTTATCAAGTCACCTGCACAAGGCACCCACATTTAGAACACATTCTTATCACATCCGATGCTTGTACTACGCGGAGATCAAACTTACGACAACTCGCATCTTGGGTTCGGTCGGCGTGATAGATTTAGTTAAGCTTGCCATAGTTTTTGTGTGATAACCTGCACCACTCTGGTTTCCGTGCAGTCAAAGCCAAAGGGAAACGTAAAATCTATCTCCTACTAAAATATTCAGTTTCATCCAGATTTTTTTTATGTGAAGTTTATTTCCGCATGCAATTTGAATATGTATGCTAAACATTAGGGAAAGCGGGTTTCAAAAAAGTTGACAATGCATAGTAGAACTAAATTCTTGTCAGTCCACTAATGATGTACCAAGTTTGTAACTATAGAAAAGGAAAGCCCTGAAGCAAGTTCTGAAAGTTCTTGTCGAACTCTCGTCGTAAATATTTTACACTATTGAAATAAGTTGTGACTGAAAAATCATGTGATAAGCTCTTTGAGGTTCAAGAAATTGTACTGATAAGTTTATGTAAAATTAGTCACACTGACAGTATACAAGAGATAAATAAAGAAATTTGTAAAATCATCATCGGCCTAGCCTTTTCACAACTATGTTGGAGTCGGCTACCAGTCTAACCGGTTTCAGCTAAGTACCAGTGTTTTACAAAGAGCAATTGCCTATCTGACCTCCTCAACCCAGTTAACTAGGCAAAACGATACTCCTTGGTTAGACTGGTTGTCAGACTTTTCAAGCTTCTGACTACCTGTAACGGCTGTCAATGATGTAGGAATAACAGCGAGGACTCACAATTTAACGAGCCTTGGGAAACACGGAGGAACTCGTTATGACAAATATGGTCACCCATCTTCAGACCAACCGCGTCAAGCGTAGCTTAACCTGTGATCGATTCACTGATACGGTTATAGCTTAGCCACGAGCTCCTCATTTGTAAAATAATTATTGTAAAGGAAAGTTGAAATGCCGTGTGAAATGTTTTATCATGGCTTTAATTTTCCCCTTTGGCCCTATACACTTTAAATTTCATTTTAAACAAACCTATCAACCAACGAAACAAACTCAAATTCAAATAAAAGACAATCACCACTTGTTTCAAGTTCAAGTTTTTTAATTAAAACAAAATTACTCTGTTGTTATTGACCAGTATTATTGTAAGAGTCTCCATTGAAAGAACATCTTGAACAACATTGAAAAACAAACTTTCCTTCTAAAGCGAGTAATTAATTTAATGAGTTTTGACACTTTGGAGGTTGGTATACTTTCATCGAGTCTTAAAAAAATTAAGGATGCGGATTTAATTAAATAAAAGCTATATTTAAATTATTACTTCTTTAACAAAGTTCAGGATTAGGTTTTTGTCGGTACATCTTAGGAATTCGAGGGAAATATTTATGATAGGTATAATTAGGTCTTAGAGCTATCAGTCGAATTCATTGAAAATTATGTTTTACGAAAAAAATGGGAAAAAGGTGAGGGTTCCGTACAAATTTGTCAAAAAATACCCATAAAATTGTTGACTGTACCAATTTTGTATGGCAAGTATAAAATAGCATAGCGGCTATAGGGCTATATATTCGTTGTTTTAACGTCACAATAAGTACATAATCTGCGGAAATTTCAATTAAATCTAGCTAGCACGGTTTATGAATGACAGCCTGGTGATAGGCGGACCGACAGACGGATACACCGACAGACCGCAGAGCCTTTGTAATAGGGTGCCGTTGTTGCCCATTTGCTACGGAATCCCAAAAAGTAATTCTATCAATATTTTCATTTCAAATATCAAATTGAATTCACGATTACCTATCAGCTTTTAACGTCAACTCCCTATCAAGGAAACTTTACAACCGAACAATGATTTATCACGATCCTATGTAATTAACCACCATCAAAAACATTTTATATGATAAATCTACTCCTAATTGATGAAGGGTATGAATGGAAGATGAATGGTGTAAAAGAACTTCAGAACAATGGCTTTAACCGTATCACTCATCGTGTTCGTATGTGTACAGGAAACTCATATTAATAATGATCTCTAGTGAGAGTGAAATATGACTCGGTTTTGAAACTCTATATTTTATGTGGTTTGTACGTGTGTCACCTCATGCAGAGTCAGTGTAAGGTGACAAGGGGCAGGATAGGTGCGATAAGTTAAATATATGGTGAGCCTTTTTTAGTTAGACTTGCTACACGGTAAGCTGAGTTGTGTAAGTCACCACGAGAAACCTATTATGCGCGCCGTGTCGCTGGTTCGAGATCCGCATAGCATAAGCATATGTGTGTTCCACGAATGCTTGTTCTGAGTCTTGGCTTCGTGCAAGTGTTACTTGCATGTTTAAATTAGTAAGTGCGGGAGTAGCTTTCATTTTAGACACGGTTCCATACAAATAAGGCAAGTAAAAACAAATGTAACAACAGTTTCTTAACCATTATTTTTGTATTTCTTGTTATAGCAGTTAACAACAAGCATCATCTATAAAAATGGAACTATCTAGCAATTACGGTTCAATAGATACAGCGTTGGTGACGTGACAGATGCTGTCGAATAGAAACTTGGGTTCACAATAAACTCGGGCCTGTGGACAAATTAAATTTCCACGAGCGCTAGCGTTTACAAATCGTTTAATTAATACATTAACTCGACCACAACAATCAAAGTCTACCGCAACACAGCATCTAGTCCGAGCCGGCTACCTTTTTAGGTCATCGGCCCATTTCTATCTAACCATCCATAGTACCTATATGTACGTTAGATGTACTGTCAAGCAAAGTCACATTACTTGTCGAAACAAAATGTCATTGAAGTCTTTCATTGAAAAGGAAAGTTAAAATGCCATGTGAAATGTTTTAACGTTGCTTTGATTTTCCTCTTTGCCACTTAGATACACTTTTTTCTTCAAAAAGCAGGAAAAGCGTGGTAATTAAATTCTTGGTGAAAGAACAAGAGGGAATCCAGAATAAAAGGCCAAAACAACGAAGCCATTCAAAAAGGTAAAAGTATTTTGGGAACAGGGCGTAGCGATTTTAATAAAAAATAAAAACAATGGTAGTGTAGAATCGCACATGCAGGAAGCACAATCAACACACTGTCGAATTGAGGGAGCGCATTTTAAAACACTTTTACTTAGCTGAATCCGGTTATACTGAAAGCCGACCCCAACATAGTTGGGAGAAGGCTAGGCCGATAAAGTGAACTGAACAATGAATCCAATACTTTTTCTTAAATAGCGCAACGTATAATTTTGATAAGAATAATCAATCGCCTCTTGCTTATATTTCCTAAATAACATATGCTATATGATAACAAATTTAATTTAAAATAATACTTATTGAGGAAGGCTTTTATGAACACGATACCGTGTCGAAATAAATACGCAATTATTTTTTTGAACATCCCAGGAGAACTGTTAACACTACACCACAGCCGGTCAGAGAGTTACGAGATGTTTAAAGTGACGGGTACAAAGTGAAAAGAGTTATCAACAAAATAGAAACTTTGCAGCAGAGCGAGTGATAGGAAAAAGTGTTCCCATTTCGTTATTTTAAAACGAACTAGCTGAATTTTTCAACATCAATTTCATAACTGTTTTTTTTAAATGAGTCGTGGACGGGATACCTCAGCCGCACAGACAGTCGTCTTTGGGCTAGAGTCACCGCACAATGGGAGAAAACCTATGGACGGAACCTACATGGAAGGCCTATGAGGCAAAATGTAACCCAGGATAAAGAAGCGTGGAAGGATTTGTACGAGGCCTTAGCCCACCAGTTGTACACTGTGGGCTAGATGAAATAAACGAAGTGAGATGTAACCTTATTTTATTTCACTTCGTTCATTCAAATTCCTCGATGGATAATGAGATTACATTCAATGACTAATAAAGTTAGTTTCATTGTGTTACCATCCAGGAAACTTCATCTTTCCCTTCCCGTATTAAAAGTAAGAAATTGAAGTTTTTTGTCAGTAGCCGATATTAATTACGATTTGATGATGGGGGATTCGTATTTTTTTTCTTGATTAATGAAAAAGAATGTGATGTCTACACGACTTAATTAATCAATGGTAACTGTAGAAAAAAGCACAATGGATAAGGATGAATGGCTGTGACCAATCCGTGGTCCAAATATCCTAACACATCCTAAAGTAGGTAATATAGGTAAAGGGATATTTGCAGTGTTAAAAAGAGACGCCACTTTACACCGTATAGTATCTTGTCACACTTCTACAACTATTGTTGTTGTATAAGTGTATTTTACTTTCAGGCGCCTCGTTCATATGTCGTTTCGCCCTTGCAGTTCCACATAGGATTACCCGAGGTTGTAGGTTTAAGCCAGGAATTAAACGCAGGGAAGTACCAATGCAATTTACAGTGATATTTACTTTTTCATTATCCTAAGACACCATTGACAAGCAGTGCACGAAAGAATTGAGAGGGAAACTCGATTGGAAATATTGGAATCTGGAAGCGTCAATCCGCTGCAAGTCAGCATAGTAAATTATGCCGAATGTTGGAAGGAATATGTGCTTAGCAGTAGAACATTTTATAAACTGGTACTAAAAGGCGAGGTAGGTTAATTATTGTAATCATTAAAAGTAAATCAACAAATTACCATAGAGCCAAAGTTTAATTTAAAGTAGCCTTAGACATGCTGCCCAACAAAAGTTAAGTCAACAAAGATTTTTTTTTTTGTTTACTTATTCTTTTCTGAGTATATTTAAATTTAATATTTACAAAATTATATCGAAATCTATGTGTGTTCGATGTCATAGTTAATTAAGATCAATATTGAAAACAATGCCTTAAAAAAAACGCTGAGCTCTTTCATAATAAAATAGTGATTGCACTTGTAAAAACCTATTGACAGACATTCCAAGAAAATTATAACTGTTTCAGACATAATTAAATCCTTTGCAGATTTATTTTCAATGCCAAAATATTAATTTGTGAATAAATGTTAATTTAAATAATTTTCATTTTAGTTGTGAAAATAGGTACTTTACAAAAACTACACTTTAAAATAATATTGCCATACATTTCAAAATCGCGTCTTCGTAGTTATATCAAATAGCAGTTAAGCTTTAAATTAATTGGAAAGATCTGTTGATTTTAATTAAATGACGTGAAATTTTAGAATTGATTAAATCTAATGCAATCTTATGTGTTTTACACCTGTATTTAATGACTGCGTAGTGATGCTATGAGATGTAGAGGTAGAGCGTATGTTTATTTTTAAGTATTTAGATTTATTTTTTTGCACAGATATACCTTTTCCTTTACATTTTGACATAATAAATGTTTTTTTAATGAATGAATAAATCATTGGCGAGGGATGTGATGGCTGACCTTAGTTCATGATCTAGGGTTGCTTGTGGTGACTGGTCGTACTGCGACATTGGTCTATAGCTCATTAAGCACATTATAATAGTCAAACTACCTCGACCTTAAATTTATCTTTTCTGGCAGCAGTTTCTTGATAATCCACTCGTATACGTATGCATGTTATCATTTTTCATTATTTTGTTAAATAACTTTTCGAGGGTTTTCACGTACCAAATCGTGATGGATTTAAAACAAACCTAGATGTTCATGCCAACGAGCGTTTTGACGTAACATTTCGTCGAGCCTCTGGATGAGCACAAGCGATCAAGTATTTTTTCAAAACATTCCATCAAAAAGCCGATGCAAGGTACAACGAAATGTTACAGGAAAATTTACACGTACTGTGGGCATCACGCTGAATATCCTCAAGAGAGTTACGTTACACGAAAATACTCTTGAAAACTGAGCTGTTACTTGTAGTGTATACCATGTACAGAGTACTGTTATTTTAACGTTATATTACATAGAAATGTTTGAGGAAGTGCTCTAGAGTGTATTTCTACCGTAAAGTATTGAAAACGACAAGTTGTATAATTGCAGACAGCTGTCAACAACAGAGTGTCGTTTTGCATTTCATTAAAAAGAGATTTTATTATTTTTAAATGAAATGAAATGAGGGTCGGACAAATAGGCTAAATAACAATCGTGGATATCAAATATAACTGCTTAACTATAGTAATATTTTTTATATTCGTTGCGATAGTAGCAACATACATTATCTGTGTACTATAATTGGAGTTACTGCGAATAGTAAAGAACAGCAACAGGAGTCATTTTCTAAAAAAGTATTTTATTTACATCAAAATTCCAATACTCACATGAATCCTTAGGTTTACGCGAATGTTAGACATTGAAATGAAACTACTTTTACGGATTTTATCGCGGTTTAATTTTAGATTTTAGTTCCCGACGTTTCGAAACCTTTGCAGGTATTTGTACCACAAATAATTAATTAAAATATGAAGGTAGAACGAGCAACATCTTCTGTCAAGACGAACGCCATCTCAGTCTGCCCGTGACCATGATACCTGCAAAGGTTTCGAAACGTCGGGAACTAAAATCTAAAATTAAACCGCGATAAAATCCGTAAAAGTAGTTTCATTTCAAACTCACATGAATCATCTACATAATTCCAAAAAAATGAGACGGTGTACATCTAGATATAAAAAAAAACTATGATTATAGACAAAAACAAAACAATAAAGTCGGATTAAAAGTACAGTCATAAATCTAAGTTTCGAGTCACGTAATGTAATAAGCGGTTGATGAGTGTTGTGTGCAATAAGGTGGGGTGTACCTTGAGCCAAGGCTGGGATATGAAAGCTCATGAACTGCTTTTATTGGATCCTGGTGACCTTGTTGTTCTATGCACAAGGCCATTCATTCTAGTTCCATATGATAAGAAAATAAATAAATAAAAAAGGGTAAATTAGTTTTTTTTTCAACTCGATATATTTAACTTGCTTTTTCCCCGGAGTTTTCGTGGAGACGATTCAAACGAGCCCAAACAAGATGGGATTGTGTCGATGTATAGCGAAGCCTCTGTATCAGATCAGCTTAAGATCACATGTACATAATTACGTACATTGTATTAAAAATTACTCCTCATACGGAAACCCGAAAGTATGTTAAATTTAAAGCCAAAAAAAGCCGTGCAAAATAGTTTGTAAAACATTTCTATTTCTGACAGCTCCTTGAATGCGGAAGACTGAAAACTGAATTGCAGAACATCATTATTAAAGAACCACAAACGTGGGGAATTCTCCCGACAGCACAAAAAGGCTTTTGCCTCTCCAATCTAACCAGGAATAAACCTTAATACCTCTTAAATTTAGGGTATCTGAAGGAACAGGGAACGATACTTATTATTATCAAAGCACATCTTATAGATTTTATACAAGGAAGCAGCTTCATTGATTATATCTCCGTGTAATGGGGTTTATTAATCCTTTAAAAAAAGCACATAACAGACTCTTTAAAAATGAGATAAAATTAAATCAAGTCTGAAAGAGTGTGAAATCCCTTGAAAAAATACGTCACGTCAGATAAAATCAAAATGTTTTCCTGGAATTGTTCGTTACATTCATCCTATTAAACTCCCTGTGCAGCCTACTCTGTAGACATCGAAAAAGTCAAAAGAAAATTATGTGAGAGGAGAGGTGATGACATGTGTTGTCCCAAATTGCATTAAGGTACCTGGTCTCGGAGTTTTTAATCCAATTCAACATACTACTAATTTAGAAACAGTGATATAAAATTAAAATTTCTAACGAATAAATCATTCCCAGTAAAACAAAAGGTAATATTAAACCAGTAAAAATGAGCTTACTTATTTTCTTTAAGATCAAAGTATTTTCAATACGAGTCCAAACTGGACCATGTGTTCTTATTGTGAAGCTTGTACGGCCACCTAATAGCTCCAGAATCAGATCATCTCAACGCCTTCATAATTACATTGTCACTCGACACATATGTATGTTCAATTTCAAGTCAATCGGAAACCGGGAACTGGGTCAAATTAGCTTGCAGGATTTAATTAGGGACAAAGCGCCAGGAGAATGTAAATAAAAGCTCATAATGCGCTCAAAATGAAAACACAGAGCCTAAAAGGCTGACAGAATGTATTATCCCTCAAAAAATTTTTTTACAGGTAAAGCCATAGCATATTCCCGGAATACATTGTTACAGGCATTTTCAAATCTCCTGTAGCTTTCTGCAGCCTTCTCTGTAGGCGTAAATATTTCATTAAGAATCATTAGTCAACAGAAAATAAAGGGCACTGTCCACAGTTGGACATAAGATTCTGATGTTCAAAATTCCGTTTTGGTACTGAGTCATGACTACTTAGGTTGCTCAGTTTTGATTTTAATAAAATGTTGAACTAAATACATAACTAACTAAATAAATGAATTTAAGATTCAAATTCTCAACAAGTACTTTGCATGTCGGATCTGTGTCCGCTTGCACGCCTTATAAAGAAGCCCGGTCCTCTTACCATAAAGTTTCTCGTGAGTGAATAGAGATACAGTTAATTATCAGTTACAGTAGTAGAAATCAGTATTGTTAAAAAAAAATATTAAGTGGTTATAAAGTTATTAAGTGGTCATTGATAATTAAATAATAGTTTTGTTGCAACGATATCAAAAACAAGGCAAGATAAAAAGACTTTTAGATTAAAGTATTCTCAATTCAGAGCCAAAACTGATGAACAAAGTTTTGATGTCATGTTTTATTGTAGTGTTCGTATGGTCATACAAATTCCAACTTCAGCATCAGATCAGCTCAATGTCACCATAATAAAGAACAGTCATGCAATATACATATCCTATCGAAATTCATCTCAATCGGAAATCGGGTTATAGTTCAAATTTAACTTGCAAAATTCGATTACAGACAAAGGGAGAGCAAGCACATAGCCTGTTGTAGTCAACATCCATATCACAGCACTAAAGTACCGCTTATACTCAGTTTAATCTTTTAATACTAGTACATAAATGTATTGTGAGGTGTACAATAGGACATAAAAGTAATAGGCTGTCTTTTGTGGATATAGAATGCGACTAATGGTGGTAATATCTCAAACATAAAAGAAACCCATGATTTAAAACTGAAATGCTCCTAGCTTATAAGAATAAATAGGGATTTTATTTCACTTTTTTTTTTAAAGAACTCATTTTGATTTATCCTCAAATTATTTTTCAACCTTGTTTGGTCTGTTATTTGATTCGTTAAAGGTTTAAATTATTTATAATATTTATTTAAAATTATTATTTAGCAAAAACATTCTTGACATTTCAGTACTGTCCTTACTGGAATTTTAACTGTACCGGAAAATTTTTACGTCCTTTAAATCCCTTCCCTGTTTCAAAAACTTTTTTATTTCCTTGATAGAAATTCACGTATGTTCCCAAAAAAATGAACAAATACGATTTTTTATGGAGTTTTTACATTTTACCGGAATCGCATTACACTATTGCATTTAAACCTAAAACTACAAAATAAAATTCTTTGAATTTTGTTATAGGTATGAACAATTAATTAATCAAGGCTGAGCTTAAGTTAAGCAAAGCGATAATTATAAGATATCAATTTTATATATCAGTGCATAGGCCCGGCCCTAACTCTTTATTCAGATAGATCGAAATTATTTGAGATCGGCCAAAGTTCAGGACTAGTCGAAGACTTATGATGATTTCCTCTACTTTCTCAAAGGTTCCAAAAAGACAGAAAGCTTAGGAAGTACAACACAGTTACACACAGTACAGTTTGCTTTTCCAAAGAACCTAGCTTCAGTCTCGCCGGTTGCAGATGAAAGTATTTTTTTTGTCATTAAGTGGCTATGACATAAACTTCTAATTTGATAAGCTTATTACATACTATAAATAGGGCCTGCACTAATTTACCCCTGCCATGTCTTCGTATTGAAATTTTACTACGCACCTTTATATGTGACCTTATGGTGTCTAAGCACCGTAATTTTTTTCCCTTCGTATTAATGTAATTTGGAGAAAAATCTGTGATAAATAATATTTTAAGTAACATTTTTTTTTCTCCCATCCGGGTTTCAATATTGAATCCATGATCTATTTAATATACGCCAATGTTGGTTCTGCCTTTTTGGTGAAACATTTAAAAAGGAAGACTCCAAACTATTAAGTTTTGTGATGAAATGTAATGTAATGAATGTATAAATGTAAAAATCAGTTACTTGATGAACTGCAGATATTGCCGTTTAGATTATTTTTTACGATACATTCTAAGCTAAACTTACAGTTTTAGGTGCATGACGCTACTCTTTTATACGGTCAAGTTCATAAGTGTAATATTTTCTGGATAATATAAAGACTAGCTTGGTAGTCACTTGGTAGTATTACAATTAAATAATTAATTAATTAAATACATTATACTCTCAATTTTGTTCTAATTTAATTAATTTATAACAAAATGGTTTCTCGTATTTCGATTTTCTTTAACGTTAAAAAAAATCCTGGAAACAATTAATTTATATATTTTTTCATGATAAAAAAAAATTAAACTTACTTCCAAAATTCAATCCTAAACAAACACAAAAAGTTTAAACTTCATCGAAATCATATTTTCACTAAATCACTCACTGTAATCACTTTCGTCAATACGTAACACATAGTTACAAAACAACAGAATATTCACTGATCACCGGAACAAAACACAACTTTTTATCACTTTGAGGGAAACTTGTAAAGTTTCGAGAAGTTTTCGTGGTTGGGGGCAAGTGGGTGCCTCGAAAGCTATCTACTGACTGGCGGTCGTATGAAAACAGAGAGGTTTGTTGTACGCATGCGCAAACGGAAGGTAGAATAGGTAAGATGCATCAGTTTTGTTTGTCAGCAACTGTTTGATGAACTTTATGATTATTTATTGTCTTAAGGTGTTGACAGTTGGGTTTTTTTTTTACTGTCAGCTTGGGACAGATTTTCGTTGCTTCATCTGTTTCTTTGACTGGGGACTTCGTAGCGTTTTTCTTTTGGGAAAATTAAGGGTAGAGAGAGGTTTTTGTTTCATGGGCAATATTTCCTTGTAAGTTTATGTGTCGTAGCTTGCGGGAGACCTATGGTCCAGGAGTGGAGGGGATTTTGCTGATTTGATTGATTAAAAAGTTTTTGAACGTTGAGTGCTAATTAGCATAAATATGGTAACGACATACAAATGTTATTTTTTTATTTTTACGTCGGCGTTTGGTAACAATTTAATGTTTTTGATGGATTTTATTTATAACATTCATTCACACGTATTTATCGGGATCGACTGCCTAGTGTCGGACACAACCATTATTAAACAAATAATCTGAATTCATGAAAGTTTTTATAATAATAGTAATTATATTCACCTAAATTTTTATTTTCGTCTATTCGTTTTATTTCAAGTCAACTAGTTTGAACCAAATTAATGGATAAAAAAGTTTTTTCAATAACCCATATTGAAAAAGCTTTTTCACCCACTTGGGTTTTGTTCTCATAATTTATTTCGCGCCTGAATTTTGTCAATAGATACGAAACAGACTTGTTTCACTCAAACAATATGATTGAAATCAAAGTATTGCGCAAAAGAAAGACGGTTACAACGGACGGAATACAAACGTTGAAAGCTTTTAATGTCTCTTATTTTCCTCATACTGTAATTTCTTTCTCTTATTCAAAACTTCTTTGCGATAATTTTATTTTCTACTTACCCAAAAGGTAAAAAATGAACTATTACTGTGATTCCGCAAGCTGTATCGCATGAGCGTTAATGGTTAGTTTCAATTTTCACTGATGATGAATTTCTATCACCGGTTAACGAATGCAATAAAAATCAAGAACTTTTAGTACCACGGCTATAGGTGATCAATTTGTTTTCCTATAGAATATTTACATGGAATCCATAGTTCCCCGGGTGTAACTCGCGATTCTTTCTTATGGTAGACTTATTTTTAAGGTAAAAAAAGATTTTCGAGAAAAGATAGCGTAGCGTTTTGGTTACATTTATTATTCATACAGCCTTTATGTATTATTTATTTATTGCATGTTGTTTTCCTTATGTGAAAGAAAAATGGGTGAATTGTGGAGATTATGTTTTGGGCTTTTGTTTTTGATATAATGCAAAACAGGGTACCTATACGTGTCTATAGGGAAAGCATATATTGTACCTCTATATTTCCTACGTCATGTTTGTATGTAACCTTTATTTTATTGTGCCTGAAAATGTTCTACACTGGAACTATACGACTTGGACTGAATTAATAAAATTATTTGCTTTGTTGATTTGTCCACTATGATTGGTAACCTTCAAAATAGGTAAAATCTTGAAGCTTTCTTAATGTTTGTAAAGTATTAACTTGACTTGGATTATTAAATTACACAGTGCCTGTAGAAAAGAGAGCAAGGTGTACGGTCGTCAACAAAAGTGGGTAAAGACAAAATGTCCTTGCGTTATAAAGTACTTATGTTGACGTCTAGACACTTATCTATACTTCTATACTAATATATAAAGCTGAAGAGTTTGTTTGTTTGTTTGTTTGTTTGAACGCGCTAATCTCGGGAACCACTGGTTCGATTTGAAAAATTCTTTTTGTGTTGAATAGACCTTTTATCGAGGAAGGCTATAGGCTATATAACATCACGCTGCGACTAATAGGAGCGAAGATACAATGGAAAATGGGGAAAATTCTAACCACGTGGACGAAGTCGCGGGCAACAGCTAGTAGTTAATAATATGCTAAACAACAATTCCTATTTCTCACTGAAAAACACTGACACTTTATAAATCTGATTGTGTACACTGACTTCTGTGCGTGACTGTATGTGATTGATTATAATGTATAGCAGAAGCGGAGAGCATATGATGATGGGTTTTGTTCAAATATGTGCTTTTTGGTACACAAGAAGGTTTTATTCTTAATTTGTATGGTCAAGAAGAAAAGATGATGCTCACAAAACAAATTTTAAAGACATATGTGCTTCTTCTGTGATTTGAAATATAGAAGTGCAAACCATCTATTTTTTTTTTTGAACTTACCATTTTACTAACATTTCTTTCGTTGACGGTACACTTTTAAGTTCTATCTTCCTGCATTTGAAGGCCTTTTGATCGGCAGATTTATTTTTATGACGTCATTCACAAATCAGGCGCATTTATGTTATTATGTTTATTTGAATGACAAATCGTTGTTTTCTGATGGTGTTTTGATGACCTTGTGTCTGTGACCCAATTTGATGTCGATGCTAACATTTCTGTCACATCCGTGTTTGGGGTCCGGCATTTCTTTACCAAGAATTTTAAAGAGTTTTAAATTGGATGGTTCTCGAGATCAAATGATACCGGCTTTTTTACTTGTAAATAACTTTTTATTTACTACGTTCGATGAGTTCTCGTCGTATCTTTAAATTTCGGTTTGAATTATGTAAGAATTATAAGGTTGGTTGAGTTGTTTTAATTTGGCATTTTAATAGCGTCTGTTTTTTCCTTTGATAACACTCTATGGTTTTACACTTTACAGAAAAGCTACTGGTGTGTTGATTTCTCTTGTCTAGCCTATTTACTAATAAAGACGTTTTTCATTGAATTGTATCGAGCATTGATTTCCTAAAATAAGCCAAACTACGTATTCACCAAACTTACTTCAATTACATCAAATTGCAATAGTTTCCTCGTGCAGGACTTCATATTTCTAGTTCAATACAATTTCCACTAAAACATATTAAATTCTACTGCCAGCGGCTTTGAAGACGGTTCTTTAGAATTCTCATTTAAAGTTCAATGAAACAACCACTTTATTACTAACTTTAGCACCACCATTAGGGCAAAGAAGAATAGAGAAAAAAAAAATACCTTTAAAACGAAATAATAAGGGCCAATAACACTTTAGGAAAATGGTTATATCCATACCTTTTCCAAACAACGGAAGCTTAATATACCTACTATATTGTTGGGGCAACAAAGAGCCTATCATTTTTTTAAATAGCCTTAGGCTGAAAAGGCGTTCAGATTATACACGATTTAAAACAAACGGCTTATGGGGTTTCAACAGAATCAATCAATTCATACATTTTGCATACTTAAATGGCGCAACATATATGTGGGATATTGTAATTTAAGTAACCGGAACGCAACCGATGAAAGAGAGGGAAGTATGTGTGCGAGAAGGACGGAAGACTAATGGCGAAAAAGGGTGGAACGACGACGAACGATACGGTGTTTAAAATAAGAAAGTGTAATTGGAATGTAAAAATAAAACAATTCAAAAGTGACCTACGCATTTATTATTGCCATAAATCCCACATATATATCGGGACTTCTCGCCTATTTTTGTACCCATTCGGAATGCTTAATCATGAGCTGACTCGGCGGCGGCGTTAACAGTCAAACTGACAGTTCGAATGCCTTTCGGCCCGCCGTCCGTCAGCGTTAACCTTTATATCCTTCAAATTGAATAAATATAAGTCTATACTACACAATCAATAAGATACTTCTTGCTCTTAAAAATCATCTTCTCGCACCTGTCCACTGAAATATGTTTAAAGACTCTTTATTTCAAAATTCTTGCGAAGTTTCTGCCCGTTTGCTTTAATGTGTGATAGTGTTTAAATCTTTTGTGTAGAATGTTTGAAAGTCGAAATAATCGTCATGTGATGTGTGTAAACGACAGCTAAGTACTTAAGACTGATTGATTTTTGAATTAAAGGCTTCGTCAAACAGTGTTATCGTTAAAGGGTGACGCTTCGTAAAACGATGTAAATTGTACTGCACTGTTGTACTGTGTTGATGGTTGCTATGGCAACCGTTGACAAAGAGCTTTGTGCTTGTACATAGTGCTAGAGGTGAACTTCAGACAGTTAAATCTCTGATGTTTACAATGCTATGTATTGTAGATTTATTTACCCTGCCGTTGGAGACTTTTTCATCTAAGTGTCTATTGCAACAACATTTTTTACAACAATAAATATGGGCTTAGAGATTTGTGCATGACCAGGGTTACCTAATTGTTTAAAATTCAATTGGAATTAGTGTGTAACTTCAGAGACTACTATATACTAATATTTATTATTTTCATTGAGCTGTTGATTTTCACGAACTAAAAACTATCAAAGAAGTTAAGTATACATCTATACATCTGAATTAGTAAGTTTCTAAAAAAAATGTATTTTTTTGAGATACTGCTATGAGTTCAACCACCTTAATAAAAGTACCTATAACTTATTTAATCAAAAAGTCTCACTTTTTCTCACTACGTCTTCACCACTTCAAGTTTTAAAATGACAAGTGTTGTTGACCTTTCGAATTTATGTATTGTGAACTTCATCAATCATACTGCAATATTATGGATGGTCTATTCACTTCAGTCCTTAATAATAGACTTCTATGCAAATCTTATTGAAATGCCGTCAATCGCTATGATGAAACTAAATTAAGTTCGATTGTGATTCAAATTGCTGAAATCGTATGCAAGATACTACCATATACAATATTCACTTACTATATTTAACAATGCCATCTAGTCACAAACTAAGCATAGCTTCTATTATAAGTACTAGACAACTAATAAACAGACATATATTTCTAAATACATTCAAATTTTAGATAAATTACACCCAGGTACCTACTGAACAGATGATCGTTGTTATTAAGGTAGCATTTGTCCTGAGTGGAAATCGAACCCAAGACCTTCTGGACAGCAGTCCGATAACCAGTAAACCAAATATGTGGAATAGTTGCAATTGTATATTTGTAACACTTACTTAACACAAGCAAACAGATTTAAAAGAGATCAGCGCGCTAACTATAAGCTGCTTGCGCCGGACTGGTGTTACGATAGAAGCGAGATACCACAAGCTTTATAAAACACCACTAGCTGTTGCCCGCAACTTCGTCCGCGAGGGTAGAAGTTATAAGTTAGGATTTTTTGAATGGAAGCCACATTTTCCATTGTATCTTCGCTCCTATTAGTCGTAGCGTGGTGGTATAAAGCCTAAAATCTTCCTCGATTAATGGTAAAAAATAATTTTTCAATTTGAACAAGTAGTTCCTGAGATTAGCGCGTTCAAACGAACAAACAAACAAACAAAGTCTTTAGCTTTATATATTAGTATAGAGTTATATTAGTATAGATTTCGCTTCCACAAAAGCTTGATTGTCGTCATGGTAAATTTCACAATATGCGTTTGGTATAAGTTTGTGTAACGAAAAAACTTTATATTTAAACCGCTTCACATTTTTGACCTTTTGACAGGAGCCGGTGAACCTTATTTATATGACGTTACAAGGACAAAGAAATTCCAGTCTTGTTTCAATGATATGATCAATCAGTAGGAAAATCGCGATTTAATTAAATTCTCAATAGAGTCATTAATATTGTGCATCGAAGTATGACAGTGTTAATGATTTGTAAATCTTATTTGTATTTGGTGGACGAAAAACAGATTTTTAAAATTGAAGATAAATATACCTATTCAGGAAAACATGTTGGGAAACTTGAAGTTAAATATACATCTAAAAACAATCTATACTAATATATAAACCTGAAGAGTTTGTTTGTTTGTTTGTTTGAACGCGCTAATCTCAGGAACTACTGGTCCAAATTGAAAAATTCTTTTTGTGTTGAGTAGACAATTAATCGAGGAAGGCTTTAGGCTATAAACCATCACGCTGCGACTAATAGGAGCGAAGATACAATGGAAAATGTGAGAAAAAACAGGACGGGTATAAATCATAACTTACATCTTCTTCTACCCATGGGAACGAAGTCGCGGGCAACAGCTAGTTAGTAATAAGAGTATTTAGTCATCATCATCAACTTTTCCCAACTATGTTGGGATTGGCCTCCAGTTATATGCCATATAATGCGCTGTCACTCTTCTACAATGATAATCATAGTACGTTTAGAATTAGTGTTAGACTAAGATGCTGAGTTTGGTAGATCCTAATCAACTATGATAGTAATCTTACCTTAGTAACTATTTGTATTTAAATACGTGCTTCCATCACTAAAATAAACCAGTCTTCTGTAAGTCCTAGCCGTGACTATCATTTTAATATCTTATCCTATTTTAGTATTCTGCATACATCAAACGACGCTATTATATACTGTAAATTGTAAACAATGACGTCAGATAGAAAGGTATGGCAAAAGAAGAATAAAAAAATGGGATAACATCAGTGTAATGATGATATATAGCAAAACTAGATGTCTATGCATCCATACCCCTTGTGTTGTAAAGGTCTCTTTCAGTTTTAACAAAGTCTTAAAACTCACCCCTTATTTTAATTACGTTTTTCTCACGTGTATTTACCGGAATTGCTCGTCTAGTTTCGAACTATATCGAGTTTTTAATTATCCGCTGCCGCGTCAACTAATGTTTAAAAAACATGGTTGGGCCGAAAAGTTTTCAAAAGTCGTTCGACTATCCGTGCAGAAGTAAAAGGAGTATAAGTAGTTGCAGTACTAATTTTTCGGAACATATTGATAAACTTCATGAAAATAGAGATAATACAACTTTGAAATCGAAAATTTCTATCATAGAAACTCTACAAAGAGTTTATAAGTATTCACCAAGTATCAAATTGCGCTAAACCGCTTGAATAATAGAATAAATCTAGACACACATGAACGAAGTCGAGTTAGTGAATAGCATAAATGTATTCGATTCTAGTTTTTAAACAATTCAAGTGGAATAGAGATGTTGGCTTAATAGTCACAAAGGGTGTGGTGGTATTGAAAGCGGTTTGGTTGTGCTTACTTATTACGAGCATTTATTTTGTAAGTCAGAAGGTGAAGAGCTATTCGTCTTACTGCCGAAGATTGAGCTCAGTGGTATGTCATTTTTTTTTTCATTGTCCTATTTATCTTTTTTAATAGAACTATGAAATACGTAACAAATTAATTACGTACTTAATAACGGCTTACTCACCGTTTTCATCACGCACGATTAGCGTTTTTATCTTGATAGTGGACTAGTTTGAACACAACAGCAGTCCTCAATCATGCGGTGTCTAACTCCATTAAAAAAATACTTTAACGATGGCGCCTGCGTTTATACAAAGAAATCAGCTTATATCTTTTCAGTTACTTTATTCAAAAGTCAATATATCAAAATTTCTAGAAACCTAATTTATTACGCCCAAATATAGAAATCAAGACAAATAATACTAAACATGACAGCACCACTTGCACTCGAACCCCACCTTGACCATCTAAACAATCTTGATCTTATATTTAGACCGTGAAATTATTCTAACGTATTTACTCGAAACTACGATATCTCGTTATTATTTCATTGTATCATAGATGCTTATTAGACCAGTTATTGGACCTAGGATGTCTACTGCCACTGTTCGAATCAAGATTATTGTTACTGGGAAGAGCGAGACGGGAGCGAGCGGCATCTGTCTCCCACCAGATTAAAGCAGGGTATCTTTGTGCATGTCACTTGAATGTTTGTGAAACTCCTCACGACATAAGGATTAAAATCCTTAGTGCGAGAGTAGCGCTTCAGAAAAAATCTGCGACTGGATAATAAAGCAATTATGTCAATATGTCACTCGCCTCGCCTTTTAATGTTACTGAAATTCATGATTTTGCCTAGACATGTCATTGTGCCTAGGTTTGAATTTTTGGGTGGTTACTTGATAAGTCTTAACACTTATGGAGATTTTTTTTTATATATATGAAACAAAACTTAATAAAGCAATTATTGCGGCACTTAAATATCCGCCGATCAAGAAAACATACAATTTTCAAATTATTAGCTACTATTCTTTGAAACTCTTATACTAAAATTACAAGCCACCTGCTAGTTTTAAATTTTTGAACGAAATTTTACAATTTTCCGAAAACAAAAAAAAGTCTTTTACATTAAGTATGTGCAACTTTACGCAAAGGCGTTCAAATTCTCCTTTAAAATTAAATTCATGCAAATAACTAGTTGCAAAATTTTGCACTAAAATTCGTACCCAAAGAACTCAAGAATGTTATATTGTGGTGCTGAATTTTCCACAACTATCATTACTGTATACTAATATACTAGAACAAAATAATAGTAGAGTTTTTTTGCGCTACACAATTTATTTCAATAGTTGGCATTTGGTTGACACCCAAATAATAGTTCATTTCTTCATACACTAGATAAATTCAAGTAAAAACAATAGGTCAATTTTAAAGACGTGTATTTGGTGACAAGTCCAACATGCAGAGGCCTTGTTGAGAACTTTAATCTAAAATGCGATGTGGCATCTATCAGGAGCCATTCAACCCTGGTCTATAGGATAACTATAAAACTTATTTTGAGCTATTGGTATAATTATGTTAAATGTAACCGTTTCCGTCATAAACAACTAGTTAGACAATAAACAAAGTATTCCTCTGAACATGTCACATCGTGTCCAACATAGTTTGCGTCACAGTATTTCGGGAACGAACTGAAATGAAATAGCTCTGGTCGCTTCTGTCAGATACATCCTAATGGCGGAAATACTCTCGAAAAGTTCCTAGAACTCTCCTGGTTATTATACTTTGCAGTGAATGTTCTTTTCTGAGAAGTCGTCATAGCGCTTGAGTTTTCACTTGTATTTTCATTGTTTTAATAACGAACCTTGGACAATATGGCAAAGCAAAACCCCTGTGCTTCGTAATCGCTTACTAAAATATCTATACCAAAGTATTCGGTGAGCAGCTCGTTGATTTGTTAGTAGTCATTGCTACTATTGCTAAGATCCATGCAAGACATATTTTAAGAGCATTTTCAGACGTGAAAAAAAATGTAGGTCTTTATATCACATCAAAAATTATTTTTCTTTATCACAGCATTAAGTACAAATTTTAACCTGAATTTTGCGGTATTTTCCAAAACATACAACCCTTAGGTGGTTTACTAAATGTCATGATTTATTACTTTACTTTATCATATTACTCTACACCACAACAGTAATACAAATAATCTATATCTATACTAATATATAAAGCTGAAGAGTTTGTTTGTTTATTTAAAGGCGCTAATCTCAGGAACTGCTGGTTTAAAGTGTGTGTTGAATAGACCATTCATCGAGTAAGGTTTTAGGTTATATACTATCACGCTGCGACGAATAGGAGCGAAGATACAATGGAAAATGTGAAAAAAAACAGGGACAATTTTTCATCTTCGAGGGTTTCCGTTCAAAAAATCCTAACTTATATGTTCAAACCACCCGGACGAAGTCGCTGGAAGCAGCTAGTATCATATAAAGGATTACAATCATTCCTGACACTTAAATAAATAACATTAGCCTTCTTAACAGACTACCGACAAATAAGTGTCAATAAAATGGCCGACTTCTAAAATGCTAACAAATTTAATTACAACGTGAAGTATTTTACTCGAACAAATAACTGAAACGGGGACAGTGACGTAATCCACATTACTTACGTTCAAAGAAAATTCTCCTTGCTTATTAGACATTCCGGGAAACTACAGCCTTCCAGTATGTTGCAGTTAATATCGATCAGGCTGGGCAAATGGAAACCTAAATAAAAAGAAGGAGATAGCGCTCTACACGCTGTAGAACATTGTCCTGCTTCAGAAACAGCAACAGTCTTACTTTGAGACGTCGTGGTACATCCCTGAATACCGCCGTGTCAATTAAATGCTAATATTCGGATACAACGAATATATTGCAATCTAACCGCTTGTTTGAAATGTAAAACGAAGTTGGTTGTTAAGAATTCTGTAAGACAGGAATATAGTGATTAAAAAGCATTGTTATGTAGAAAGTGCATTGACAGAAATACTAAGGATTAATAGAAATACTGGCAGCATTGCCACGTTGAATGGCAATGCTGCCAGCCTTTTTTTGATGCTACTATTTGATATTTTTTTGTTTTTTACCTTGTAAATATTTAACTCTGTAAAATTGTAAATAAATAAAATATACTGTCTTATTTTATATAAACTTTTCAGTAGACCTAAATTTAAAACAAAGTAAGGACTTCAGATCCCAACACGTCTGTTGTTAAAACGTGTTTTCGTAAATGAAGTTTGCTTCATTTGTTTTATTTTGATTGTGGTACTAAAAAGAAAATAATTTAGGTCTATTTTATTGAGTTTGCAGAGATAAGTGGGAGTTGTAAATGTGTTTATTACCTTAAATTAAATCTTTTGGGGACATCAGTCATTATAATTTCAGCTGAGAAGACATAAAATAACCGAAATACAGCATAGATGTTTTATAATGCTAAGTGTTTGTTATCTTGCGCTGCATTCTTTTTGCTATGCATTCTCTTAGTGAACGTTGCAAATTTTTATATTTACCTATTGAAACAATGCAAGTTGATTTTTTCAACACTTCTGACATGAGAGCACCTTTAGTTAAGACTCTAAAGGTGCTTTCATATCAGAAGTGGAAAGTGTGACGTAGATAAATAATGGTGAATTATATCAACCGAGTTATACTCACAACACTGAAGATGTTAACTGGTTTACACCAGTAGGTACCGATAGTTGCTTAATCTCCATTATTTATTAACATGAAGATTTCAACTGGCTAGCTATCACGGTTTATCAGATAAAGCCTCGTGACGATCCATTTATATCTTTTATGTACGGAACCACAAAACGTTGAAAGAATTTGATTCTAGGAACTAATCACGTTATTGATTCTCCTATTACATATTGCCAATACGCCAAATTGTTACGTTTGCTAATCGGAAACTAAAGTTGGAATCCGATCGGAACTATCTTTTTCCGATGTACAACCAGTTAGAAACTGAGTGTTCCGATTTAAACTTTTATGAAACGGAAGCTTGAATTCCGTACCTATTTATTTTTCTGTTGTTTTTTGACGTTCATGTTTTAGTGGATGAAAATTGATCCATGATTTTTATTTTATTCCCCAATTGCAAAAGAGGGAAACATCTTTTATGGATCCGTATTTAATCTGTAAAAACGAAACCCTGCCCATTCATCTATTATTCCGTCTGTCACCAAGCTGCATCTCATGGACCGATGTTTTCGTTACCGCCAAAAGCGGGGCTTAAGCAACGGGAACCGTTTAAAAACAAGCCAGTTACCAGAGCCCCATTTGTTTTAAACACTTTTTTTACCTTTTACAGATAGCTTACACATTCGTAATTTACTATAATTAGGATTCTTTTAAACACCGTCACGTTTTGTCTTGTTAAAACAAGTATTTTGTAAACAAATTTAGTATAGACACTTGGTCAATATTTAAATACTTTTATACTCTCTGATAAGATTAAAAACATGACTCGTCAATGAACTGCATACATAGCTGTTTTCCTTCATTTTTATTTATTTGTTTAAAGAGTATATAATTTCATGGTTACGTAAGACGTACTTATCTAATAATAAATAAGCATGGTGAAAAAAAAACATTATTTTGTATTATTATGCTCGTCCATCTAACAATTTTCCAGCGCAATAATGATTTATTTCTCAAATATAGACAACCAAGGATATACAGCTAGTCTTCAAATCAAGCGTGAAATAAGCAGAATTATATAACTCAATCAAGATACGTCGTTCCTGAGTAGTTGCAACCCTATGACGATGACTGTAGCCGCAGGGCCCACAGAACGTTTACTGAGCGGCGAAAATCGACTATCTAAATGGCAATTCAGCTGGGTCGCAGGAAATTGAAATCGGAAGCCAATGTAGGGTGGCATCGGACTTTGTGCGGACGACTGGCCGCAGGCTGGTGCTAGAGACGACCCATGTAAACCCTTCATTTAGGAACTAAAGTCGTTAGGTGTCAGTGGCTTGTGCTGTTCCGAAGAAGGGGGAAACAATTTGAAGCCAAACTTTAAATTTCGTTCTATTCTTTTTTTAAATAACTTCTTTTTTATATGTTCGATAATTCGATAAAACATCATCAATCAAAATTTTGGAAACCGTGTAGGTGGGATTAACTGGTCTACGTCATTGGTTGTGTTCATATTTAATTTAATGGTAAAGTCAACCAACCTTCACACAAAAACCAAAAGTTTTGCCTTTAAACCTCATTAAAATTGCCCATAAATTTATATTATAGAATACATTATGACTTCGTAAAAATAACAATCAGACCTCATAAATAAGTTTGTGGTTAAGTGTATACCTGCAGGAAAACTCCAAAATTGGACCTTAATAATAAGGGACTACGATTCAAAATCTCTTGAAAGTTCTCTCGAATTCACTTAAAAACTATGGAGTAACCTAGAGTAACAGTTCAGTGTCCTCGTGTTTAGTTTTATTCTGTTTTATCTTTTGTATCTATTTTCATTAACGGAATAGCTTTATGAGACGAGACCCGGTCCTTTTTAAAGGCGTACACAGGGACACAGGTCCAAAATAAAAGGCCTTGTTGAGAACTTTAATCCAGGGATCGTTCAACCCTATATGTTGTTTGGAAGAACATATCTGAAGAATTCAAATTAGATACAGAACTATTAAAGTCTTCGTACGTGAAAAAAACTAGGATACTGGCTGAAAACTTAGATGAAATACGGGCTATTTTGCCGAACAACTATGGCACCTATTTTCCTACATATGGTAATGTTAATAAATTGGCAGGCGTCGTCTCGCCACTATTATTTTTATTGTTATTGGTAATAAAATACACGTAGTTATTTAATAAATTTTCATAACGACCTGAGAAAACGATCATAAACACTCAATGAAACGATTTATTCGATTTGTAAGCTATGATAAATGAAGGATGGAAAACTGGAATATTTGACCGAAAAAAAAGTTTACGAAATAAAACACACGAAATCTAATGTTTACCCAAAAATGGATACCTTAACTTGAAGAGTCACGAAAAAACTTTTATTTATTTATTTTTTGGCCACGCCGACCGCGGAACGTAATCCGGAAAACTTCTACGTTCAGGCGCCAAATGTATATAACATTTTCTATACTTTTAGCGTCTGAATCTGAAAGTTCAAATATTTTGGAGGAACAATTTAACGTCTGAAAAATTTGCCCTATTTTCGACTATAAAAAGTAAGATTAAGAACCACTTCGACCTTTTAGACCAATACAACTCTTAAATAGCTCACCATAGATCCTGAACAGTTACAAAAAAGACGAGCGTAAACAAAATAATATTAATACAAATCTCTTTAGGAGTTCAACCTTCATAAGGATTTGAAGCCTCCAAGCGGCTCTTAATAAATTCTTATTTTCTTTTTTGCTAGCGGTTCTCATTGCATTTATACAATACACCCTGTAATTATCCCCTGCTGAGCACAAGCCTCTATAAAGGAAATTTTTGAACATTGATCATGGCGCTTGCTCACTGCGTGGTACTTTGCTGTCTTGGGTTCAAACTTTGTTCATACTTCCTCACAACAAAGCCACCAAAACAAATAAAATTGTTTTGTATTGTAAAAACAAATTGTAATCCATATTGTTTGTGATACGACCCCATTGTAAATAAACGTTTCCGCATTACTGTAAAAATATTTACCCAAAATAATACAAGCGGAAACTGAATTTGTATTTACCCTATCTAGAGACACTCCATAATTTCTCCGAACCATTTTTAATGACGTAACAAGTCGTTACGAGAACTCTCTCGAAAACGGTATTTCGCTTATTTTGCCTGAAAATTAGGTCAAGAATTTAATGTGCTGTAAAATTTTCCACAGTTATTGATTCTTAACAGTCGAGCTTTTCCTAAATTTATTGATGCTCTTGATATATCTGTTAAATAAGTAGAACAGAATGGACCTTGCTTCAATACTCATGTTCAGTCTATTTTATGTACCTTAGAATCACGTTCAGACTATATGTCACCTTCCCTGTTACAATGTGTAATTTTTTGTTATTACTACACCATCATAAGCCTAGCCTTTTCCCAACTATGTTGGGGTCGGCTACCAGTCAAACCGGTTTCAACTAAGCACCAGTGTTTTATAATGAGCGACTGCCTATCAGACCTCCTCAACCCAGTTACCTGGGCAACACGATACCCCTTGGTAAGACTGGCCGTCAGACTTTTCAAGCTTCTGACTACCTGTAACGACTGTCAAAGATGTAGGAATAACAGCCGGGACCCACAATTTAACGTGCCTTCCGAAACTATTTATTACTACACCATTCGCTAGAAAGAGTTTTGCAAATACCCAAAATGTAAGAATATTTTTCATCAGTGAGTGTAACGATTACCTATGTGCCTGTGAATATTATATTAGAATATTTTCACCACTGTCGGATCAAGACTTATAAAAATAGGCACTATTGTAAAAATATAGGTCGAAGCAAACATTTTTTGCTCTTTGAACACCCAAATAAAAAATACTAGATTCTGGATACTCTTACTGTATACCTGAATAATTTTCACAAAATAGTAAGTAGTAATTTTATGTAGGTATTTTATTTTTGTGTAGGTAATTCATATGCCTATCACCGTCAAACATACGCCAGGTATTGGGGAAGATTTTCAAATGCTTCAATATTTTCCAGCCCAAAGTAAGTTCAGTTCCAAAAAACCTTATTGTAAAAGAAAACATAACAAACCTTACAAACTCAATAAGGCATAGGCATGTAACAATAACTGAAGTGTACGCGCATGTAGTCACAGGAAAAAGCCAGTAAGCTAATAGAAAAGAAAAAAATCCTTTACATACTTTCCTGTTTTTAATAAAGTTATGATGACAGCTAAGTTCATAAAGGTCCATGAAATGCGCACTTGCGGCTTCAATTACTAGAACTGATTATATAACCCACGCCACTATTTACGAGTACTACGTCATATTTCTAGGTAATTTCATTACTGAACTAACTGCGCAAAAATTGATTAATTAGTGATTGCTTATGATGAAGTGTGAATGTACCTTTTATGTTGTATATTTATAAAAATCATTTTGAGTAATTATTGTGATCCATGATCATTTAATATGTGATCAGTATTCAAATGTTAGCTGCCTCTTTATGAATCTATTATCCAGTTACGTATTATCAGGTGAAAACAAAACACTGTATGGATACAGACTTCAACCGTTCTCGGACTTTAAACCTCCCACCTGTTAAATTTCACCGCTTGCTTTTTGTTTTGAGGAGCTTTTGTCAGCAGCTGTCTGTATTTAGGCAGAGGCCACATTAGATCAACGGAGCGACCTGCGCTACATTGAGTTATCAACGCAAAGAAATAAAAAACATGTTTAAAACTAAATTGTCGTCTAAATACCATATGCCAATATGGCAATACCAATTGCCAGCATCTTTTATCTCTTCTCTATTCCGCTCCTATTAACTATTGCGTAATTACATGCATTTGTCCTATAGCCTTGCTCGATAAATGAAATAGCTAACACAAAGATTTTTTTAAATTTGGACCACCATTTCCCGACTTTGACCAACCACCCATAACCAAATACAAACTCATCAGCTTAATATTATGAAAATATAGATTTCTCAGTAGCGCGTTAAGTTTAACAGTGATAATAAAGATGAATATAATAAGATGATTTTATTATTTATATATACGAGTATACTGTAGAAAATCATCACCAGATTCTTGCTTATAATGTAGCCACATATTTGACTCGTATCGCTCATTCAGTCGCATTGCTAAATGCTGGCCAATGTAGCCTCAGCTTAATGCTCATGGAGTAGTTGATTTTGATCTCTCAAACAATCCTTGTGTATACCTGGCCTTATATGAGGAAATTTCCAGGCCAGATAATAGCCTAGTCTACCTAGGCTGGAAATTCCCTCCATTCCTATTTCTAGGAATATCGAAGTAAAATCCATCGTTATTCAATCGTTGAAACTGGATAGACCCATGATCTCAGCGTAAAAGGAAAATGTGTTATAGAAATGTTGTTTGATAACACGACGTTAAATTGTGATTTGTAGTATTACTTTACACATATAGTTAAATGAATTAGTAAATATTTTTATCTATCTTAATATAGTTTTTTTTTTATAGTTGTATTTTTATTGTCCTATATTTGTTTACACACTGTGTCTATGTTCCTTTTTCTTATCTCCTGTCGCAGGTCTGCTGGCAGAAATTTCTAAAGAAATAAGCAGTACCTTTGTACCTAATGTATTCTAACTTTTATATTACTCTTTGTATGTTGTGTGTACATAAATAAATAAATAAATAAATAGTCAATTGTATAATAATTGAGATATGAAAATGTAGAGACAAGGAGGCGATGTAACAAAACATTGTTTCGTATGAATTTCAGAAATCCTCATTCATGAAAACAAACTATTGAAACGTAATAGAAATTTTTTCACGGATAGAAAATTCTTGCTTTAATTAAAAGCAATTCTGAGAAGTAAAAAGAAGCTTTCTTGGAATCTTTAGAATATTTTTTAGAGATTCTTCTACTTTTTTCTCATCTTATTCTACGATAAAAAATGGCTGTTAATTATGAATGATGAATCGATTACTATGCTCCACATATTTTTTATTTGATTATACTTATACGATAAAATGGAAAAGTACATCAGACAAATGAAAATTAATATTTGAGTATTATCAAGCAATTAAGATCGTAAAAGATCTGCGATAAAAACTGTCTTTGTGTACTTTGATAACACAACTACTCTGATTTGAAGTTTTATTCTGAGGTAAAACAAGAATTCTCTCATTTCGAATATTTTATTGATGAAATGAAAAGAAAATTGTTATCAATTTATCTTATTTCTGCGGTTTTACTTCAATAACCATTTTATTACATTGTATTATTAAACAAACCACCGATTGTCGAATGAATGAATGTTTTTTGGGTTCCTTTACTCAAAGGTCCCAAGTGGAACTCCGCTACTGTCTTTCCGACTGTCTCCAAGCTGTCTTTCATGAACTGGAATAACTAGATAATTGAATTCACAGATTAACAACAAATACTAAAAATAAAGATTGATGAAAACAAGCAACGGCTGTTATGATCCTCAGTCATTCAGTGTCGCACTTGACCGGAGCAGAGCAACTCTTTACGTAATGATAAAATTGACGTATTACGTGGATATAAAATAACGTAAATACTTATTAACTTATCATTAAATAAAACAACAGCTAAAAACATTGAGAATAAACATTGCATTTAACTCATATTAAGTACAGTCGGCAACACAAGCCGGATAATAAAATCGAAATAATTAAAATCCGTACATAAGCTGTATTAATTAATTGTTTAATGGTTTACTCATGAGCATCGGCGTCGACGAGACCGCACCGTGTGCTCATGATAAGGACTCTGATCGGATCTGAAACTAATCGGGCAATCCTGACGAATGCGCGTGAGTAAACCGTTTTTAAATTAATAATTATGAATCCGCCTTACAAAAGTAATAAAAAAAGTGCATTATATAATTATCTATATCTATACTCTATATACTAATATATAAAGCTGAAGAGTTTGTTTGTTTGAACGCGCTAATCTCAGGAACTCTTAGTCCAAATATTTTTGTGTTGAATAGACCATTCATCGAGGAAAGTTATAGGCTATATACTATCACGCTGCGACTAATAGGAGCGAAGATACAATGGAAAATGTATCATTAAAAGGGAAAAAAATTCATCATCGACAGCTTCCGTTTACAAATTCCTAACCTATATCTTCTACCATGCGGACGAAGTCGCGGGCAACAGCTAGTAATTCAATAAGTTTATTTGCGCTATAATTCTTAAGAAGAGCTGTTTAATTTACCACACAACAATAAATAATAATATTATACGTCACTGAAAATTATTGACACTTTGATGCTGACAGTACTATTTATTTCATATGACATCACTATTACAATTTTCATCACAGCATTGTAGATTGGCAGCCGGCAGTACTCTATTGAATCTGTAATAGACCACACGGCGCGACTTAATTACGATTTACGGTCAAACGGCTATAGAAACAGCATATCAAATAAAACAACCTTTATTAGTAAGGAAATAAAGACCACTATTAATGGCCCTGAATCTGAATAAACTAATTAATATCGGCTACCTTTTGTTTTAGTTTGAAATTAGAAAAAGATAGACGATAACAGCTGTCTTTAGTTCGAAATACAATTTATAAGTTGCAAGAACTTGTGTGCAACAGAAACAATTGACTGAATTGTTAAGACGTGATTTTTACTTTGTGATTAGTTTTCATTTTTACCCGACTGCCAAAGAAGGAGGGTAATGTTTTTTTAAAGCGATTTTCGAATAAAAAACAGACTAATTCAGCGGTCATTAGTTTGAAAAATATTTTTTTACAAACTGTGCGAATTAGCAAAAGCAAAAAATCTTAATGGTCGAGACATTTTTTGTTTTGTTTAATTCTATATTTTGAGCAATTTTCTCACGCTACCGAAAAATCACAATGCTTAGATTATCTTGTTTCTGTTCGTGAAGAATTATCTCTGACATTGTATTGTAGTGCTGTCGGTATCTAAATCCCCCTACTCATCAAACTCCCCACTACAGCGATCCAACAGTTGTTAAGATCGTATTTACAAACGTTCTTAAGATAACAGCTATTCCGCCGACCGTACGTCTTTGCGCGAGTTGAAAATGTGATCAAGTGACAACGGAAATTGTACTCAAAAACAACAGTGATAAAACTCAATTTGTGGTGTGAAAAATGAATATGGAAAACGAAAGGTAAAAACTAGTGTTTGATTGAATTTATTGTGGATTGCAGTGATTGAGAATTTCCTTGTTTTTAATTTTATATTTGACTTGAATATGTACGTTTTTAAATAAGTTTTATTTTGAGCCTTTAAATTATCTATAAATCTGTGATGATCTTGCTGTTTAATCTTGTACAACTCAGCTCTCGTGAGTAAACAAAATATTTTCCTTATAGAAAACCGGATCGACTTTGCAGTTATCTTTAACATTTATCTGTGAGATTATAGTCCGCAATTCCAACCTTTATTCAAAATACAGTTTGCAAAATAACAATTTCTGATTTTCGTTCTAGACTATAAAATATTTTTTAAGCTTTAAAGAATTTTATGAACCTTATTTTATGTAAACACTTAATGTAACAATATTCCTCCAAATAAATAAATATTCAGTTCTATTGTACCACTGTATCACACACCCATTCAGAATATGATATCTAATTGTCTTATACAACTCCATCAAGTCTTCATACAACTTTTATTACCATTTATTTGATGGGTATTTTCCATATGAAGTCGACTCCTCATTTGGATCAAATGTTTTGATTCAACAAATACTATAAATGGAGAGATATTTCGATTTATGCAAAATCATTTCCGCTTTACTTTCTAACGCCGTTCGATGAATATACCAGTCTTAACAAACCACTGGATTGAAAAACTTTTTTTGTTTCGTATGAACAATATTTGTCCCTTTGAAAGTACAAGGATCACTATCTTCCTAGCCTTTACCCACCTAGCTTTTGGTCGGTTTGTAGTCTATTCGGATTCATTTAACTATTATCGTTTTACAAGGAGCGACTGTCTATTTGACCTTCTAAACCCAGTTACCTGGGAAACACGAAACCCCTTAGTTAGACTGATTGACAGTACAAGGACATTATGTCAAAATAACTGTAACAAAAAAAAAAGTCGGCAAAAAGGCTGCCAGGCTAAAATGGGATTGGGCGGGTCATGTTAGCCGCATGGCAAGCAATCGTTGGGCCAAAGTCACCACACTATGGGAGCCAACGGATGGACGGCGTCGTCGTGGGCGACCTAGGAAGCGGTGGCGAGACGACCTTAACGCTTACCACGCAGGCTGGTTCCATGCGGCCCAGAATAGAGAGTCGTAGAAGGATTTGGGGGAGGCCTTTGCCCAGCAGTGAGGCACAGTGGGCTAGAGAAAAAAAACTGAAACAAAAAACAAAAACATCGAAGAATCAACCGCCAAAGCAAGAATGTATTAAATCCTCTTTACATGTCTACCAAGCTTGTAATAGCCATTTTGCGGACCACCCCTGAGTTCCGTCGCGAGGGTAAAACCACTACAAAACACAAACCTGTCTTGTCAGCAATGCGGTTTAACCACATATTAGTACATTAACCTTTTTTGCAGAACATGACTTATAGATTAACTAGTTTTCGCCTGCGACTTCTTTTACGACAGCTATCAATGTGTATAAAAAGGATTCGATAACGGTATATTATTTCTAATATTTAAAACTGTCACTATTCAAAATAATATTAAAACCGGTTGTTTTGTCTAGACATGAAAGTGTAACTAACTGATAGATAGAGTTGGTTTCGCATAAATATAACAATTTGTTCGATTTTATAGGTGAATGATCGTCTAATATTCTCAAATATTTTTACTCAAAATACTGTTCGAAAAATTGAACTTAAAGGATTGATAAAATAAATGAATCTTTTTATAACATTTTTTTATTAAAGCAAAAATTAAATTCCAACTAATTCATAAAATATGTAATTATTCATTTACACACCCAACTCACATAGATCCTCCTACTTTAGGTCCAAAAGGGGTCCTAAACCCAAGTCACCTAGAATCTAATTAATAATTAATCTATCCAGGCACGTATTATACGGCCCAGATGAGACATTTACCTCCCTACATGGCTAGTACCATACTTAGTTAAGAAAACTAGAAAGCCTCTGGCTGCCAGCAAAAACAATATTGCTACAAGCTCTAGAGAGAGTACGGTCAATGTTTATGATGTAGTTTCATAGTCCAAGTACTTAAGATCAAAGGAAAGTGTCGGAACTGTGCAGGTAAAGTTCTAATTACTAAAAGTCACAGTATAGTATTTCTACAGAAATACTAAACTATAGAAATACTAAACTGTATAAGACTGCGTGAAATCGGTGGCTAGAAATTGGAAATATCGAGATTACTGTTTTGGTGATAAGGCGCGTTGATTGTGCCTGTGTATGTGTGTGTGTGTGTATTATTTTAGCAACAAAACTATGCCTAGATTAAACTCCCACAGTTTTTACCTAAGTCGTTGTGGCCTTTCGGTTCTATGAATAGATTTTTATGCACGAGGTGCAGGTTTGATCCCAACACAGACAAGGACTAATGTCAGCATTCGATTTTTTTTAATTATTTTGAGACACGATAAATAAAGGGAAAAGAAAAACATTTGAGCAAATATTGTTTTCAAATATTCTAATCTGAAATCACCGTCGCGCAGTTAGCTACCATACATGTTACCGATATTGTGCTCATACCTTTCTTACATAGAAAGGAAGCAAATAAAATATTGATAAAGACTGAGCCAGTCTTCTCAATATGCAAGGGCTATAAATAAACTCTATATCTAAAAGCGTTACTATAACAGGGAAACCTCCTTTTAAATTACGCAAATAAATGTCTTCAAGAACTTCGAGAACAATAATTGAATGACGTGGGTTCGAACAATTGGCAATATACCGTTATAAGTGAATATTGACTTCTATGAATAGACTAGACGACGTCTATTGTCAGTAGGTTATATGGAAAGTTTGAAGAAAGGTCATGTTTATGGGTCAGGGGAAAATTATGATTAAATGAAACAGGGATCTTGTTAATGCAGAGTGCAAGGTGATATTAATTTAGCCATAAGTGCTGTGGTCTATACCGGTTTTTATATCACGGGATCGCGAGGCGAAATGTTTGATTCGGCAGTCCGACGCCGAGTCAGCTTATGGTTAAAGACTTCGGTTGAGTGTGAAACTAATTGGGCGGTTATAATCAAGATATTTGTATTTCGAGTACTTGGGGTTTTTTCAGGCACTTTTGAAATATTAAAATAAAATTATGACTTTAGTTGCAAGGTCTCAAAATGCTATGCTAATGCTAATGTGTTATGGAGAAGAATCAGCAAAAATCTTTTTAATTTTAAATTAAAGTAATTGTAAGGTTACTCTTCTTTAATTATCAATCATATAAATGCGCATGAGTAATCCGTTCTTTAAGGAAATCTGAATCCTTCATAGAAAACTCGTTTTAATCTAAAATGAGTTTGACCAGACCCCTGTGATATACATTATACCACTTTTCTGCGTAGTTGTAAACAAGATTCTCCAAAAAACAAATTTTAATCAGAAACAATGTCATTCTTTCCTGATGGCAGTCATCAAATGAGGTTGATTTATTTGATGATTTCCCGCTTTGATTTGACCCAAAGTTTAGTCTTCAAAATCAAATTTGACATGCCGTGCCAAAAAAAAAAAAACCTAATACCTACATATTTTTCAGAGTTGACGATTTTATTATGAACTAAAATGACAAGGCCCTTTTCTTAGGTGCTCGTATTTACAGATCGGGGTAATAAACATTTTTTTTATGTAACCAAAACAAATTACTGCAATTCTATGGCTATATAAAGCTGAAAGAGAGCATATTAAAGCGAAGGCTATTCGTGGCCTCTTCGACGCGTGAAATAGGGTTGTTATTACGGCTATTCATAACGGCTTTATACGGCAATTCATCGGGTCTTATGACCAACAAATAAAAAATAATATCGTAGTGGTATAATCCCTTTGAAATAAGTTTTAATGTAGAGTTGAGTCAGCTGTTCATTCATCGTCATATAAAGGTATGTCAAACAAAGATTTTTGGGTTTATTTCTTCTGCGTCAGGTATTATTGGAGTACAATCAGATTTTAGGCTACTAAGTATACCTTAAGCTGGATTTATATCTGAGGATATCCTTCATTTAACTATCGTTTTGGCTTGAGGGTAATTTACTTTTTTAAGTTTTTAGATATCTTGGAAGAAATTGCTATTTTTTATTTGCAAAAGTGGTATTTTAACATGACTTAATATCAATTGATCAAACAGCCTCTTGTGCTTCCAGTGTCTTTGTGCTTGTGACTTGAATTTTGATGAAACACCTCGAGACACAAGAATTAAAGTCCTAAGTGCAGGAGTCGTTTAAAAACAATAAACTCCGAAACTATTTCACAATCTTATGAAAAATCCAAGAACACAGTTCAATGTCAACTACGCTGATAAAAAAGTAATATAACTTAACTACCTGATATAAAACCAGTTTATTAAACATTGCGGAGGACATAAACAGTTAGTCGAACATAAATGCTGTGATCGAAACAGACTGGTTTTTATCATTTCATTTTAGTAATGAATTATGTTTTAATTGAGAGCACACAAATTGCGATTGATGTGCTGATAAGAATTCAGAACAATCAGAACGTTCCGAATTTATAAAGCAGGATTATTATAATTTGAACTTTGGTACTAGATTCTGATTCTGATTGTGTCATCTTTAATTGAACTGTTAGATAATAAAGTAATGATTATAAATATAAGTCCTATTGAGTTAAGTACAACAATATCACTAAAGTGATCTGAATCTTCAGAAGGTAGGGGATTTTGGCCGATTCTCTCTGGGTATCGTCCGCAACAATTACCGCCGCAATGTCACAGAGAAGAGAAAAAGAGAGAACATGGGTTTTAGTCAGTTGAGTCATTTGATGTCATGAAAAAGGGTTCTAAACCGATGTTTAGCAGGTAGGTGCGTGATGACAAGATACATCATTCTCCCCGATGAAGTGAGTGTTTAAAATCAAATTCAGTTATTTAAATGAGCAAACGAAGTAGCATCATCACCCCACCCAATTTAAAAAGATGGTATAAAGTTAGGGATACGCTTTGCAAAAGAAAATGAATTATTCACAGCTATCCACCTATAATGTTAAAACAATGTCGCTAAAACCACCGGAAATTCAAGACCTGAAGTGTATTATAACAAACACACATTGTTTAAAAACATGAAACAATAATTAATCGAGACAATCTGAATGTTTAAATTGAAACAATGGTTCCTTAAAAAAATATTTTACTTTACAGTTTTAAAACAAGAGTCATGGTAGAGTACACACTACAGGCCTCCTCTTTAGGGTGTACTTAAAGTATTTTGGATAATTTAGTGCTTCTTTGATGAAGTAAACCAAGATCTCATTAATTGGAAATAATGTTTGATTTAATTGGACAGGGACAAACATTTGCATACTCTGAGATAAATGTTGGGGCTAAAGAGTGTCTTTTTTGTGTCAAATGTAATGTGCAAACATTACATTTTTCTAAAACATGAACATGATTTTTTTTTTAATCATTTGAAAAAAAAAAAACATAGTAAGTACAAGCACGTACTTACGTAGGTTTTTCTGAGTCCTTTATAAAACCCACATGTACATAAAGACAACATAATTTTCTAAAGTAGAACAACTCTATTTAGATCCACAAGATCATACAAAGCCTCCCCTTTTATATTTTTATTTAATCAAAAGGCCTGTCGCGTTTTACTTATTAGAATATTATACGCTTGAAAATGAGTTTGCATTACATTCTAAGGAGCGATCGTTTAAAGATTAGAGATATGTATTACGGGATAGAGTTCAGTACATAAAGGTCTATAATAAACGTTTATTTTTGTAATGTAGGTCGTTGGAGGTTGACGTTCTTTTTAGAGTTCCGTATTAAAGGGTAACACGGATCCTTATTACTGAGCTACTGATGTCTGCATATATTATGATGAATTTTATCTGAAATACTTCAGTGAAAATTTGAAATGTCTATCTATCATGTTTAATGAAAATATAGCTGATGAAAGACGGACGGAAGGACAGAGAGACAAAAAGTGGCGAGTCAATAACAGAAACGTTTTATCCTTCCATTACAGAACTCTACAAAAACGGTCAGTAGTTTTTGAGATTAGCAACAAATTTTACTTAACAAACCACATGAAAGGTAAGCTAATTATGAAATAAAGTATGTATGCTTATTATATACCTACTGCATATAGGTATATGAGTTATATCGCATCAACGCTTGGAGTCAATGACCGATAACGATATAACGATTCTAAGAGTTTTAAAATGAAGCTAATCACTTCATTTGAAATGCATAGGTACACGCATGGTTGAGTGGTTAAGTCAAAATTAAGGTCACCACGCCAAACCCATTCGCAACGTATTGGATGGGGATCCAATACGCGACACGTTGTTATTCTTGAAAATGTCGCGTAACATCATCAAATTTTAATGTTCTTCTAAGAAAATACCATAAAAATGATTTAAGCTAATTCAATTAATCTTTCCTTTTCATTTTGACAAAATATGATTTGTAGAATTTTGTTTTTAAATATTTTTAAGTATTAAAACTTACAGGTTCATAAGTTAGCTGAAAAAAGGCAAAAAAAGTTAAGAAATCAAAAGCTATTACCAAAAACACGTGTATAAAAATAATACGAAATAAATGATAAATGACAATAATAATGTCTTACTCGTGCTTTGCCCGTAAATAAATATCTATGATCTAAAATCTAAAACCGGAATAACCCGGGAATAAGTACAATTGCTGTTTCTATTTCATAAAATAAAAATGCCAGCTTCGTCGCCAGGGAAATAAAGACAAAAGAAAATCATTGAAATATAGATAGCCGAGAAAACATACAGATCTCGTGATCCACGAACCCACTAACTATGTTAAGGACGGCTTTTAGTCTAACCTAATGCAGCTAAGTACCAGTGTCTTAGGAGCGACCGCCTATCTAGCCTCTTAAACTCACTTACCTGGGCAATACAAATCCCCTCAGTCAGACTGGTTGTCAGATTTCTAGCTTCTAACTAAACGGACCTACTGAAAAAAATGTTATATCAATCCGCCAGGACCCACAATTCAACGTGCTTTCCGAAACATGAACATAACACTCGTTGTGATATAGATAGTCATCCATCCACAGACGGACCGAATCAAACGCAGCTTAACCTGTGATCCAAAAGCCTTTATGGTTACTAGTTTCGAACGCGGCAGGCTCGCGACCCCTCCTCATTAGCTCATGATTCCTGACTCCGATATTGTCCGCAACTAGTCGGGCAACCCCGATAAATACGCGTTAGGTCATCATAGGTTACCTATTTCTTTTTTTCTATAGGTAATTAGAGTAGAAAATTCCAGCTTGTTTTTGAGGCACTCGAACCAAAACACTTACTAAACGATATATAATTTACTGCAATTTAAAGTAATAACGTTTTCTTCAATAAAGACAATCATTTACAGAAATGTCTTTAAACATCCACTTAGACTTTTTAAACTAAAACTGTTTGCGCATTATTATTTTAACAACTGTTAAATGTTTGGTCTTTTTCAAAAAGACGAGGTTAAGATAATTAGTTGAACACCAATTAACATCTCGAAAAGCGTTAAAGATTGCATTATTACTTATTTACTCGTTATGTAATATTTATTGCTTGTGCATTATGTCGTCTAACATTTTCTTTTTACGTCTGACTATTTAAAAGTACGAAATTATGGAGGTGACGTTTTCATATGACCGTTCAAGTGATTAAGATTTGTCATTTCCTTACAAATTCTTTTTCGGGTGAGAAATCATCAACAGATACTTTCCGCCTTGGGTTAAGAGAGGGGGAGTGTCAGAGTCCAACTGACTAAAACCCACCCATGTTCCTTCTTTTTGCCTTGCGTGTACCGGGGCCACGGTAAACCCTTTCGGACAATCCCTCTGCCCCAGCAAGAATTGCTTGCATTCATCATCATTATTGGTTGATAAATGGTCACTTGTTTTGACACCATAATCATTTATTTTAGTTTTGAATAGTTCTTGGTTGAAGTTTAGAGATTGAAGTCATGTTTTAAGTCTAGATTTTGTAATTTAATACTACATTTAAATGATATGACAAGCGTACACTAAAGAGGTATTGTTTACTCAAAAATTATGGTACGAGAATGCACAAAAGATGATGCGGGTAGGGTGATTATGCAACGTTTTTTATAACTAGCTTTTTCTCTCTATTTGGACGCGGGCAAAACAGAGACAAAAAGGTTGTCGCACATAGTTGCAAACACATTGTTTTTTATTTCTCAGTGTAGTTGTATAATTTTGTTGTTAAACAATATAATAACATTGACATAGAATTTGCATTTTACATTGTCAAAATCTTTTTAATTCTCGAAACGCGAATTTAAACCTTAACACAAGCGGTATAAAACCTTATTCAAATTTAAAATCTGTGTCTTCTTTTCCAGTGTTCGTAGCAGCACCGAGCATGTACCGTCGGCAACACAGTCAACCATTACATTGGATAGAAAGGACGATGACAAGGAGGGAGATTATGACCCGTTTGAGCACAGGGATCTGGTTCACCCCACTTCGTAAGTACTGAGCATAAAAATATGTTAATGGAAATGTTGAACTCTTTGCTTGACCTTAGAGGAACTTTAAAAGATGCAGCATATTTTGTAAAACGAGGACGGTACAGTTTTATTATTTAGATTGTAAATTGATGAGTCAATTTTTAGCATAAAATAGAAGAGATTTTCTAGTTTTACTTCAGACTTTAATAGAGGTAGGAATGCAATCTATAAATGTGCGTTTTTGACCACGGCATCTACCACCACGTCCTAAAACGACTGCATGGATAGCCGAGTGGTCTCAATGCCAAACTCAGTGATGACTTGTCGAGGGTTGGATCGTCACTTAGGGCAAGCCTTGCATTTGTCCCTCCCACACCAGATATAATTTTACTTTAAGACGGGTTGGTAGACCACCACTATTCTCTTTTAATCATTTTACCACATAATGTAGCTATTTATATTCTGAAATCACAACTTTTGTTTTAATGTAATAACAAAGTATTCAACCGATGCAGACATTTCTAGAATTAACTCGTATCGATTTTTAATTTAAATACATTAAAAAGCTATATTTTTTAAAGTCTGTGTAAGTATTCATAGCAGTAAAAATACCTCTTGATGACGTCGTTAAATTCGATTATGAGACAAAAGAAGATTTCGTCTGCGTCTAGCAAAGATAAATGCTATTTCAGCTGATAAATATGCATGAAATGAACATGTAGAGTATTAGTAAAAGGTTCTTAAGATAAAGTCTTACATTAACGATTTATTAAAACAAAACTCTTGAAATAAGACTTCATGAGCTGAATAAAATCGGCTTACTTTGTATAGATAATTATAATGACGCAACGGTTTACTCACGCGTATTTATCCGGATTGCTCGACTAGTTTCGGACCCAACCGGAGTCCTTAATCATGAGCTGACACGGCGGGGTCGCGAGTGAAACCGTTATAATTAATCAACCACTCAATATTTTCCAATTATGTTAAAAATCGAGGCTTTAAGTTTCTTTAACTTTCTTAGAAGTAGGATATTGTGGTTGAAGCCTGGTATTATTGATATTATTGTTGTTTTAAAGTCAAGCCACAATTCCCAGAATAAATAACGTTGGTGAAACTTATAAGTGAGAATTGAAACCCGTACTGAGTTTGGAAAAGATCAATTTTAACATGTAACGAAATTACATCAAATCATTTATTCTGTAGAAGGTTATAATATCACCACTTTTATAAATCTGTTGTGAGAACCCTGGAGTCGACATTTCTGATCTGACCACTCTAAGAAGAAAAGCATAACTAACTCATTGGTAGCGATCTCTTTTAAAGTACAGACTTTTTTAAATGCAAACAAATTTAAAATGAACCCTATGTATATTAATTTGTTTTATTTGTTCACAGGACTTTGGGTGCATTTTTCCACCTACTCAAGTCGTCATTAGGGTCAGGATTGCTTGCAATGCCGGCGGCCTTTAAAAATACTGGGTTAATACCTGGTTGTATCGGTACAGTCCTCGTTGGAGTTATAGCTACGCATTGTGTTCATATTTTGGTAAGTTTGCTTTTACTAACATTTTACTCTTTTTCTAAAGAGGAAATTATTTATTCGGCCATGGTCTGTTAGGGAGCTGTCAGCACACCTGCATTTGGGATGAAAAGTAATGGAAATTAAACTAATGCAAAAAATATTAAAAGTAAAAATTGTACCAACTAATCACATACAACATTATGCCATTTAAACACAGACGTATGACTAAAGTTTGATAATTAAATCTTTCGCTTTAAAAAATATACAAAAATGCAACCAAAAAAAAGGATGCTGTGATTGTCATGTGAGCAAATTAACATTTTTTGACAATTTCATCATTTAGAAACTTAAGCTTAATGGTTGTCTACATTTGACAATACAATTATTTTACTTTACTCTCAACTTAACATACTAATTTGTATTTTGAAAGTCATTTCAAGAATGAATAACGTAGAATCTGAAATCTTTGTCCACATGCAATTGTTACGGTTGAAGTAATCATGCAAAGCGTGAATAATTTACTGCTGAAATTGCACAAATCGATTTCCTCGTCAAACTAATGAATAATGCATTATTGTGTACGTAATTGTTTTTACAGATGAGTTAAAGTTTGTTTAATTAAATCACTCATGCACTAAGTGTTCCGGATGACCATATTATTATAATAATTTAGGAAAATAAAATGTATAAATCTGTAACATAATCGGTAGTGCTTTTGTAAAAAATAAATGTGTCAATAGCTATTTTTTATCATTTATTTAGGATGTTCTAAGGTTTGGAAAAAGAATTTGGCATTGCCACGGACTGACCAATAGCGGATGGCTTTGCACGTCTTTTTAGGTTGAGACAGTAAGAGTCTCACATTAACCACTTCCTCCCTCTTAAAGGAAAATGTCCATTACGATCCCTTTATCTAAAAACGAGTTCACAAAAATAATCAAGACAATAATTTTTGTTTTTGATTTTGTGTTTTTCAAAATAAGCATCATTATTTCAGTCATAAAAACCAGGTCAGGATAAGTCTCCCAAAATATTCACTTCTGCCTCCGGTGTGCATTAAAAACTATTAACTACACCAAATTAAAAGAATAAATGCTACTAGAAGCAACTCAACTTTCAACAACAAATACTCAAAAAGATTAAATGTACAATTTCCTGCGTCGCGCCCCACATTTCATATAGACTTTCACGCTGAAGTCAAAACGCGGAAATTAAACGCGGTCGCCGCAATTCGCTTTTCAGAAAGCATTTGGAACACTGCGAAGAAAACAATAGATTTTGTCCGACATTTGTGGACGTGTTAGTGCCAATGCCAGCTGAGGCCACATTGAAATCAGGTCGGATTAAAAGGTGAAAATATGACAACCTTTTACCAAATACTGATGATGAAAGGCGTTAGTTTTACAGGAGATATTCAGGCCCACTTCAGTACTAAAGAGCGGCCATGAACGTCACTGGGCAACGTTTATTTCTTATCTAATACAAGCTGGCACTCGCGACTTCATCTGCGCAGAATTCATATTTCTAGTAGGTACTTTATATTAGCGTGTCGTAGAAATATTTTTTTTACCTACATAAAATACAGATATGCCGTGGATTGCTGTTTGTAGGACTATTTAAGATACACGTTTTCATTCATACATTACGTATGTGTAACTGTAACGTTTGTCTAAGTATATCTCGGTATTTTTTTTCTATTTACTTAATACATAGCCTATGTGTTACTCCGATGTATGAGCTATTTTACAGTGAAATTTAATTAAAATCCATTTACCAGTTTTTGCGTGATATAACATAAACATCCATACAACCATCAATAAAAACTTTTACCTTCATTAGATTAATAGGAAACAATTTTCGACAACATTTTCACCGAACCGGTCTCGACCTACCATAAACATCGGTCACTATTAAAGGAAGGCTCTGACAGTTTTGAAAATATTGAGCCCATTCTATTATGTCGGACAATCAAATGTATTTGACATGAGGGTCACAAAACCCTTCTGGGTACTCTGGTGCACACAAAGAGTTATTTCGGATTCTTTTCATCAAACATTCGCACAAAGTTCAATGTGTTTCGAAACCCACTTTTACCGGGAACTTGACGTTATCTTTCAACGATACACACCTTTCTCCCTTTAATCTTTGATCGCGTTTAACGTCAACACACGTATATTTATATAGCAGTCTTTAAATTAAGAAAAAAAGTAAATAATAAAAGTATATAAAAATACCCACGTTTTTAAATGTCAATTTTTATCAAATCTTGTTTAGTTTTATAGTTGTCAATTGCAGTGACATCGGGTTTGAAGCTGCCCTGAAAATTTCAGCCTGCTAGGTTATCGGGAAGTGCCTCAAATATGAGTTGCAAAAATCCGACCGGAACGACAAACAATCAAACATACAAAGGAAACAAACAGACAAGAAACTGAGTTTATAAAAACGTGGGAAAAATAAGATAGAGCTTTATAAGCTTGAAAACAGAAAAAAATCTCGTAAAAGCATTGACGAAAGGTCAGATACTTAATATCTCACGCTTTACCGCCAAGAACCTTTTACGGGAACGTTTTAAAACAGGCACGACGAGCCACTTGCCGACAAAAAAGAACATGGTCTAAACAAAAGTTATATTAGAAATTGCATAATATAGTAAAATGAAGGCAATCCGTACTTATACCTCTATCGGTTAATATAAAAGGCATGTTATAATACATCACATACTAGCTTTTAAGACAATGGTATAAATATAACATTTTGCATGAAATAAACAATTTCAAATTAAAAATAGACAAAGAAAAACTTATTAAAAACAAAAAAAAACGGTTTAAAAAACTTATGTACTTATTATTTCTAAACACTTCTTAGTTGTGGTAATAAATTCAGGACCGTTTTATACAGTTAGCGTGAAACCAAAAAGCCCCAAACAATTCGGTTTCCCTAACTTTAGCATTGCCTACAATTTCTTACGGTTGTGAGAATTTCGTTTTCGAGACATAACCGTAAGCCTTAAGCAGGATTTACAATGGATCTAGAGATACCGCTACTTCCACAACAAATATAACTGAGTATAAGTAAAGATCAAAATGTCACCGCGAGGTTCTAAAGTGAAAAAAAAACAGAGGAATTGAGAGATTCTGCCTCTATTTTGAAGTCTGTTGAAGAAGTACACCGACAAAGTATATGACTTATGATGATACATAACAAACGTTCAGCGAAAATGAGACCATAATTGAAGCAAACCTTTAGCGACCGCAATTGTCCTTTTGGTAATTTTCGAATACTTCGAGCAGGCAAGTCCTGCAGTGTTCAGAATGGTGATCACAAATCTAGAAACGTGTCCTATGACTAATGACCAAAAAGCGGTAGGTACCCGGAAGGTGAAAAACCGGGTGTTGCGGTGGAACTACTTCCACCTATCCGCCATCGGTCCTATCATTGTTAGTGTGTAGACAGCCTAACTGTCTCCCTTTTTGCCGCGTCACAAAGTCTTCGAGTCTGCGGCTGCGGTCTAGTTACGCTTCCTTGCTTTCACGCTAAGATGTTCATTAGCTAAGTCTTGTCTTGTGTGACACCGTATACTTGACGCCGTTAAGTCTTCTTAAGACATCTTAATGTCTCATAAGCGGGTTATTAACTAGGTTATAAGTATGTTAACACTTTCAAACTATTTTTAATTAGTCATGGTGACAGATTAGGACAATATTTTTAGATAGATAGATAGAATATACTTTATTGCACATAACATAAGTACAGGATTGGATACAAATAAATACATAGTTACATGGTGCCAAAATGGGCACAATTTTAAGATCCTAAAAAAGTATTTTCAACCTAAATGGTTTCATTTTCAAGCAATAATATTCTATCTAGAGTTTTCCCGTCCATCTATCTGTCAACAGATGGTATGTCAAACATATAACAAATAATAAAAATATTTTTTTGCTACCGTCTTTAAAATGCTGTCTCTTTAGCTAATAAATACGAAAGTCTCCGATTATCGTGTACACAAAAGTATAGAGGATAGGTAATATCTTTAAAAGGTTAAAATATGGAAATAATTATTAAGAGTAGGTATACTGAAATACGCGTTACTCTTGTAACCAGGTATTAAAATATAATATAAAATATTCTCTAAACGAGTTTAAGCTCTCAAAATTGTAGAAGATGGTTAACTTAGAGAATTCAGACCTGAAATATGTGTTAAGAATGTTCATTTTACCTTTGAAACTCCGTAATTTGCTTATTATAACTACGATGGTGAACGTCTTTGTTTGATGCTCAGTTTTCCTTATTAAATACATACATTTTGAACAAGGAAAGGAAGTTTTGGAGAAAATTGTAGGTTAGGCTCATTTGAATATTTAAACGGTATGAGTAAAGAAATCTTTGGCCTACGTGGAAATGGAAACCGCGAAACGTCGCGTCGTGCAGCAGGTTTCACATGGTGACAAAAGACTGTCTTTATATAAATAAATACACATAATATGGAATTAAGATACTCTAATTTAGGCGACGGGCCTATTGGTCTAGTGGTTAGTGACCCTGACTGCTATAGCGAAGTCGTGGGTTCGATTCCCGCCCAGGACAAATGTTGTGTGATGAGCATGATCATTTGTTCTGGTGTCTGGGTGTAATTTGTCTATAATATGTATGTATTTAGAAAAATATAAGTCAGTTTATTAGTTGTCTGGTTACCATAACACAAGCTCTGCTTAGCTTGGGATCAGATAACCGTGTGTGAGCTGTCCCAGGATATATTATTTTATATTATAAAAAATTTAGTTTATACTTCAGCCTAAAACGAGTCGTAACAAAGTCATGATAATTTAGAACTTAACACTCCAAAATCGAAATTCAGGTCTTTAAGCGAATTACATAATTTTATATTCAATTGTTTCTCTTGTAAACGACAATATTAGTAAAAGGCGTTTTAATTTGAGTGTCTATGTAATAAACCAGTTTAGGAAAATGACTGTAATTTAGTAACAAATTTTGGTGTGGGTTTTCTCCAAATGTAGCGTAATATGTTGAAATTTTTGATAAATAATAATAATACTAGTTTATTGTTTTTTTTTTGTTGAAATTTCGAGAAACTTGGATGATTTTTTTTAGTTTTTTGATAATGCTAAAAAATGCAGCTTACGTTTCCCAATCATCATTTATTAGTAATATGTTAACACTACAATTAAAAGCCACTGCACATTAAACATAAAAACAAAATGCATACAAGGTTGGTGTGGGTATTACATAAAAGCAAGATCTCCATCCGTTTGCGTAAGATTGCTGTTCCGGACTATAAGAGTCAGGAAATAGGCAACATCTGTATGCAAAATAGCGTTCTTGTTATACAAGACTCTACTTGTTTTTAAAGTTCTCTAACGTTTATGGTTACGGAGAAGTAGAACAGTTTACGTTTTACGATATCCTTTCTAATAAATATGAAAGCTAGAATAGAATAGGATATTAAAAAACGTGTTTTTCAGGAAAGGATGTTGGATGTTGTGTGGTCTTGTGTCATGTGTGTTGATCTCATGCTCATAAAACAAGTGAATATAAAAAAAATGATGTTCAATCTCGTGTCATGATAACAGACTATGATAGGTAACAATAGGGCAATAGAGTGTTGCTAAATTGCATGGTCATATTTTTATAGGCCTTTATTAAATTTCACCTGTCGTCCTCTTTTTTCGATAGAGGTGCGAAGTGTGCGGTGAGAAGTTTTGCATGCGTATATAATGTACACAAGCATGCAAATTTTTAACCTCAACGCAGGAGTAGACAATATAATAATGGCATGGAGCTGATCTGATACTGAAACTGGAAAATGGCTAAAGGAGCTCCAGAATAAAAGGAAATAGTCCCAGCGAGTACTTTGGTCTAAAAGAACGAAAGAAGAACTAAAAACGTGTTTTTATATCTTCCATTACTCAAGGTTCCATAAAAAGGAAATTTTTATTTACTGAAGTAGTGGTACAAATACGACTATGCAAGCACACCCTGTTTAACATTCTGGCATAACCATTAAATCTCTCCTATTGTTGCAGGTGTCGACATCACGGGATGTTTGCAAGGAAACCCGAGTGCCGTTACTAAGCTATACAGACACTTGCGAAGGAGTTTTTAAAACAGGACCAAAGAAATTAAAACAGTATTCGAAACATGTTAGGTAAGTCCCTATTGATTATCAACCAACCCAAAAAAAACGGAGTAGTTTTCAATTTGACTGCCTTTTTTTAACACGTTCAGGGACACTTGACTATTTGCAAAATATCCTAATATGACACTTAAAAATCCCATACATTTCATCATACCGCCTAAAGCCGTAGTTCTACAATACACATATTTTTAATATTTTGATACGACAAATACGGTCACAGCCGTAGACGTGACGCCTATAGACGGAAGCTAATTTCTTAAGTTTAGAAGCCATCTATAAAACAATATTGAAAAATTTCATAAATACCACATATAAATATACAAATACTAGCGGCCCGGTACGTGCTTCGCTACGTAGGTATAAAGTGAAATAAAATAAACAAATCGGAACATCAAATTCATTTATTTAATCAAAAAAATATTTTATTTAAAATCGAAATCAATTGCTAGCTATTTACAACACACTTAATCCAAAACATTTGGATAAACAATATTTTTTGTTTTTCCATTTTGAGCATAAATAAACAAACGGCTGGGGGTACCGACTCTGGAACAGGCAACATATAACTGGCCATGTGAAAAACAATGTTCCTCCAAATTCACACCACAAACGTGAAGTGTTTGACCTTGGGCCTTGTTGATGGACATCGCAAATGATAAACGCACAGGATATTGTAAACGTTTGAACTCAAAAGGCATATCAGTTGGAATCATAGGTATACGCGGTATCAAAACAACTTCTCCTTTTGATTTACCAGTTAAGATCGTAGCTTCAATCAAATTTGGCAATAACTTTTTCACTGCCAATCTGGTTCCGTTACACAGTTTTGGTGGATTAATATTTCGCAATAATATAATCGAAGAACCAACTTTCAGAGTCAAGCAATGCGGTGGCATACCAGCCGGCTCCAATGAATTTAAAAATTCAATTGGATAATTCATTGCCTCATCTTGATTCATAACACTGTCAATTGATTTATATTTCGTGACTACGCCTGGCAGTTTCGCTTGAATTTGAAAATTAATTGCATTGACATGAATGTTTTTCGGTGCTAAAATGGCGCGTTCTGTCAACCAATCATGATTTCTGTAATTCTGAACAATATTCGGAAAAACACATTCAATCAATTCATCTATCGATTGCGCAATTGTACAAAAATTGTTCGGTACAGCGATCAATCCGTTGGTTCTGTCGATTTGTATTTTGCCGTCACCAATTTCTAACAATTGTTTTGAGAACTCATGGGCAGCTGGATCATTTTGTAGGTGAAGACGCATATTAATGTTTAGTGTCAATTTTTGTAGATATCTCCAAAGAACTGATGACTTCAAGCAGGCATTTATTTCATCAGCAGGAGTTGATCGACTTATAAACTCCTGGTGGAGTTTCTAATGCTGGCAATCTCACTTTGCCATTAGCACAACACATGCCGGGTGTTTCACCTCGAAAGTTAGCCGCATCACAATGTGGACATATTGCGTCCATCATTCCAATGTATCCATACATACTATAATCAATCTGACTGTTGTAATTAAAAGCAGCACGCATCATTTCAGCCAAAACAGCACGACGTATTCGTGATGGCCGTGCAAGATTCAGTACAGGTACTGGGTTAACAAATCTATTGCGTGCATTACGTTCACGCTGCGATGCATTAGCTTGTGCGCGTTCTTCTGCAGTCTGTGATCGTCTTAGTAATGCCACATCATTTGCATTACGCGTTCGCCGACCTATATTTGCTCGTCTGGCTGGTGGCATTTTTCCCGTATGCACATATGTTTTCGCTTAAAAATCGAAAAAAAAAATTAGAACAAAAAAAAAACAAATTCCCAAGAAGCTGTCGCATATGATGCCATGTGAAATCATATACGGCAACTTAGAAAAGTATACATAAATTCAGGACTCACCGTTTGTATGAATGCACTGCAAATGCAATTATGTGAAAAGAAATTTATCGCTGATAATATGATTTAATCAAACCACTTCCAAAATGAATTGACGGCATGAATGACATAACAACGTGCTTGTCCTGTCAACAAAACTTCAAAAAAGTTTCTGTGAAAAAAGTTTCTATTGAATTCATTTATTACAAAAAATGTGACAAATGAGGAACCGCTCGACCGATTTTGTGCAAACTTCACATAAACCATCTACTAAATATGCCGACCAAATCCTAAGCATTTGGTTTGGATAGGTGAGCCCGTTCTTGAGTTATGGAATTACAACGAAAAGTGGCATTGATTTTTATATATATAGATATAGATATCTACAAACCCAATACAATAATACCTATAGTAAAAAAGTTTGCAAGGAGCGAAAACAGTAAGCAAATAGCATTTCAATTATTCATTTTATGTTTTGTATTCTCTAACCTTTTTATACCTACAAGTAAAAAAACGGCACTTCTGTATAGTATAAGACTCATAATAATAAAATTAAATTAGTTTATACGTATAAATAACCTTTATTCATCTTGTTTTTCACACGCCGTGACACTAAATATCAACATGATAGTACTTGTATGGCGTAGTTTACGCCCGTCGGCGGTGCGTAAGTGTTAGTTCAGTGCATAGAGACTGCGTATGTGTGCTTTGAGAAATGTCTCGAAAAGACTTTACTGTGACAGCTACGAACGAATAATGTCGCGTGTTATGACACCAAATCATATTCTTCCTAATAATGTTATGGGTAAGTAACGGCTATCGGCGGTTCGCCAAATTACATAAAACCAATTTCACCGCCCTTAGCCGTGCTGTCACGTAGAGGTACATCAAAATAACGGCGAGAGGCGGTTTGTCCCGGAAAGTGTTAACTTTTCTAAGCTTAGGCTTACCCTGTCTGTTACGCTTCCTATAAACCACTTAAACGTTTTCGAACTGGGTAACGCACATTTCTGTCTAGCTAGACATCACCTATTTTTTGTAGCGACCGGACCGGGAAACAAAATTTGTTTTTCATTTCCTTCTAACTATCTACGAGTACCACGAGATTGAAACAAAATACTTCAAGTTGCACAGCTACTGCTAACTCCTGACGTAATTTTGTCGCCAGTAATAATGTGCAAGCGTGACAGCGCTATACATGACATAGAGCGGCATCTCTGTTCCACAGTTTCAATAATATTACTTTAAGCGGAGCGGTAGAGACTCAGGTCAGCACTAACAAATTCACAACTCACTTTATCAATACTTTGATAGGAACTATAGTGAGAATGATTCTTTACTAAATGATGCAACGTTTTATTTACGCATTTATTCTTAATCATGAGCTGTCGCGACCCCGCTGCCTCAGCTCATGGTTAAGCGCTCCATTTGGGTCCAAAACTCGTCGGGCAATCCCAATAAATACGCGTGACTAAACCGTTGCATCATTTTATAATTATATCAATACTAGTGTAAAACGGGTACTAAAAAGGGGTACTTTTAATAGTACCAGCTGTTTTACAAAAGATTTTAATACGTTATTCTCAATTTCCAGGCACTTTGTGGATTCAGCGATGGCGGGAGTGTGTCTGGGTGGTACCAGTGTGTATGTGATATTTATCGCCTCTTCGCTTAAAGATGTGAGTAAATGGCTTTCAATATTTGGTGTAATTTGTCTTTAATGTATAATTATATATTTAGTAATTTGTAGGTATGTTTATCAGTTATCTAGTACTCATAATAATAACTGCTTTATTGAATTTGAGACCGGATGGTGGGTTTGATGTCAAGTTGAAATATATTGTCGTGATTTATGAGTTATTTATACTTTTAATATTTTCTCTCCATTGATAAATTGATCTGAAATTACAACATGGATAAGCTATTTTTTGGATAATATTTAAAACAAGAAAATCTTAATTAGCTATGTGGATATTGTTAGGTTAAATGGAAAGAAAAATTGCACAGTTTCTAAGCTCAAAAAACTGCAATCAAGGACAAAACTACCATTGAATGACACACAATTTAGTACGTCATGTGCCTCATCCCTTTAAAAACGAAATTAGGAACCAGACGAAAAAAAATGCCATTTCAAAAAGTAACTTTGAAAAAAACAGAGACAACTTAAAGATAAAAATATCCAACATCAATTTTATTTGAGATCGACCAATAAACATCTAAAACAATACACAACGTTATATTTATAGTGAACAAGAACACGATGCCTTAACAAGAAATCAATTACCGGTCGCCGAGACATTGGCATTGAGAACGACAATAGAATAAATATTAATAGAATTGATATGACATATCCGGCGGTCACGTGGTTTGTAAATGTAGTTTTTTTACAGACAGATAGTCTGTATGCAAACTTTTTGGTTAATATTAAGCTCTCTGCTAAAAATATGCTGTTTTGTGCATAAAAATAATTATGACTAACGACAGCATTGACTCTGAAAGTGAAAAAACGCTTTAGCAATAACTGATTGCACGGATAGCCGAGTGGTTGAGGTCACCACGCCAAACCCGATGTATGCGACGTGTCGCGGGCTCGATCCTCGCGTAGGACAAGCATTTGTGTGAACGCCACGAATACTCGTTCTGATTCCGAGTGTATTTTGTGCACGTGAATTGTATTTTTTGTGGAACCCCCCGCGATACAAGGTTTAAAGTTTTTTTAAGGCAAATATAACAGAGATTTGAACATTGTATCAATCAACTGTTTCGTTTAAGTTCGATGACTAGAAGTACTAAAATTGTATCTAGGATTAAGATTAAGGAAATCCACAACTTGTGCCTAAATAAAATTTCATCACATTAATCCAATAATCCCTGGGCCGTGAGAAAAACGTAGCTTGCGCCATTTCGAGCCGATGCGGATTTCCGCGACGTCGCTTATCGTCTGAAACCATCTTAAGGATCCGTTCAGTTACGTTTAAGACCGAAAATAACGTCCTTATGGCTCGAATCCGGAAAATTTTCCTCTATTTCGATTTCGCTTCTATAATTTTCTATTCGGCTTTCGTTCCAATTACTGCGGTACTTGCAGTTTTTTCGTAAAACAGTTTGATTATTTCAGATAGTAGTTTTATTTTTACTATTCAACCGGGTAATACCACGGTAACAGACAAAAAAATGCAAGGAAATAATCTTACAACTATAAATTGAGACCTAAACTATACTGTTTTTTAAGTGCAAATTTGATTGAAATCGAGATCGTAGTTTAGGAGTCAATCGCGGACAAACAACGTAAGTTATATATATATACCTTACTAGCTGTATAAGAATCATGTTTATTTGTTGATAAATCTTTGTTGTGAACTCGCTAGACTTTGCACGCTACATGCAATTTACCTCTAATTGCATTTGTGAACTAAAACAAACGCATCGTAGTTTCCAGATCGTTAACCCGTACTAATTTATGGACTCAAATCTGTCTGGTCACGGCTTACTGATTAATGTGAACTTGTTTCGCTGAGACCAAGATGAATGATGTTACTAGTGAGAGATAGTATTTTTAAAGTCAGCATCCCGTAAAATAAATAGAAGACTGAACGAGGTAATCTCCTGTTTATGTCTAAGTAATTTATTTCCGTTTTAGTAAGAAAACGTGCAGTGTGCAAGGTTACCCGAGTGCAGTGGTTAAGGTCATCACGTCCGACCATAGTACTCGACATGTGGATTCGATTCCCGCATAGGACAAAAAGATGTACCTCAAATGCATGTTCTGAGTGTAGATGTTTTTGTGCATGTCACTTGAATGTTTGTAAAATCTCCATGATACAAGCATAAAATTTCTAAAAGAGGATAAATTTTCTATTTTCTTCGGTTTTTGTTCTGCTATTAGCAAAACATTCATGTTAATGAATTCGGACCAGTCGTTCATGTGTTATAAATGGTTTAAAAAACACGATTGGAATTGAAGATTCGAATTTTTAACAATTCTATCTAAAGAAAGTTATGCTGATTAGTTCCTAGTTTTGATTCTAGACTGTCAGGACTCACAGGAATTGACTCTTATTAGTCAAATCGATCAGTAGACTCTAATCTTTTTACAATAACATCTGTACTAAGAAAGATATGTGGGCCTATATGGGATACGTCCACTCCTAAACAACAGTCTGACTGTTATGATTGAGGATTCGACCCTAAAGCAGAATAAAAAAAAATGCATTTCCCGAGTCTCAGTCTTTTGTGCATGTGACTTTAATGTTTATGAAAAAACCCAGCGATACAAGAATTATTTTCCGCGGGAGTCGTTTACTAAAAAGAAAAAAAAACCTCTCTACGATCGATCCTGTCTAACAGTGAACTATTTGCTATTTTTTCAAGAAAGAAATATATAAAACCTCATTCACCATTACTCACTCTGCCGACAAATTAATCTTACCGAACACTACGGCTGAATTAAGGTCGCCATCTTTACTAACATATAATATGTTATTGCTCGTAATCTTTGCTTTTAATTTTCGAAAAAAACTCTTGCTGTTTTATACTTAAATTATTTTTTTCCGCATTTGTCTACCGGACCAGATAAATTTGTAACTGTGAATAATCGTTTTTAGCCTTTTTTTATAAATAATGTATGTATCTTCTGAAATTCACAATTAGACCCAAAGCCAAAAATATTTGTTATAAAGTAGGCGAATTCATATCTGCTACCTGTTTTAGTAGATAATAGTTTGAATACAAAAATGTAGTATCAGTAACATTATTATTATTACATCATCTACGTCATTTACGTCTATTTACGTTATTTATATTACGTCATTTACAACATTATTATTACATCCAATGTAAAAAAACTGAGAGACAGATGTGGAGTAAAACACCTAGATTGGGCCAAACAAAGGTGTTGGTTTAAGAAAAATTGAAAACCCCACCAATTTCACAAACTTTTCGTCTTAAACAAGAAACTATATAATTAAATCTTCTACGAGTACATAATCTTGCTCACTTCATAAAAGTGTTGGTTGACGATGTCATATTTTTCGGGCCACCTCATCAATCTACCCAATCTATCTTGAAGAGACAAATCCTAAATGAATGTCAGGAGAAATAAGAAATATGACGTTATATTAGTGAATATATTGGTGCGTGTTATTAATAAAGAAAATGTATTACACCTCTTTTTGTGCCGTAATTGTGTTTAAGTAACATCATCGCCAGCGATGAGTTTCTCATCAAAATGTACGCTATTAAAAATACTGTGAAGCACTATCATAACTTAATTAAAACTAAATGTATGGTTTTAATTAAGTTTTGTTGATCGATGTACAGACAAAAGGGAATAATTATTTTAATTATAAAACCTTTTTGTTGCATCAAAATGATAAGTATCTGAGCTTATAATTATAGATGTTGCACGCTATGTCCTTTCAAGGATTTAAACTAACTTCAAACCAAACTTTAATAAAATCCAATCTGATCCAAACTTAACTTATTTATTAATCACCAAATCTATCTTGACATTGATTGATTAAATTATGAACACGATATTCGCTTCTATAGGAACTTTCAAAACTGTCATTATACGTGACCGATACAAAGACTTTATCGAACAAAATGAAAAAACAAACCTTATTTTCTAAATATTATGTTGTAAAAGTAATTTGGCTTACTGACCGAGTTTTATGAAGTTTAGGAGTAATGTTTAAACAGCTTGCTTTCTTCCTAAACTGGTTTAATTATTTTAATTTTTTAAAAGTTGTTCCTTATTTCTTTTTGAATTGGCACTAATGTCGGTTTCCAGAGTACCAACTATCATCTCATTTGATTTGAAACAGAACTTTATTCTGTCTTTTTTTATAATAACCATCGTGAGACTGATTCATTATTAAATGATGCAACGGTCCGACTCGCGACCCCGCCGCGTCAGCTCATGATTAAGGACTCCGGTTGGGTCCGAAACTAGTCGGGCGCCCCCGATAAATACGCGTGAATAAACCGTTGTATCATTTAATAATTTATTCTATCTTACCCATCCAGATTTAACACCACTCTCCTCTTTTTTCATGCACCTCACTTTCTTTACTGATTCCAACTTCAGAATTTTCAACGTCCATTTGATGAAATCACAATTTGTTGGACAAGTGAAATTTTGTATGCAAAATTGATTATTATTATTTTTATTTTCGAGTTTTGATGAAACAAATAGTATTGTTTGCATGTTGGTTGAACAATAAAAGAAACTAAACACAAAAATAAGAAATAAAAACTGATTGCAAATATTATATTTATTTTGTTACAAGTACTATGTAAATAAGTGACTTGTAAGGGAGTATTGCTGTTACATTGTAGCAAAACACAATCGATTTTATTTTAAAGGTCAGGAAAAATAGAGTCCAGAGAAAAGAAATTGACGATTACTTTTACAATCGTCTACGAACTTGTTATTCAAAGACATTTTAACTGGAGCACATGGTTTCCGTTTTACTGATTCTTAAGTTTAACTGTTTATAGAATACTGTATTATGTTAACTATCGCGCAAGCTATACACGGTGATTTTTTAGACGTCTTACAAAAGTAGCCCAGTTCATGTATCCGACGTAAAATACCTAGGCGCGATTTTTTTTTTATCATCCACTAAAATAATAAGTACGAAGAAAAATTAAACGATGAAATCTGAAATATACTCTTAAAAATGATAAAAACGCCGCCGCCCGCACCCCCCACCATTGTTCTAAAAAACTACGCATTGCATCATAATATTGAATAAAAATTGCATTTTAAATTTATTCAAATCTCATAAATACCTATTTTTTTATCATGAACGTGTTCTAGTCATTGGATACATGAACAGGGCTGCTTTTGTAGACGACTAAAAAATCACGGTGTGTATATTACCGGTCAAGAGCAGGTCGTGAAATTTGGGTTCCACAGGAGTTGGTTAAAGAAAAATAAATGGTATTTCATCAAACTGATTACCGTTTACACCGTTCCTTAGCGTTCATTTAGATTCCGAATAATTCCGATATACATCATCTTTTTAAATTAATGTCTTGTTATCAGAGAGCTATAATATATGCAATTTAATTTTATTTATTTGAGTAGATCGGTGCAAATAAATTAAGCACAAAATAGAAAAATAAAATACATGGTTAAGTAAGGCCTGTAATAACTTGAAAACAATAAAAAAAAATTGAAAATGTTTTTAAATCATGCATTATTTTGATTTATATTTAAACGTATTGATATGAGGTGTTCATTAATTCACAAATTCACAAAAGCAGCAAGGATTAATCTGAACTGCTTTAAATGCGATGAGGTTTTAAGATTCATTTTTTGATAATGTATAAGTTATTTCACAATTTTAAACTAAATTAGATAGATAGAATATAGAAAGTTTAATTTTTAGAGAAAGAAAAAAAGAAAGAGTTTGACTACCCGCTTTCTCCCATAAGGTGCCCATGAGGATTCCCCTGCCTAACGAAAGAAGACTTGACTTTTAATTCGATTGCTAGGTCATCAAGCAGTCTACAAAAAATATGGATTGTAAAACCTCAATGCCCTTCAAAAATAAAATAATTTCGAATTCATAAAATTAACACACAAAATAAAGACCGGGACCACAATTTAATTTTATCCATTTGGTAATGACAAAAATAAATATGAACTTAGCCAACCATTCACATAATCTTCTAATCTGTTTATTTAGAACCCTTTTTCGGCGAGTATTTTAAGGAAAGGCGTTAAAAAGATTTGGGTTAACCAGAGTGTGTAATTGAACATTTTATTTGGGAATGTTTAATGAAGCTTGCCAAAACAGCCGTATGAAGTGGAAGAGCAAATTTTATAAGAAAATATGTTACTATCCTCTTACATGATTCCGTGAATATTCTCTAGTGGGTTATGTAGAAAAAATATGAAACTTGCTTAGATCAAGGGTAATGTAAAACACAAACCTCGCACAGACGGTTGTGAAGTTATTGAAGTAAATTTTCACGTACCAATTGAAAGGCTTCTCTTGAACAAATAAGTACCTAACTAAATAACTCAAAACGAGTGGACTGAGACCGTGAAATAATGTACACTAACTTTACCAGCATCATTTTTAAATTAGCCAAAGTTTTATAGTTGACTAAAATGTTTCCTTTTACGCGTTTCCAGATTTTCGACCACTTCTTTCCTGCGACGAAATTCGAAGTGGAAGTCTACTGCGGGATTCTTCTTTTGCCTCTCATCTTGATCACACAGATCCGGCATCTAAAGTTCCTTGTGCCGTTCTCAGTATTCGCCAACGTTTGTCTAGTGATAACCTTTGGTATTACCTGTTATTACACGTTTACTGATCTGCCTCCAATTGATAATGTTGAGATGGTCGCCAGCGTTGAAAAGTGGCCGCTTTTCCTCAGGTAAGTTGGTTTTATTTCATTTGAACTAAAGTTGTGTATCTTTCTGGGTTTTTTTTTCGTTGGATCCGTGTGTCGCGTGGGGTTTTCACACATTCAAGTCAAATATACAAAAACGCAGCATGAGCATTCGGATCACACAAATTCTTGTCCAAAGCATGGATCGAACCCCCGACACCTCGCGCCTAATGGTAATCTGGTCCTTTACCACTCAACTCCTGCACCTCACTCCAGATCCCTCCTCAGTGTCCATTTACTGTATTGTTAAAAGCAGGAATATTTAGAAACAAAAACACTTCTAGAACAAGCTTACGAGTACTTTAAGTATTTCTATAAATCTCACAAAACTTTTCGGTATTGCTTTTGAAGATCTTTTACAAAATAAGTTTATAGCGATACTCAAACAAAATCAGTTTATTAAAGTTAATCTCGAGGTGAAGTTTCACTTGTTTCGGAAGCTTTTGGCCGCTTCCAGAAGTTTATTGTAGTCAAACAATAGAGGTAGTAACTTCTATGATATTTCGACCTTGGCTTTACTCTAAAAGAAGAAATACGTTAACACTTGTAACTAGAATATTGTTATCTGAAAACCAGTTCGTGACTTTAAAGAACTTTACTAGGATTTCAATGGAAACCTAAATATTTTGAGAGCGATGTAGGGTTGAAAAAATTCACGTAAATATTTGTACCTTATCAATCACTAGATTGACGTTATGCTCCAAAGTAAAATAATTTATAATTTTGAATTTGGAATGGTATTGAATACAGACGAGTGTATCAACATTTTATAACATTCAGCTTACTCAGATAACGCACTGCATCCAAATAAATGGGATGATGCCTGGCAATGAATGAGTCATTTTGAGCGCTGAAATTACTTTACTGATCCGATAAGCCATCACACGACTGCGCGGATAGCCGAGTGCTTGAGGTCATCAATCCAAACCCACTGTGTGCAACGTGTCGCGGGATCGATCCTCGTGTAGAACAAGCGTTTGTATGATCCACGAATGCTTGTTCTAAGTCTGGGTGTCGTTGTGCATGTGAATTGTATGTTTGTGAAGCCCCCCGCGACACAAGGATTAAATTCCGTAATGCGCAGGTCTGTACCTACTATTAGGGCTCCACACATAAAAAGTAAACACGAAAATAAGCGATATATGCTTGTCCGTCCGGCTTTATTTCAGAATCCTTTTTTAGCCTGTTTGTGCGGTTTCCCCGCAGTCGTAAGTCCGACTCACATTTTAATGGTGTTTGTTATTTCTGTCACCAGCACAGCAATCTTTGCAATGGAAGGCATCAACGTCGTCATGCCGGTTGAAAACGAGATGGCTAAACCCCAGCACTTCCTCGGCTGCCCCAGTGTCCTGAATGTGACCATGGTCTTCGTGGCTGCGTTGTATGGAGTCGTCGGGATATTTGGCTACCTTAAGTATGGAGAAGGCGTCCTTGGGAGTATTACGTTGAATCTACCGGAAGGTGAAATGTAAGTAATTGGAAAAAAGTTGCATAAGGAAGAAGTATACTCAATTGTCACGAATGATCTTTAGAAGTAGGCGCTCTGTTTGAACCGTCGAATAACCAAGCTCGAAAACAAAATATTCTAAATTTTCAATCGAAGCCATCACCCTGTAATCCAATACCCTGGCTCTTTTTCAACCTTGTTACCATAAATATCTGCTCTCAGAATCAAGCTTAAATTTAACACCCATTTTGCGGTCAGCAATAAGAGGAAATAGGCACACGAATGGAAATTAGGATCCGATTCGTGGACCCGACAAATTAATAGACAATTTAGAATTGGAAAGGCCTCGGTAATTTGAATTTCAACCGGAAGGTAAACTTATAAATTCGTTTGAACTTAACTTATTTAGTTAACATTTTATACTCTTGATAAGATAGTATTCCAAATTATCCAAATTATTTACGGTTTTCGATAATGACTGTATGAATACTTCTGACTCCTTATTTAAACCTAACCATGATGCTGCACTTTGAGTAGCAGATTAGTGAGTATCGAATTTCATAGTTCCATCGTGCTTAGAAAAGAAGCTAGAAGCTAGCTATTTATTAAGGAATATAACCCACCACTAAGAGTATTTAATCCTTGTATCGCGACAGGTTTCATAGATATTGAGGTCAAACGCACGAAGGCGCCCAGACTCAGTACTACAAAAATTCGTGCATCATACAAATGCTTCTCCTACGCGACTACGCTATACCACTCGGCTATCCGTGAAGTCTTACTGCCTGCCATAAGGCTTACTTCGCAGGAATCGCGTAACCCATAGAATTTACAGAGTTTTTATTCCATTCGAAAATAACATCGTACATCACACTAAGGAGTATCTTTTTGTTGGCACAGTTCAAATATTGTTTTGGCTGAAAAATCAAAGCTTAATTGGTTTCGGAAAATCGCTACGTTTGAAATTTTCGACGCAATTTATTGGATCATGAGAATGTAATTACCTGTATAGGTAATTGAGAACCTGTTTTTATGACAGCGATTTGATATATCCCGTAGTTATCAGGAAAATTGTTGTCAGAGAATTTGTCTAATCGAGTTGCGATCTCCTCAAAGGATTTTAACGGTGTATGTCAACAAAAAAGAAATGCAATAATCTGTGGTGTCAAAAGTCTAATGAGGTACTCTTTGTCTCTGCATCCTACAGATTATGTAGACTACAGTGAACTAATGAAAAAAACAAAAACAAGGTCATTTTTTCTAGATTTTTTGAATATATTCCGAGATTAGGTACAAAAATGAGCTGCTCAAAAAGGGGTCACTCTTATTCTATTTTACAAAAACATATATATACAAGTAATATTACATTTCGTCGTTTCGGAGTTGTAGAAACTTGTTTATTTGCGGGACAGTATTATTATCTTGGTAATGATAATATGACCAAGAATGAGGTCACAACGGCACTGTGCTTTTCTCTAACTTACACAATTTTCTTGAATAAACTAGTTAGCTGGCTTAATCCCGCAAACACGACTCTTGGCCTGATTTTCTGTTTATTCCTCCTCTTATTATGGTAAGATGATTTTCTAAATTTTTAGGTCAGACTTGAATCACGTGCGGTGGATTAGAACGGAGTCATTTTCCTAGATACAAAATATCATTAAAAAGGATCACGAAACTCTTCTTACAACTTTTAATTTGCCACTTAAGAAAAATTTTCATACCTAAATTGACAAGTATGTAGTGATGAAGGTATATAAATATTTGTGTGGGCATTTGTTTCTAAATATCAAATACAATTTTTCTGAAAACAAAAGAAACACATTTTCAATAACTTTTCCACGTACTAGAAAATGACAAATAAGTGGTTCACAGAAATCGTCAAACTCATATTGATACGTATGTATGTTGCAAAAACAAAACCAATTTCAGACAAATGGTACACATTGTACTGACCCTAAAACGATTTGTATTCCGAATAAATCCGTCCCTAGAGCTTTAAGAAATTCTCACAAATGTATTGAATAACCGTAAATATTGGATCGTAAATTTAGGCTCAAAGTATCCGTGAGACGGTGGTTCTAGGTTAAGAGACAGAGAATTAGATTGAAAAATCTAGTGTTCAACCTTTTCAGATTATAAACCCTTTATTTCGATCTGAGTTGGAAAAGTTCAACCCAAATGAATAGTAGTGATGTCAGAATAGCGTCTACGGATAAAATGTGTCTCTTCTTTGCAATTGCAAAAAACCCGCTAGATTAACGAAACAAAAAAGTATTTAGGCGCGAGATACAGACACCAAGTATCATACATAAACCGGTCAAGTTTAACTTGAACTCGCGAGGTTAAGGGTTCCGGACAAATAAGCAGAAGAAAAAAAAAAACAAATGTATGACCATAACAACTGTTGCTTGAGCTCGATCTTTTTTTTAGTATTTGTTGATACCTAGTGGCAACAGAAATGTATAACGTGTGGAAACTTCAGCTGTCTAGCTATCATGGTTCATGAAAAACAGCCTCGTGACTGACGGTCCTAGTAACAAAGTTTTGTTTTAACCCTTGGGAATCCTAATAACAAACTATGTCACTAGGTTAACTTTTACCTACCTAGTTTTTAGTAGTAATAAAACAGTTTCCTAAGTTTTACCTGCTTAGTTAAAGTTACTCTTGGGAGTTTAAATTGTTCAACAATTAATTCAACTATATAAACCCCGTGACGAATAAAGCCGTGATTGAGATGTCTGACAAGTTGAATCTCAGATAGAATGGAGTAATGGTTATTAAACACAAACGTGGAGACAACTTCAGGCTGACAAGCTTTGTGTGCCCCAAAGGATTTCTACGAATCGGGGGACAATGGGAATCGCACGAGAATATAATAGGAAAAACTACTTTACGTATGAGATAATTTCATGTCTAGCTTCTAATGGATGAAGACTGTGTATAAAACGAAAAAAAACTATTTTGTCCCTCAGTTAGATAAATTGATAAATATATTATAAGACACATATTTTTTTCTTTTTCTGGAAATCTAAAATTGACAAACTGTTTTAAAGTTTAGGAGAGTGGCTTGTGAAAGCGATTTCGTAAAATAGGTACCCTTTTTGGTGGGACATATTAAAAAATACGTATCCATTATTAAACATTAAACTACAAGACGTACACTGAAAAAGATATTTGTTGTCATTCCTATTGTTATAGTTCTCTTAGTAGCTTGGCGGAACAGCACTCGAGTTTAATGAGAAAGAATGCAACAGCTGATTTCTAACCTTCTTTTTTTTTAAAGCCCCGTTAGAAGAACTTCTGATTAATTTACATCCTCATTCCAATCTATTTTTGAAAATAGAGGAAACCTAATTCGTAAAACCTATCTTCACGTGTTTTCCAAGTGAAACAGTGACATATCTAACTATTCGTGGATGTTCACGAGAAATACCAGTAGGTATTTACGTTTTGAGGAACATTTTCAAAGAATCTATATCTTATATTAACGGTGTCGGAGTTATTTCTGTTAATAATTACTGTGCTCAAGGAAGCTTATTTAATCATTGATTCTTTGAATATTTATAATGACTACCTACCATTCATTTTTTCAAAGAAATTCATGGTAATGAATTGTTAATTATTTTTGGATTTTACCTCCTGGTTCTTCATTTACAATACTTAATTATTTCTAATTATATTTTAGGATTTTTTTTAAAATAAGTGGCATTTATTGAACAGGACCTGATTTTCTTTCGAGCTAGGGATTTAAACAGTCGTACTTATATCGAGTGAAATAATTAAAGTGTTTATTCCTTATTCTGAGAGTTTCAATTCAAAACTAAAATCTAAGGCAATGTTAATCGCATTAGAGTAGAAAATGAAAAACAAACTAAGTGCGCCGAAATGACATTTCAGTACATGACGTGACCTTGACTTAAAGTCATTAGTGTTGAACCCTGAAAAATAAAGTTAAGTACCTTTGAGCGATTCATCTGAGTAATCGTTCCGAGAAATCTATATACTAATATATAAAGGTGAATAGTTTGTTTGATTGTTTGTTTCTTTGAACGCGCTAATCTCAGAAACTACAGGTCCAATTGAAAAAATATTTTTGTGATGAATAGACCATTCATCGAGGAACGCTTTAGGCTATAAACCATCACGCTGCGACTAATAAGAGCGAAGATACAATGGAAAATGTGAAAAAACAGGGCAGGTATAAATCATAAATTATATGTTCTACCGACGGGGACGAAGTCGCGGGCAACAGCTAGTTTCATATAAAATGCAGGCTGTGTTATACCCGAACGAGGTTCAGTATATACCTCGAGGTTCCATATAATGTAGACCGGTATAAGTACGTTAAGTACTTGTTTGGCACCGGTAAAGCAAGCTTTTCACATGAATGTCAGCCACAGTCATTATGTCGCTAATAGTATTTGTATTTAATTCGATTTGGATAATCAAATTACTGTGGACTACCAAAGCTAAAACTTTAGCTATACTGCCTTTGTTCCGCAATTTGCTTTAGTAGTGAACTTTATATATCAGTTCAGTAAAATATTGGCACATAAATGCCAATATTCCTAGGGATTACAGCTTTAGGTAAACAAACTCTAGTCCCATAAGTTGAAAACTGCTAAAAAGCCGGTAGATAATGGAGTTTGATAAAACGTTTTGTTTTATTTGTCTATATGTTTAAGGAACATTTGCTCACCACTTGAAAAAGCGAGTACAAGTTTGCAGCTTTATTCTGTTATCATTGGCCTAACCTTTTCCCAACTATGTTGGGGTCGGCTACCAGTCCAACCGGTTTCAGCTAAGTACCAGTGTTTTACAAGGAGCGACTGCCTATCTAACCTCCTCAACCCAGTTACCTGGGCAACACGATACCCCTTGGTTAGACTGGCTGTCAGACTTTTTCAAGCTTCTGACTACCTGTAACGACTGTCAAAGATGTAGGAATAACAGCCGGGACCCACAATTTAACGTGCCTTCCGAAACACGGAGGAACTCGTTATGACAAAGATGGTCACCCATCTACGGGCCAACCGCGCTTAACCTGTGATCAAATCACTTAATGCGGTTATAGCTTAGCCACGAGCTCCTCCTTTATAGTTGCGAGAGCTTTATTCTGTTAATGTTTTAATATTCGTTCTTATAACGGCAACAGAAATGCTTACAGAGTGGAAATTTTTATTGTCTAACTATGAGGGGTAATAGGATACAGCCTGGTGAAAATATGACGGACAACAATTTTTTAGTAGTAGGATTCCGTATGTACTCTTCGGCTAAGAAACCCAAAAAACATTAGTCTCAAACATAAGTGGATGCACAAGTGCTTATCCAACGCATTAATTGGTTTGAAGCTTTGATTAATTGTAATTGATACCACTATTGTATAAAGCTCAATCCTGTGAATTCAGGCGTAAAATAATTAAATATAATTAATCAGTTTACATTCTCCGATATTCTATTGATGCTGAACATTGAACTATCATTATAATTGATGCATACTCGTACTATTGTGGATAGCGAGTTTATATACAAAATGAATTTGCTACCGATCTTTGATCCTCGATAAGGAATATTCTGTGCACAGGTTTTAGCATTAATCACCACGTTATCACAACCCATATTCGTCTACTGCTGGACATATAGGCCTCTCCAATTACACGCCATCAAGACCTATCTTTGACTTCTGGCTTCCAGCTCCTGCCATCAATCTTGTGCAATAATCAGTCCTCCAATCTTTACCATTATTTGATATCAAATAATAAGATCGTCCGATTAGTTTCTGATTGATGATTGATCTGATTGATGATCTGATCTGATTGATCTGATGATCTCTTTAATCCCTCGCTGCCTCCATTCAACTAGTCAGGCGATCCTGGTATCTGATTCACGAAATTCATTTTAATAATAATAGCCAGTGGTTGGTAATTCGAGTTCCACGACAACTTCAAACACTTAAAATTAATTGTCAGTGTAATCAGCTGCGGGGCTGCAGTTTAACCTCGGGAAAGTGTTGAGATGAAAGCGCTCCGGAAATTAGTCGCGCTTAAAGACAGACGTGACTCGGGTTTCAAAGAAATTTCAGCTGCATTTTAGGAGTATAATAGACGAAATTTAACCACAAACGGTTGTAGACAGACATGAAGACAGTTTTTTATAGTTACCTGAAGCATTGAAGGTTGTAATTGGTTGTTGGTAATGTCTATCAGCGTGTGTACCTACAGCTTTTAAAGTAGATTCTTATTTACAATTTAAAATATTTTATTTATAGGAGGGTGCCATGCGACACTACGAGTATGCTAACAAACACTATTGCGATATTTTAATAATTTCCTAGCAGAGTTAGGATTCTCATCCGATAACGCCCTCAAATGACTAATCTTAACGAAAAATGACATTTTTTTTTTTAAATATCGCTCATAAATGAAAATTTCACCCTTCTTCAAAAGTCAGAATAAATAAATAAGTACCTATATTTTTTATAAACAGCTCTGGAGTTATGAACTCCATTTCTTTTCTTTAAATTAAAACCGTCTGTCTCCCCACCACATTAAAGCGTCATGAAAATGAATAAGATAAATTTATTTGAATATTTACCTGTTTATCAATTGTATTCTCCTGGGAGTTAAGGAGAAATGTTTTAACTTATTATCTCAGTATTTCCTCGTGCCGAACAAATTGGCTGTATCTCCTGGTTTCCAAGTATCTCGGGCAGATAATATTTAAAGAAGCTTTTCCTCTTACAATGTTTATTAAACTAAGATTTGAAATTAATATCTACTTGTTCGTGCAGCTAAATATACTTCAACAGAAAACCCTCATTTCTTTTTCCTCACTTTTTTCCTCTTTCTCAATCTTACAAATAAAATTCGAACTACTTTTTGTCATCCTAGGATCTTACTGGCATCGAAAGTATAATTAAAACGTGAAGTCTTTCTGAAGTATGTATTTCGTTGCCGTTACTCGTGGAGGCTATTCACCTATCTAAGTTACTAAATAAAATCTTCATTTGGTTACGCCAACCATTAGTCCTCCACAACTTAATTATGAAGTCTGACACAATTGTCATTTTAGTTTCCACATCGTTTTTAAACTTTTCGGGTTGCTTTAAAGCTATTTAGCTTTATGGCTATTTTAGGTGTAGTGATTTAATAACGTATTGATACAATTTAATAGAACTCAAACCGGCCACTACTGGTTCAACACGCCAGTCGTAATACCATTTTTACCGCCGAGATCTTTGACGTCAAGAGGGGTGTTTCTTGAAAGATCCCAAGCAGATTGACCAATTTCAATATAATTTGTTTCGTATAGGTAAACTATGGGCGAATGTTCTTAGAGGCTTAAATAAAATCTGTCCAACTATTTCAAAGTTACGGGGGAGTTTCAATTTTAAACCTTACTTTGGTTCTATTATACTAAAAATGTTTGAAATAAAACATTCCAACTATATGCGTTTCAAATGATCCAAGCATTCATTTCAAGACATTTTTTTCCAGTTTGGCTCTGACCGCCAAGATCCTTGTGGCGATTGCAGTGCTGTTTACCTACTGCCTCCAGATGTATGCTCCAATGGACATCATATGGACCCGGATGAAGTCCCGGGTCAGGAAAGACTACCATAATACCAGTCAGATCGTACTGAGGACAGTTAGCGTGGTGTTGACTGGTGAGTTCAATAATATAATCAACGACCAAGGAGTTTTTGGAAATCTCCGTCATATTAAACCCTTCGTGTATGGATAATAACAACTTTTTCGGTTAAATTTACACAAATCACACATAATTCACAAAAAAAAACTTGAACCTTAGATAAGTATTTCAAACAACCCTCCCCACTACCCCTTTGAAAACTAAATTTGACTTTAAGTGAATTCAATAACAAAGACAATTAAATAATCAATTTCAACTAAGAACTCTTTTAACTGGATTCTCGTACAACAGACATGAATACCGCATTACTCCATTAAGGGTGGTCCTAATCGAATTTGTTTCCCAAAAGTTACCTTTGTACATAAACTTTCCTCATAATAGCCTTTTCAATAAACAAATGTCTGCTCAATCGATGTTTCGTTACCAAGTGAATTGACTGTGGAATTCAATTTGCTTGGACAGAAAAATAAATATTAATTGTGAGTAATAGATACATGACTCTGATCCTGCTTTTTGATTTTGAAAACACTAGCCGCACGATGCACGATGCACGATGCACGATGTTACGATCTGTTTTTGGGTGAAATTTATTTATCGATATTATGAATACGTAATATACAAAAATGTTAATCAATCGGAATTCTTTTTAGTACTCATAATGCAATCTTTGTTAAGTTTGAGACTAGATGGCATTACGTGAAAGTTGTAGAATATTGTGTTTTTACTAATTTGGTTTTTTTTTTCAGTGGTATTGGCGGTTGCTGTACCGGATCTTGAACTCCTAATCGGTCTGGTCGGCGCCATCTTCTTTTCGACTCTCGGTCTTCTAATCCCAGTGGTGGTACAAACAGTCCACAAGTGGGAACGAGGGTTGGGCAAATACTCATACATCCTATGGAAAAACGGTTTATTACTAATATTCTACATCATAGTCTTAGTGTCAGGATGTTACGCGGCTATTAATGCAATTATTGCTAAGTTAACGTAATTCTTCAAGAAACTTGCAAGCAGGATTTATTCTGTCATGTAAGTGAGGGGCTGTGACATGAATATTGCCGTCTCGCTTCCACTTGTTTAAAATCGTGCGAGGTTATGATACAAGTTCTGAATACGTGTGGCAATTAAGAAGATGAGAATCAATTGCGACCTTCTTTCTGCAATAGCTTAAAACAGTAACAATAAGATCGTCTACGTTGAGTGTATTTATTTAAACGAAAGACAGTTTATGACAAGAGACAATGCCTTTAGATTCCGGAAGGTAAAAAATAAAGTGTTTTGAATATTTCTTGAGGTTTTAATTTATAATTCCTTGATATGGTATTTAGTCTTAGCACGACGGTGACGTTAATTGCTGGTTTCAAAGTAAATTGTAGTGTCCTTGAAGATTTATTTAAAGGCTTCAAATCAAATATAATGCATGTATATACCAGAGTACCAACAGTGCAAATACCAATCCCGCAGACTTCTAGCAAACAGATTTTTTTTTTTTGGAAAATACCTACATAGTATAGGTAATTGCAGAGCTATATTGTTCCGCAGCTGATATAGTGTGTTCAAATTCTAAAGCTCCACCCCCTCGTGGTCAAGGAAAACATACTAAGTAAGAGGAACAGAATTTAATTAACGTGTAAATTCTACCCACGTAGGTTTCAGGGTAGCGTCCACACAGTTTATGCGGGCATTACTATAGAAAGCCATTCACTTATTAAACCATCCCTCTTATTTGATGTCACCCACTATGTTTATGAAATAACTCCGAAAACCGCGAAATCCGTACATAGCGTTGAAACTTAGACAAAATTACTGATATAGTTTAGTTTAGTACTAAATTTAGGCTGACAAACATTGTAAGATTAGATCCTGAAGGTATGTTTACATAAAGACAGTTACTTGCTCCTGTGTAAGCATATAAGCAGGTAATACGACAAGTCCGCGTAGGTAAAGTACCTTGGCGCATTCTGCCACTTCTGACGTATAGTTATGTAAGCGTAACAGAATGTAGGGCGGGGAATCCTCATGGACACCCTGAGGGAGGAAATGGGTAGTGTCAGACTCTTGCTGATTAAATCTGAACGCCATGCTACGGCATCCGCGTTTTTATCTCGGTGTATGGCAATGCGTTGCAATCATACACTGGCCGCGGGCTTCCACTGGCCAGTTGTGTGGGCCGGTCGGTCACTTTCTTCTCCTCGTCTCATATTGGGACCACATCCATAGCACCGACCCCATAAAAAGTGTACCCACAGTACGATTAGAACTATCTACACGTGGGATGGGCTTATTACCTAAGGCAGTGTGGCGGCCAATGCCTGTTGCATGTAAACGAATCTCGAGACTAAAGCCTGTAGCAAACCTCAAAATTGTGGTAAAACTACATTCCAATAGATAAGTGGAGTATTTTGTATTATTAACGAACATCGACAATAGAAACATAAATTATACAACTTTTCGGGCACTGGCAGTTGCATGAGTGTTCAAAAACCAAAGTTAAAGAATTTTAAATTATCTTCATTATTCTTCCCATGGAAATTTTTTATTGAGCACCTACCCCATTTAATATTATCCATATAGGCTATAGACGTCGATGGGTGGTCTATGTCCAGCAGTGAATGAAGATGGGCTACTGATGATTATGGTAGGTACTAAACCGATGTTAAAGTGCAACCAGCATGGAAGAGGTAGGTACCAATATTTACTTACAGAAAATTATACGTATTGTAACCCTACTTGAATATATTGAAAAACAATAAAGTAGCTGTTACCTCTGCTATGAAATTCAGAGCAAATAAAACAGACGTTAATGAAAGAGTTTTATGATACGACGATGAAAAAGTTTCCTCCATAAATAAACAATACTGGTGAGATGACATTTTCATTATTAGACGATTTTGCGGGTAGCGGCGTACGACAAAGGAGCCTAGAATAATGATTAATATTTCTAGGATAAAAGATCAAATAGATCGACATTATAGAACCGCTGAACTAGAGCTTTTCGTTGGAACTCACGTGACAAGTCTTAGACCAATTTTCTCTTTGAGTTGAACGAAGAAAATACAAGGTTTTTTTTTAATCAATCTTTTTTGCAAATAAACTTAGTTCAGGATATGTTTATAAATTGTGGATACGATAATTTATTTTGCAAAATGTTATCTTAACATTTGCATTTTTTATTGAACTCTACACAAAATTATGTCGCTAACTAGACCAATTTTTTTTTTAGGTACTAGCTTTAGAACCTAAGCACAATAAATTATAATTTGAACCTATTAGGACCAGACACAATGTTAATAGGAACGTCCTATAAATCTCCTGCTGAGACACGATAAAAGAAATCTTGAATATTTTTGTCCAACGTCAGCGTTTTCACGTAAATCTTTCCTTTATTACAATATTTGAAGATTATTTTTTGCATTTGGCATTCTTTTACCTATGACAGATAAAAAAGCGGTATATTATGCTAAGGTTGAAAATAATTCACGCATTATGGAAATACTTGATTTTAACAGTGCCGTATTATCCATTAGGCACTTTAGGCCAGTGCCTAGGGCCCACTATGACCAGGGGCCCACCACCAAAGTAGGCGTCTAAAAAAAGCACGATAAATTTTTCACTGAATGAAAATAACTTGAACCAAGGGGCCCCCACTCCCTTATTGCCTCTGGGCCCCTGTGCCCCTGGATCCGGCCCTGTTCCTATTCCATCATATTCTGATAGCTACTAAATTTCCATAAGGTTAACCTTTTTCTATTTTACTTACACATAAAATTTCTCAAAACTGGACCACTTTCTTAGTTAACAAACTGACTTAACTTTTTGCAGCAATAAAACGTGCTGAACAGAGACAATTAGTTGTTCTAATAACCATCTACAATACGAGAACTTAATCCTGTAACACAATATTTACCTAATCCCTAACTCCTACGTAATGTGTAGGGTAATAAAATCTGTAGGTAAATAGTAAGGCCAAAGTTTGTCTTAAAATATTTTGTCTACCACAAGAGAAATGTTGTTTACTTTAATACCTACAGGCTACGCATTAAATATAATAACTCTTCTGTTTCTGGAAAGTCCTATTTTAAGTAAAGCCGATTGGTAATAGTATACATCTACATCTAGTATAATAATATGTATTTTGATATATTTTAGTATTCGGATTTTTTGTGGATTCATGGTAATAAAGTTATGTGTGCAATAAGCATAAATTAAATACTAGGTAACTCAAAAAACTTTGCAACGTTGTTTTTTTTTATCAATTCAATAACAATATATAGCGCCATCTGTTATAAACTAAGGTCACTAAATACAAACGGTACAACGCTCTCCTGCGGGGAGGCGGTTACTGTGTAGGTGAGAGCAGCGTTATACCGCGCGGTCGGCCGATGTACGTGTATTAGGTATCAACGGATTTATTAGGGGAAAATGTAAAATAAGATCCAATTCACAGCCTATACCAGTGATTCAGAGTGCTGTGTGTAAATCGCCTTCTAAACGAAGTGACATTGAAATTTTATGACTATTTTAAAGTCCGTTCCAAAAAGTTTCATACAAAAACGTGAAAGCGAGACAGACAGAGATACTTTCGCATTTATAATATTAGTATGGATTGAAGTCATAGATGGCGTTGAACGTCATAAATTATACCAAACTGGATTTTTTTATGGGAAAATAAAACAAACGCAATAATATATCACAAATCAATGGTTTTATTTTGAATTACATCTGTCAACAGTCGATATTATTTTACTATACAGTTAAATACTAACAAGGAATGTTCGGCATAAAGACCGAATACTGAAACCTCACTTAGTTTTCAGTCGCCTTAAAGTCTCATTTTGTCTGTTACTTCAAGGTGCAAAGTAACAAGAGATAGACATTAAAGGACGTGTCAAGTTGCGTTTAAGTATTCGAAATACGTCTATTTTGATACAAATTCATCCAACATAAATACAAAACTATTAAGAAAAACAATTTATTTATAAAATGATCTACTCAGGCGTATTTATCGCTGCCGCCGCCGCGTCATCTCATGAGACCAAAACTAATCGGGCAGTCCCGATAAATAAGCGTGAGTAAACCGTTGCATAATTTAATAAAGAGATTCTTTGTATCGTTTTACATTTTCTGAATAAGATTGTTTTTATACAAGAAATCGTGGCATAACCTAAAGTATTAATCAGCAACTCAGTTGTTGAATATTATTTTAATAATTATGTCTATAATTTCGAATCAAGCCACGATCTGACAGAGGAAAAAAACAAAGAATCCTCTAATTTCTTTTTGATAAAATTGTATTAATATCTTAACGGTCTTTTGTAATTATATTTTTTAATTTATTATAAACAGTGCTTTTTAGGCACTATGCATTTATAAATAGTTTCTTTATAGCCAAGTCTGCAATATAGCTTACACGCCTTACACATTATTCATGTAAAAAGGTTTGCAAATAAAAACTGTGCTACAGCCACCCATTATGCAGACTTGGGTTACATTGACTAGAATATTTTTATTCAATTGAAAATAGCATTTATAATAATCGAGATATGATACGTTTTCTTTTATTAGAATTATTCTTATATTATGGACTACCTGCAATACATTGATATTTGCAATAAATAGTGTGAAGTGTAAATAACATATTATTATGATATAGCACTGAATCAATTATAATGCGTCGAATAAACATTTCTTATCACATATTCCAATATTTGTGCCAATATTGGTCCTGCAGACCAAACATCACAACTTAAATTATAATTTAAAGTCATTTTATTTTAAGTCAATCCTGACCTCTAGCTTCGGATTTTAATCACCTGTCAAAATGGTCATTGAATGCGATTGGTTAATCAAATGTACCAATCAATACAGCCCTTGTTTTGACAGATCATTAACTTTTTTTATGTACGTTTTCAGAAGCCAGTGATCTTTATTAAGGTTTTGACCTCTTGGACTAGTATATTAAAGATATTTTAAGTAGCTGCCGCAAACGATTTAGTTTAGCGATGGTCCCTTAAAAATAACGACTAGATATATGTTTCTGTATTATTTATTACCTATAGATCTGTTACCAATTGAATATTAATCTTGCAAAAGGTGTTAATAAATTATGATCCTAATATTTTTTATAGCTAGTGATATATTTTAGCAAGTATCTATATATGTTACTTTTATTTTTAGATAGGGAAAGTGATTTTATTTGCAACTCATATTTTAAATTAGTCTTATTTAGCAAGTATTTTTTAATAACAGATACAAAAGGATCCCTTACTTGCATTAGTTAAAGTGTTATAATAAATATAAATTCCGTTGTGTCTTACTATATATAATAATTTCAATTTCTGACTTGCCTTTCAATTTGTTGCAATATGACTGGGGTCCACAAATTGTTGAAAGATCTAAGCATTTATTAAACATTACGGGTGGGTGTTTCTATTAGACTATGTTTTATATTTTGGCAAAATGTTTTGTAACTTTGGTTTCAAGTAAGATTAAGGTTTTTAAAATATATTTTGGTATTTAGAAGTTTTAAAAAATACAGTTAAGTACATATTATTCATTTCCTTACAAGAGGTTTTTGTGGGTTTATTAACATGTTTAATATAAACAGTGTATTAAGTTAGAATATAAAATTAAATGCAATTCTTTTGAATAGAAGCAGTCTTATTTGTAGTTAAAACTTAAATAGAATACCATAACCACGACAAAATAATAAATTATTTTCTTTTTAAAATAACGCAACTGTGCGTATTAAACCTATACTTGTACATTGTGCTTTTAGCAATGCGAACTTAAAGTACGAAAAAAAATTGAGCATAAAAAAAAACAAATAAATATTATTGGATGTACTAAACCTAAAACTATTTTGTATGGAATGAGATTTATTTTACGATAAACTTTGAACAAAACAGTGCTGTATGTTTTTAAGAAAGACTAACTCCATAGATGTACACACAGATGGCGCTGTCATTAAAATAGCAGTCTCGAGTTTCGCGCTTATTTTGACAGCTGTCAGATGATCAGTGCTACAAATGCACCCTATTTAAGGTGATAAATGTCGAACTAGCTTACTTATACAATGGAAGCCAACATTCACTTCATACATTATGTATTTATAACCGACATTGTCTAGTAAATAAGAGTTTGTGTGGCAAAGGTAATATATGTACATTGTACATGGCCAGTTTTGTCAAATTTGAGAGATCAATAAATGGTTAATAGGTACCTACTCATTTTTATATTGTATAATATATCAGATTGTCTATTTAAAATGAATTCATTGTGCATATTGTAAAGTCTTATAATTAATTATTTATCATAACAAATTTTAAAGTTTAGTTGATAAAATGAAATTTTAATTCCTGATTCAAATATATATAATATGTCAAAATATAAAATCAGGAGTTTCATTTGAAGCCAGTATTATTTTCAAACATGTACATTTAACCCTTGCCACATTACACTAGGCCATACAAACATTCATACAACTACCAACAATTAATCTAATTAAGCGAGAATCATCCAATACTTTGCAAGGAATGTTTGAATTGTAATAGCTTACTGAGATTCGTGAACACCAAGTCTTGTGGATTCGATATTATGAAGTACACCAGGCCTAGTATTGAGAGTACCGCTCGCCATATCGAAAAGTGCGTCCAAGTGTGGTAGAAGGATGGGATGGTTGGCTGAAATCAGAAACAAGAAGAATAATTATTTAGAAGTACGCTTAGATGGTTTTTTGAGGGTATTATTGGCTAATTAAGTCTTATAAAAGGATGAAACTAATATAAGCATACTTTATATTGCGTAAGTGGCAAATGGCTTATGGACGATTTACTACGACGATTTATTACGACCAATTTACTTTCAGATGTTGCTTTTCACTGGAAATTTACGTTTAGCTCGTACAAGGGTATACTTACTCAGCAAGGTCTTGTAAAAAATCAACACAAAATTGGATATAAAAAAAAAACTACCGCAAAAAGATTTTAATCAGTTTTTTATAGAGTTTCACGAAAATTCAAATCAAATGCAAAAAGGCACTCCGTTCGTGGGTAACTTAATTACTTGTCCTACACGGGGATCGAACCCGCGACACGTCACTCACATCAAGATTGGTAGTAACCTTCTTCATTCTTTAACACTTGTATAGTGAGATATCGACCAAACATTTATAAAAATAAACTCACCGTAGTAACATTCCCACTTATAGTGATATTGTTGACTAGTGGGGCGTACTGGTACACCATCAGCTCGTCGTACATGCGGGCCGCTGTGCACACGAGCAGACACGCGGTGTACAACATGACTAGCACAATAGGCTGGAAGTACGGCTGCAGGCCGCGGGTCAGGTCTAAACTGGTTACGTCTAGTCTGAAATGTTAGAGAAGGGTTAATAAATGCACATTAGTAACTTTATTAAGGCTTTTTTAGCCTGTACTGGCCCATTAGTAAGACATTTACTCAGGTCTTATTAAAGTTTAATGCTTATAAACGTTTAAACAAAATAAGGAATTCAACTTTGCTGCATTGTTTCCATATCTCAACTCGAATTTATCACTATATAAACATATTTTTTTGAATAGTGTTTTAGAGAAGGTTTATTTTTAAGAGAAGGATTGCTTTGTAACTTTTGTGCATTTTACATGATTATTCACTAGATAAGAAATAAAAATAAAAATGAATATTATAATTACCTTACTGCCTCTTAATTCGCTTAAACATATTCAAATGTACACATATATCTAAAAAAAACTATGAAGAAGTAAAAATTATACCAACCTATCCAAAACCGATAGTAGACACAGGACACAGAAGAAATAATACGTAGCTACGTAGGGCATAGTCACAACAGCATGGAAAGACAAATGCCCTGCATCCAACGCATCGGAGTAACTCAGTAATAGCAGGTGCATGAGAGACAGGCCTCCTAGAACACCGTGACAGGCCGGCGCTGATGACCGCCAAGCCTTCTGGACTGCTAGCGCCACGTCTAAGGGTGTTAAGTCACCCAGTCTGAAAGTAAGGGAAATTAGACTTTAAGATTAGAGTGGTAAGGTTTAGTTTTGAAGTACATTATTTTTCGTGAAGTGAGTAATGGTTAGTTGTTGAATTAGCCTGTGACATAAATTTTACATTACAGTTTGTACAATTACACAGTAGTTTATCAAATAATGTCAAATCTAAAAGGTTTCACTTTAATAACTATTTCACAGCGACGACTATGACGTTTATATGGAATTTGAAATATTTATCTCCTGTTCACAATAAGAAGACCTTATCCCTTAATATATTTATTATTTTAAATAAGTGGTATTTATAATATGAAGACTAAAATTTGCATTTTCGGATCTTGAAAAAGTATCTAATATACGTAAATTGTATATCTATTCAACAACTCACCTTAAATATTTATCACCATCTCTGGACTGTTGGGACTCCAGAATCCTATCCCTGGACACCGCTCGGAAGGTCCCGCCACCCTGCATATATATCTTCTCTGGTCTGCGAGACCCGAACGGGTCTAGTCTATCGTCATTCGGTGACGTCAGTGGCGATGGAGACGAGAATGGGTTGTCTATGTACTGGTCATGGTAAGGCATACTGGACTCTAGAGTCTCCAGCATGGCTGTGAGGTCTGTCGGACGAGCTGGAATTTAAAAATAGGTAGGTATTGAATAGCGAAATGTATTTTTAAGCCCTCTGTCCACTAAGATATGTTTAACAAGCACAAACACTATGTGTTAATGTCGATTGAATACAGAGTGTTGGAGTGGAGTCTATCTCGCTGCTTTTTGTCAATGGCTGGAGTTTTAGAAAATAGTCAAGGGTGGGCGATACGGGGTGCTAACCAATGTAACTTTGACATTCGAAAAGCCTGCCTATCACGTGGTTTATGTACTACTAATTTTTTTTTCAAGTTTTCCTTCAAATTCTCAGGTATACCTAGCAGAGTATAATGTATAAGTTTTAAACCTTTGACTTTTACCTTGATAGCCCGTCAGTCCAAACACAACATTCTACATTTGAATTGGAATTAAAAAACCGAAATTCTATCATCTGTGAGCTTAAAGTATTTTAATTGAAGTTTAATTACCTGGCTTTGACCCCAACTTAGACTTGCTCTTAAACACTTTAGGACTAATATCTCTGCCATTAGCATTACTGTCCTGGCGCTCGTCTCTGACTTTCCGTCTCGTCTTCCTCGGTTTGTGACGGAGCTCCTTAGATATACCATTATTGTTCTCCACATCATTAGCTTCTATTTCCAGTTCACCGCTAAGGGTAACTACTTCATCCTTGTTATATTCTTTTAAGTAGTCATCAACCTAAAATAATATTTATGGCTATGTTTTAGTTGATTAATTTTCTTATTTTAACATTGATTAAGGGTTAAGGTTAAGGGTTTTACATGGAAATTTATATTTTATCCTTTAGCTTACAACACAAAAACTTATGAGTCAAAATATTGTAGTTTTGACATTTAAACACTTAAATAGAGCAGCTACTAGGGCCTCTTAACAGTTCATCTCCCATAAACTTGGTAACAATAACTTTAGCAACATTGTTAGCTAAGGGACAATAAACAAAAACCAAGTAGAGAATTGAAGAGAATTTGAATAATGTAATATACCAATTAATTAATGTAACTAATAAATGAGTAAATAGTTTTTTAATTAACTAAAAACTTTTAGAAATTAATTTTTATATATTTTTAAAAATGACACTTCATATTCTACAACTTTTATATCAACATGTCTTAATACAAATAAGACGAATAAGACAGTACATACCCTTTCTAAAGCACTAAGACTTGACCCAGGTATTTCAAAATCATGTAAGTCCCTGTCTCGGTGTTTAGAAGAATGCCTCTTTTTCTTACGGTAAGACGGACTCCGTTTCTCCTTATGTCCACTGGAGGGTCTCGACAGAGACTTCATGAACTTCTCATCCAAGCCATTCGGGTCATGAGAATAAAAAACAAATGAAGGATTCTTATCTGATTTCTTAATTTCTTTTTCTACAAAACCTAGGATACCTTGTTTTATTTGATCGTGTATTGGTAGTTCTGTGTCTAAGGACTCGTGTTCGGACTTTATCCAGCTGTCTCGCTTAGATTTGTCATTGGCAGGTTCTTCAGAGACCACTATTTCGTCGGGAGCTGTGTGACCGTTTGACATTTTTCGTGAACCCGATCTACTTCGTGATCTTTTCATTTTCTGCTTTGGAGACGGTGATCGGCATGATGTATGCACTTCAGCTATCTCCTCTTTCTCATCCCCGCTCTTCCCAGGCTTCATCATGAAGGATTTTTACGTAAAACCCACGTAAAGTTCAAATATACGATTCTCACTTATCTTTCAAATAACTAACTAACTAAGCATAATTTACAGCAGCAAATGAAAAGGTAACAACACAAAGTTAGTATTTCTCTATTTTTAGCACATCTTTATGTTTATTATTGATAATACTATTTATTTCATAACTAAAAACAAAGACTCGCTACTTGAAATGTCAAATGTCAACGCTTATCTTATGACGTCATTGTGACGTCACGAATAGAGCCTACGCAAAACGAAGCGTTCTGTTACACTCAGCACTTTTACTGTAAAGTCATTTTAAGGTTAAAAGCTTCGGATGTAGGATTACAATTATTTTAACATAGCAAGTGAAAAAATATTTTTAACTTTCATATATTGATTGGTGAATAATGAAAAATAAAAAAGCTTATTGAGTTATACTTAGTTATTAATAGTTAAGTTATGTACTTTTTTTGTTTTAATATATTATACAGCTGTTTTTCGAATCTTAAGAATAAAATAATAATAATAAAATAAATATATAAATAAATTTCTAAATTGTAATCAATAAATTATTTGATGTTCTATAAATAACGAACTGATAAAACTTCATTAAATAATACCTAAAAGCTCAAACTGAAGCGGCCCAGTCAACAGACTTAGTCATTATGCATAAAGGTGGCGACTTAGGAGCGCCGCGCCGTTCGTACCAGGCGACTTTACTGGACTCAGAATTTCGGAATGTAGCCGACCTTCAAATATCGCATTAGGACACGTGGAAGCGATAAGCGGTAGCGGAAAAACTAAAATACTTGTAGGTATTTTATACTACGAGTTAAACAGTGGTGGGTAGATAGCTTTATCTAAAGACAGTAATGTATCTATGTAGATTATTGCTTGAAGATAATTTATTTATCACATTTAAAATGATATCTTACTTTTTTAAGTTTGAATCATTTTACGTGGTCCTGTAAAAAAATAGTAATAATACGTTGCATTTAAACAACGCGAGGCCTCGGATGAGGAAAATTTAAAAAACTTCCACCTGGACATTGAAGTTCTATCCACACAAATCATAATTAATTGTTCTAGAAACACTAATTTCCTTTAAGTAATTAATTAAAAATACCAATATTTATAGGTTCCACTGCTAGGCACAATCCTCTGCCTTCTTCCCGTATAGGTAAGGTTTTTGCATTGGTTACCTTGTTAGCTCACTGCGGGTTGTTGTTGATTTCGCATTGAGAAATTTGTTAATCCAGGTTTCCTCACGATTTTAACTTCACACTGTGAAGTCACAGTTTGTCAGTAGTGACTAAGGATATTTAAAAAAGAACATGTAACTTGAAAAAGCCAAATTGGGGCTTTGTCTGCTTCAGGATCGAATCTGTACCTCATGCATATAGCCCAAATCAATGTATAGAACCGCAAGACTACCTTCTATTAATAAGTCATCATTGGCCTAGCCTTTTTCCCAACTATGTTGGGGTCGGCTACCAGTCCAACCGGTTTCAGCTAAGTACCAGTGTTTTACATGGAGTGACTGCCTATCTGACCTCCTCAACCCAGTTACCTAGGTAACACGACACCCCTTGGTTAGACTGGCTGTCAGACTTTTCAAGCTTCTGACTACCTGTAACGACTGTCAAAGGTGTAGGAACAACAGCCGGGACCCACAATTTAACGTGCCTTCCAAAACACGGAGGAACTCGTTATGACAAAGATAGTCACCCATCTATGGACCAACCGCGTCAAGCATAGCTTAACCTGTGATTGAATCACTTATGCGGTTATAGCTTAGCCACGAGCTATTAATAAGTATGAATAATATTTTTGATTTGATACTGATGCATCCATCAAACTTATCTCGGATTTATTAGATAGTAATATTATTTATCAACATAATTCACTAATTGGCATATCATTTAAACAGAGTTTAATATAAATGATTAGGTGATTTACTCTACCGACTCTGCTCACCTGCGCTTTTAAACATTTCACATTTTACATTATTTTCATGAAATAACAGTTATGATTCTTCTCGTCTTATAATAGCTTGCCACATAATTTAAGTAATTCGAAAAACCGTTTGAGCACGTGAAAGGTTTAAAAAAACATATTTTAATGCTTTAACGAACGAGTAGGTAGAGCCCAGAAAAATATTTTTATATTTCAAAATTTTTATATTTAATTAATTAATTTATGTTGCTTCACACATTCGTTTTTCAGTTAAGTAAAATAATATATATTACTTATTAATACATGTATTACATATACTCTTATTTCTGTCTAATGTCCTAACCGATTTTCAGCTACAGCTGCGCGGGACATATTAATTAGAATGCGCAATCGTGTGCGTCAACACAATTGCACTCCTTCATATCCACATAGGACGGTGGAGGACTCATATCCGATGATCCGATCCGACTCCCGGCTATCACAACTTTGAAGGTGTGTTAGCCTGGTGGTAAGTCCGTAGCACTAGTTGCCATATAGAGGAAGAAGGAACAATGATCACCCAAATATTACGCACTACTACGAACTCGCTCCCAACTTTGACTTAGACCACAAACAGATACATAAGAAATTATTTAAATCACACCAGCCATACACAAGTGTTTAATATCGTTCCAAGTGATTAAACGACTTTATTTATGGTCAATTTGTTTAAAATTGGTTGACCTATGGCTGTAAGCTAATTTTGCAGATTGATCTGGTGTTTTGTTGTTCGTATCTCGGGGCTTAGAAATTGTTTGAACACCTGTTTCATACAAACACATAAAATTATAATATGTTAAGAATTTCAAGGATTGAGATTTTTAGGAAATATTTTTCTTGAAGCAATTTTTCTACTTAATTCCTTTAAGGTTCTTGTAACATGTTGAGATTGTTGAGACATCTGAGAATAATATTTAAAGTTGTATACCTAATATTTAAAGTCTGCAGCAAATGAGTCTGAGTGTTCCGGATCGGTACTATCGGATCAAAATTGAATATCAATGATACACTTGTTCCCACCTTTATTGCAAGGGAGACTGTAACCTTTTTAAGTTTCTGTACCTAAATTGTTAAAACGGACATTTGTAGTATTAAGGCACCGTTATTGTCTGACTGTCTGCCCGTCCTTAAGATGTCAGGCTCAAAAAGGCTTAATTGCCCAATCGATTCGTTTTTTAGTATACCTAGTTGTTGTGTTGCTAGTCCGACTTATGCTTTAATGGTTTTTAACTTAGCCTAGGTTAAAAACCACAATCTTCTATTAATGAAGCTGTTTTAAAAGTTTCTTAAAAAACATATTCCTTTCTAAAGTCTGGTGAAAAATACCCCAATAATTACAAAGTCTGGGCAGAAAAAATCCTAAAATGTCCAAATAAGTCGAAATAGTTTCTTGAATACTTAAAAGAAGTTGCCCAAAATAGCATAACATTTCGCCATCTTAATTAATAATTGATTCGCCGTGATAACCTAACAGTACTCTTTAATTCTTCTAAATGTTCTGTGAGTCATTTAAGATGACTTCAAGAACTGGGGTTTTAAGTTTTTTAAGTGTCATTAAATATTAAATAAACTTTGTGTTCTTTTTAAATGTTTTCTAGTAGATACTTTGTGGTTAACTACAATATTTGTTGGTAAATCCCTTAGTGACCAATCTGATGACACAATCGTTGAAGACATCGTGGTCTGTTATAATTAGATCTGAATTTTCCAATGAAGTAAGCACGACTGACGAGCATGTGACTATCATAACTATCAACTTTGAAGTCCTTCGTCCTTCCACTGCTCGAGATTGGAGAAGCAGAGCCATAGATTGAGGTTAGTGACGTGCCATGGGAGAGGCTGATGTCTAGTAGTGGACTGAGACGGGCTGTTGATGATAATGGTGATGAACTGATGTATGTTTTCAAATATCAATAAAGAAGACGGACTGAAAGCTGATGTTGACAAACTAAAACGTCTAACCATAATGATTCTTTATTGTATTTTTTTATAAAGTTATCTATTATTATTCTAATTTTTTGTAAGTCCTATCAAACAGTTGCCTATGCTGAAGTATTTTTTTTTGCCATACTTATTATATTATAACATATATATTCTTTTTTATTCTACGCAAACATATAGATTTATTCCCACACTTTACAAATATTATGTTTGACCAAGCTTCGCAATTCTTAATCAAAAACATTATCTAACAAAAAACTGTCTCCACATCAGTCACTCAATAATTTTGACATGTTGTTGACATTGGACATGTAGACACCACTAGTAAGATTTCATATCGCTTCTATTCCAAAGAGATAAAGTTCATTTTCGACCTTTCGACCGTACAATGGGTTGTTCTTAGCTATTTTAATGACGTGCCGCCTTATTTGCATACACTCGATAATAATAGTAGTCGAGTTGTAATTTTATCTTTTATAATGTGATTGTTTGTATTGAAGTTATTGGGTTTTATATGCAAGGATAGTAAAGGGTAAGCCCCTGGGGTTAAACTCAATAACCCTTTACTTATTCTCTTTTGTTTTATTTAAAAAATGAAACAAGAAATCCTGAAGTAAAGAATTTAATTCTCGTGTCGTGAGGGGTTTCCCAAACATGCAAGTCACATGCACAAAGACACACCGAGTATTCGTGGAACACAACAGCTGGTGTTAAGGGGGACCGAACCCGTGACGATTACTGGGTTTGCAGTCAATACCCAAGGGGTTAGCCAACACAACCTTTGCTGCCAAAACTATTGTCTTTTTGGTGCAGAGACCGCTCTACACTGACACTATGTAGGGCATAGCCTTGTGTCCATAACAAACAAGAGGTAGGTAGCAATTTACCAGGAGGACCCATCTTAAGGGAAATTATTAAATTATTGTTTAAGCGATTCATCTAAACCATATAATGCGTATTCACTATTACAATAACATTAATTTAAAACCCAGCGGTGGGCCCACAGATATCTAAATATCCATGTAAGCTTCTTTGACATTTTAATGTCGTGTATTTTCTTAGTCATTTTAAGGCCTATGACTAATCTCTGTCCGAATAATTGCATTAGGCGCGCCCCTCTTAAATGACACTCATACATTTTTCTGTCGAAATATGTGACTAATCTAGCCTTTTCAAAATATTGATACTTAAAGCCTGAAATATGAAACTAGGTGGTTTCTTAGGTTTACGCGAATGTTAGACATTGAAATGAAACTACTTTTATTTACGGATTCTATCACCGCGATAAAATCCGTAAAAGTAGTTTCATTTCAATATGAGACTTGGCTTTGTTAAGTATGAAAAATAGATTCATATCTCCATTGCATGTGGAAATCGTGAGGATATATATAGACTGTTCGATAGTTTCCAAAAGAAAATGCAACAATTTAAATAGTAATTAGACCGATTCCCTATCAGAAGCCCAAGTGCAAAAAAAATGCTTCAATGATTAAAATTATCTGTAGGTATAATTCCAGCTCTTCGTAATTTTCCACTTATCGTCAATTTATCGGCGGACCAAATAATCAAAAAGATTTCCACGCTACATGCACGTAATAGAACTGTCCCAGACAAAAACAATAAAACTTAAAGCATAAAGTGATATTCTTACACAATTCCCCCTTCTCCCCTTTCCCCTCCCCCCTTGAGGTCGTCCTCCCCTCCCCGAGGCCGGCGAAAGGCACTTTCACTCATGGAATTTGGCGGTTGGCGTTTCATGACGTCATTTTTGCGCAATTTGACGCAACATGGTCCAGATTTGAGCTTATTTGTTTAAAAATGCTTTGTTTTGAATATTGTCTTGTTTTTGTAGGCGATGTAATGTAAACATAGGTTAACTAGTACTTAGTTGTGACGTATTTGCTTTAAATAGAATGCAAAGTACCTTGTATTATTTTTGGCATTTTCCCTAAGAAAAAATTGTTTGTTATTATTTTAAATTCCTGTTCCCGAATTGATAAGGGCGTTTAGTTCTCAATATTGTATGTTGAGCAAACATACACGAAAAAATATTTGTTTTTACTCCATTATAGGAGGCTTAAACAGTTTCAAATGTTTTGCATTGGTTTACAAGTTCCCCCGAACTTATATTTTTAACTTAATTGGAAGTTTCTTATAGAAATATAGGTTTTGTTCTGTTTAAATTATGTTATTACATTCTGTAACTGGGTCAATTATATATAAACGTCAAATGTTCTACTGGCACGTTTTTGATTTTGGTAAATAAAATGCTGTTTTGCCTATAAAATGTTGCCAATCCACCCCGTAGGCACCTAGTATTAAGTTTTATTTTAATTAAAACCTATAGAATCATAAACTGTGAATACCGCTCATCTCATACGGTAGATAATATCAAACATATTTATTAGTAACCAAAACCACGAGTAAATTACATCATTAAGTGATCACAAATTATAACATATACTCTCAGTAGGTATCCGGAAAAATAAAATAACATGTTTGATGGCCATTTTATTTTTATTTTGACATACAAATTTATTTATAAAAACTACATTAGTTTTTTCCAATATAATAATTATTATAATAACGCTAACTGCGTTAACATTGTAATAAATGTATACTTATTAATATAACTTTAGCCTAATCTTACTCTATAATCCCAAAACCAGATATTGCAAATATTTTCCACAATACAATATTTACAATCGGCGGGATATACAATTTACAAGCAATTTACAATACACTTTTGTCCCGAATAAATAAACGTCTATTTGGCACAAAACTATAATTAATTTCAAATCAAAAGAAGCTTCAGATAAATCCACCGCCAACATTAAAACTAATACTAAACTTAATTATTGCAATACGTGACGTAACTCGTCATTTTTAAATATTTTTAATATAAAATAACACTGTCATTTTTCTTATTTTCATATTTTATAAAAATAATATTTTACAATTTAACTTAAAATGAGAATAATCTCGATGACATCACTATTCTGAGTACCAAAACAACAGAGGACGCATTTTTTCTTAATATTTACAGAACACTTAACTAACTATAAGTTCATAGAACGTACTAGAAATATATCATAGATATATGGGATAAACATTACCAACTTTCGACGAGGGTAACCCATTGTTAACTCGAAAAATCGGGTCGCGATCGTCTAGTCGCTGGTAAAAATAACTTAATACATAACACAGCAAATAGTCCCGTCCAATAGAATTCCAGAGAAAATTACCTTTCCCGAATTGTATGGAGGGATAGTGTAATGACGCCTATTAATTCCCGCCTTACGACTGACAAGTCGACACAAAGGTCGGTGAAAATTCGGCAGTCAACAAACTCGGCGACTGCGCTGCGATTTGCGATGGCGCCGCAAACCGCAACCAGCCATCGTCCCGGCCGCATTACCGCGGCGCACGCCCTTATATACAACGTAAATAAATTATGTACATAACTTAAATAGCCTACGATATCTATAGGGAGTACGGGTGGCAGAACTGGTAGACGAGCCTCTGACTCCTCTCAGTTTTCTTCATGATCCCCTTCTTGTAGTACTGTCTGATACTCCTCGACAGCTTGTCGTAGTTCATCGCGGGTCTGTTCTTTCTCTTGCCCCAGAGCCTGGCGACACGCACTGAATCCTCAATCTTGAACACGCCGTTACCTGTAGAACACGATATGAATTAACCATATGTACAAAGAAACGGAATAGCACGTTTTATTTTTAAGAGACATTAGGAGCCCGTTTTTTTGACGGTATAAACATACGATTAAAACGTCTGGGTAAATTTGTTGCGAAATTTATGCTTTAAATAGTGTATTGTACTTGATAAGATATTGCAGGAGAATAAAACGTAGGATTTATTCTAATGTCAAGTGACCGCTACTACGCCTGTTAGTCGCGCGTCGATTGCGTGCTCAGATTCACAAAGACACGGTTATTCTCCGTATCACATAACTTATCATATTAAACTAAAACAATGTAACTAACAAGTATAAATGACAACATTGTAGTTGACTTCTTCGTTTAAAAATAAGTCGAGTGAAAGGAATTTGGAAATCAGAAAGCTTTATAAAAAGATCGGACCGAATCACGTTCCGTTTTACACGGAATTGCTCTTGATGCAAAAAAAATCTAGAAATGCTCTTTACACATTATATTTACATTTAAAAAAGTTAATAAACATCTTCGCTATTATCTCAATACGTTCGGTAAATATCTTTGATTTTTTTTATTAATACGACAAAGTTCAAATCGTACGCGCTTAGGTCACTACTTGACATATCTGGCATCTACATATAGCAACAATCATTATACAGTAATAACAATGTGACACACATCGCTGGCGTTACCATGGCCTAATGTCAAGCTTATCTACAACTTGTAATAATATACGTTTTCTTGCGTCAATCAAATAACCAATAAAGAAAGCTATTTATAAACAGCATCATTTCAAAGATAAATGTTTTATCAGTTATTAAAAAAAAGGTTTCCTGTTTTGTTTCTGCCTATAGCTGTGCTATAGAGTGGCCTCGTTGCCCGAGTAAGTATAAAAACTGCGCTATATAGAGTAAAGCAAAGAACATAAATGCAAACCCGTTACGTTGCTTTTTTAGTGAAATGTGTCAGCTAGGTAAATAAATTACCTACTTTAAGCTACGAGTTTTTTTTTATAGTTGTTTGAGGTACTAAAAAGACCAATTGCTTACAATCGGGAACGCGAACAATGTTGTTGTTTAAAAAACGAAATTAACAAAAGAAGATCGAAAATTGAAATTATTGGTACTATTGTTTTTTTTTCCAATTCAGGTAGTAATCGTGAGTCAGAAACATACCTAAGCCTGTGATTCGGATATTAAGTCCAAATCTGTCACTATGCAGCCAGTATTAAAAGAATATTAGTTGCTTTAACAAAGACGATTTTACTACTCTACTATTTTCTCGCAACGAGCATACGTAAAACAAAATCGAATCAAAATATCAAACAAAGCAAATTCGAATTCATTAGGGATGTGACAGACAGTATTCGTGATCCAAAAAGCTCTGCATAATGGTATAAATGGTAACAATGCCTGCCTATCGCCTGAACAAGTCACGAAACAAGATAACCTTTATTCAAACGATTTTATAGAACAGATGGTAACTGGCCAGATTACCTTGAAAACGGAATGTCGTTCGAATGAATTTTCCGAACGTTTTAGTCGATAAGTGATGCATTCGATTGAAATTTGAATCTCTAAATTAGTAAAAAATATTTTTTCATAAAATAACATCAAGCTTTATTTAAGTTTCAATTTAGAATAAGGATTTAATTTATTATCGAATATTTCGTAAAAGCTCTTTGTCTCACAAGACAGCAAATCCTATCAAATTAGTCTAACTAAAGCGACTTGACCCCAAACTTTTTAGAAGCAATAATATTAAAAAAACAACATTTGTTACACAAACAATAAGAAACAGTCCCGTTTCCAGTTGCCATATCTGCCTCATCAATCTTGCATAACAACCTGAACGAAGCTAGCACTTGCAAGGAAGGTCAATCGCTGAGTCGCTGCGACATTCAGGTCAAAAGAAAAAGAATAGGTAGTGCTATATATTTACGACTGCTTCTAATAGAGGTAAGCAGAATATACGTAGGTTTGTCCTGGTAGTTAAAATACTGATGGTTCTTGGTTTTGTTTTTAGTAGTTTCGTATGAAAATTATTTTATTTTTCTGTTATTTTTCTTTGTTGCCAAAAATAAGGACATAATTTTTGACTTGAGCTAAACGTCCTCAGATTTTTTCTCATGCAAGCATCAAAGGACTATTCGTTGTTCTTAGTCTGATTATACTAGTCTTCATGAGGCTAAAAAGCTCAAGCTCTTTCAAATAAAAATTAAAACATTTTCAGCATTAATAGAAATAATTAAAATATTCTAAATCGAATGAAACGCCATAAATACCTCGACCAATAAGACAACATATCAGCGAAACCACGCCCACATCTTGACCGCCATTGTTAATCAAACGCAAAACAAAAGAGGCTCAATCAATTCCATGCCTCTAGCAATTATAATTACCGTTTTACGAGTAAGTCAGGAAACAGGTATGAAACAAAGGGTCGTTTGATACATTTATCTTGCACTAAGTGTAAATACTTGCCCGACCAGTTCTAAGTTTTTTATTCGCGGTAACTTGCAGGGACTTGTCGAGTTATCCGGATTAGTTTAAATAAGTTTAGTTGGCCCCGTTTGGAGCGATTTTCTCTTACAAATGTAAAAAAAATAATGGTTCTGGTTTTTAAAGATTATGGAAATTTTCGTAATTGTTTGCTTTATTTCTGCTACAGGCATTTGATATAATATCGTAGTTTCTACAAATTTTCACGTTTTCTTCTTTTATTTTGTGTTTTTGATCATTAAGATTTGAAATCAAGTTTTAAACCCACATTTTCTGTAATCCTATCCTATTTAAACAAAATAGGCATTCTGATATAAACAACAAACATTGATCTTTATGCAATTTATCCGTTACTAATTAACAAGGCCGATATTAATTAATAAACAAATTCATAACAGTTTTAATTATTTACTTGTAGAACATCGTTTGTACTAGAATCTTTAGTACGAATTGTTTACGTTTATTCTACGAAAATAGGTTATTGAGGTTAAATTACTTAACTGATATGTTACATACATCTCTCGTAGTTGCAATTTCTGTTATTGCGTAAATGTAGTATAAGTATAAAATAGCTGATTCACTTTAAAATCTGATATACGATTTTAGTCTTAGAGTGCACGCATTTCCTTTAGTTTTTTGTTACGTATTTCATTACTGTTTTGTTCCAATTCATTATAGCGCTAGAATATATATAGCGCTATACTCTATATTTTTCCTCGATAAATTGGCTATCTAACACCGAAACATTTTTCAAAACTGACCAGTAGGTATTTCCTGAAATAAGCGCGTTCAACAAACAAACTCTTCGTCTTTATAATATTAGTATAGATGGGAAAGAACCTGAGTCTGTTGTTCAATTTGTAACTCTTTCAGTGCTAAAATCCTCCAAAAAGGATATAAGCTAGTTTTTGTGACGATAACCAACATTTGTCATTAATTATTCTAAATCGAATATTAAGTTGGTATCAATAAAGCTTTGTCACTAGATAATATTTTATTTTTCCACTACGTGTATTTGATATGATCATATATTATGTCAAATTGCAATTCCTGTTTTTTGATGACTAATCTTCAATTAAATGTCATTCAGTAATAATTAAGTTTTTAAATCAATATCTTGGTAGATACAATAGTGTCACAGATCGCAATCGCGTTTCTTTTCCTAATACAAATCCGTTTGTAGAAAATAATCTGATTTTAATCTCCTAATCACCGGATGTTGATACATTTTGCTTTAAAAATTAAAACGAATCCTTATCTACAATCTTATCATAAAAACTATGACGACTTTTCTAAAACAGTTATAAGTTGATCAACATCCCTTTTATCCATAAAAATAATATTTCATTACGTCAATGTATGATAAAGGAAAAAAATAATATTTTCTAAAGGAAAAATTGAAGTAAATATTTGTTAAAAATAGGAATGACAAAACTGCAATGTTTTTCGATAAGAAAGTACGTAAGACTTGCTATTTTGTTCGGAGTGATGATAACAGTCGATACATACGTCTTTGATAAATTGTAAGCATACAGAAACTAAAGATAGCAATACCTGTTATGAGGTAAAAAAATACCTATTTATCATTCAAAAACCCAACCAAAAAAAATGGAAAAAAATTACAACTTTATCTTTCCAATCATTTCGTTAACTTTACCTAACTACGCATAATAAATTGTGAAAACCTAAAATAAATTGGAAGTTATTTGTATTGAAAATAGACGAAAAAACCTTCATGTCTTTCAAAAACAAAACACAACCAATTCCATATTAGCTCGAGAATTATACCTAAACTTTAAATTCAAAACAAAAGGATGAATTTTGTAAAAACCGAAAAAGTTTGAATATATCTCATACTCACTTCGGTCTAACCACCGTATCGCCGAGCCGTGTACATGAGGAGACGCGAGAAGTTCTTTGAGGAACTGCCAGAGATGTATGTGAGTACTCCCGGTCTTGACCTTACCGCCACCGGCCGTCGTACTCGTCCCCGCTGATTCCGAATCTTCATCTGTTAAAGAAAAGCATGGTTAGAAAATGATTCTCAAGCTTAAGGTAGTGGAGATTAAGTATAAAATGCAATGAGTTTAATGTTTCCATAATGTAATGATTATATGGTTGATTTTTAGTCAAAAATGACTCAGAACTAGTCCTAATGACGTTGCACAGTAATCTGTTAATCAGAAACGGTTACTAATCAAAACCAGATAGAAGAATGCAAGTATTAAAGAGTTGTAATATTAAATACGTGATAATCATCTTTCCAAACATAAATAATTACCACACCACTAAGGCTTTCTACAAAATAATTAACTAAGATGCAAATCGGTAAGTAGAATAAGACTACATGTTGTCAAAGTTGACCTGGTTGCATAAACATATGCATAATTTTATAGTTAAGGGGCATTAGACGCCCATAATATAGCTATTGCAGAGGTAGTAGACAGAGGACCAGACGATTGACCAACAACACGGTTGTATGGCTTCTGAGAATCCTATCGTTTCAGTTTATAGTTTCTGTGAAACTATAGACCTGCTCAAACCGTACTCGAACAACTATCCCATATAATACGAAAGCATAAGCTTCACCGAGGTGTTTCTCAGAGCAAAATGTTAAAGAAAAAAGGTATTTTAAAATAGAACATGTAAACACTGTCCAAATTAACAGCAACTGACCTTCACTTCTAGACGTATAAACGGACTGACATTCAAACGAATCATATAAACAAAACGATGCACTCAAAACGGTTAAATAGAAACATGCTATTTAAAGAAGAAAGCCAATAGCTAAGTGGAATGCTACAGACGAGTCGAAGGAACTATGGCATCTGGTATATCCATAGCATTTTAAAGTTTAACTTCACGGTGGTAAAGCTCAAATTACCGATGCATGACAAATAAGAAATACTAAATAAAAGAGACAAGTAAAGTGACACGGACTACGGTGAAATAAATTTCGAACGCCTTCTTACGCCCTATGCGAAGGTGTCAATGAAAATTTTCACGATGTCGTGAGCAATTTTATGTTGGTCGTATGCGACCTTGCGGGTCCGGCGGCGCGAACTAGGCCTTCGGGAAACGACACAAAAACAAGACTTGACGTATATGGATTTGAAGTCGACGAGTAAGGGACAGGACGGCAATAGAACGACAAACGTCTGATTGATGGGTTAACTGTAACGAGGCGTGGCTCCATATAACATTAGTATCCAATTCATTTTATCGGTCAGCGATTTAAAGATTTAATGCTTTAAGCTTTAAAGCTAGTTTCAATATACATATTTATTAAACAGGTATTTTTATGGAATGATAAATTTAGCTATCACAGTTGCAATCATATGCAAAAATGAGCGAAACCTGATATTACTACTGACTTCATGATGTTTTCAAATTATCAATATTATTGAGCTGTTTATATTTCTCTAATGTTTGTTCCACATGAGCTGCCTTTTCTGGCGCAAACATACTTTCAACTATTTGTACAACTTTTGAATTTAAAAGATCTAATTCAATTTAGAATTCACTATTCGGCCCAATAACCCCTTTATTCGACTTTATTCAGTCAGGGCTCTGTTATAAATCTTTATGTCAAACTACATGTGTGGACTGACAACTGAGTCTCTGATAATTGTCGATCGCAATTTCCTGTGCTACTATCTGACACTTTTTTTATTTATAGTTAACTGTCAACCCATTAAGGGCGACGGGGTGTCTCGTCCGTGAAGTTTTATCGTGATTTAATCTTTATGCAATTGAGATAAGATTCGCTTTTGCAATTTAAATGCTATCAATCTTCATGTTGTTACACCATACTTAATCTGTCAGTCGTATTGAGCTCGTTTATTGTGAAATGATCAAAACCCGAACGCATCAGCCTATCTAACAATTTGTTAATAGTTTATCACCCAAGAAGACCTGTCCTCATTACGTCCAATAGATCGCAGCTTTCAATTCCCTCATAAAGTCAGTTTACAACTGCGTACGATGTTGGCCATATATCATTAGCTCGTTTGTCTCTAACAGAGTCCGTATGTGGGTTGGTAACGGTCGTCGCACAATGCATGCGGCTGATGCATTGCCGTGCTACATTCGACCACGTATTGCACTATCTACTTTTCAATCATGTGTCTTTATTTTCACGCGTCTTCTTCACGACATCGACAGGATTAAAACTCCAAGTTTGAGATAAGCTGAGTTTCTAATACTAACGGTGTAATGGAAACTATTGTGATGCACATGAGTTGTTTTCTAAAACTATGAATTTAATGGGAAATGTTTATGATATTATGTTAAGGCAAGTTAATGTTAATATTTGATGAAATTGCTACATTCTAGAAAGTAGTTATATTAAAATAACTTCATGCAAGACTTGAACATGCTTCACTTGTTTCTCGGGTTTTGCCTTGATTCCCGGATCAGCGAGGATATAAATACTAAATCATCCATATTTTATGCAATCTTAATCGTCAATTATTTATTTATATTAAAGTCCTATAAATCTGTTCTAGGCGTGGCTGTCGGTTTGGTATTCCGATTTAAATATCTAGATTAAATTAATCCTTGGTCAATTAATTTTATGGTTATCGTCGACGCATTTATGTTTACGTCCTTAATAAACAGATTAGTTGTAATGGTGTTTACAATATGGATAATTGTATTATGACGAAATGAATGATTGCATTTTAAGTTAAGCAACTGATAAGGGGCATGCCTCATAAAGGTGACTTAAACAAAATTATGATAGTGAATAAAATATTGTTTGTATGTACCTATCTTATCCGTTGCTAACTCTTGATTTTTTGCCAACCCTGCAAAGGAATTGGCGTTATAGTAATGTCTATATAAAACACAGGGTATAAACAAAATCTTACATCAATATTATCAAATAAATTGACAGCTAGAAAGCAAAACAAAATAATTGGGGTCTAACATTATTGTAAAGACTCTAACTGCAAAGTGTAGAAGAATTGATTGAATTACAACCCAAATAGACTTGGGTTGAAAGTTTGAATGAATTGTGTAGTAAATTGAGATACGCACCATCACTCATGTCGTCGGCTGACGGTAAGCAAGCTGGCGCAGGTATAGGCGATGCTGACATCTGCTGATGATCAGACCGCTGTGACGTTCGCCAGATCTCCAACTGGGCGTAGAGCGTACTGCCCGCCTGTAACAAACATAAACATTGATCAAACTGAACTGAAATACGCTACCAGGAAAGTACGTGCAATTTCCAAGAACGAAAATAAAGTTTTACTGGAAAATGTTGAATGAATTTATTTTATAGCCGGCGCTACTGTTACTGGTTGTATTTCGAAAGAATAATATACTGTTTTACATAAATCTATGCTCGGAAATAAGTGTTGCACAAAAGCTGATCCTATGCATACTGATAAACTGGAGAATATGGAAAATGTGAAGACCGTGCAAATGATGAAAAATGTTCAACAATCTGTAGGAGCTAGTTTCTTAGAACCAACGAGTTACGTTCAAGCCCAGCGAATAATCAATTAGTTTACGATAATTCCACGCTAATTATATGCACTTAACTAAACTGTCTTATCTTGGGATCTCACATTTCCCTATAATTCAACACTGGTATCTTCCCACACAGAAAACCTGATGCAATTTGTATGCAGACGGGTCCGAGGGTGCTGACTTTCAACGGCTAGAGAAAGTCGGCTCGTCGACGCGTGCGATAACAAAGATACCTGCCCATTGGAACTGGCGTGCTCGATACGATGCTACACAGTTTTTTCTACTGTTCCAGCTATTTATTATTAGTTTTTACTATATTGCGAGCCTGTAAGTGGCATCGTTCTTATATTAAAGTCTATTGAATTTTGAAATTCTATACCTTTTTTCCTACTTGACCAAAATTTTAATTTAACTTGTTTTGTTAACCCCGTTTTGTTGTAAAATGTTTCAATTTATGTATTCACACCGACAGTTAAATGAAATTGGTTAACACGATTATACCCACTATGCTAAGTGATTTGAGTCGTTTGAAGCAAAATGCAGAAAATATTTCTGTATATTACACTGCATCCAAATTCATCTTTATGTTTTGAATTTGTCTTAACAGGCTTATTTAATGAGTACTATTCATAAGACTTACGTAACTTTAAAGCGTATGTTCACAATGAAATCATAAACGATTTCGCACATGTACTAATAAATGAAAGAGATGACGTAATGATTATTGCAAATCTAAATGTTGGGAGCAAACTAGTGTGCATTTCGTTAAGAGTTATGTAAGATGGGTCAACTAAAACGGATTTCCTTGCTTTCGTCGTCCTTGTATTGCGTAAGACCAATTAAAGCTGAACTTTCCGTAATGGTTATTGAGGAAGCGGTATACTGACCTACAGTAGGCACTTCACATGTTACATCAGGCGATATAGTAAGTGCTAAAATGCTCTTTTTTCCTCATGATGTAAACAAATTTTAACTTTACGCTCCAATTGTTTGGTTTTTCCTAGAACTGAATCGTTTTATGTGAAGTTGCTGTATTATATTCGTCATGTCACGTAATAAAATTTGAGGAATTCTGTGTACGAAGTGACGTCACAGATTTCGTTAATGGCAATTTTATATTTTTATGAAGCGATCTTTCAAAACATAGATGGGATTAGTATTTAAAACTACGTCCCTTTTACGGCCAAACCCTGTTTCTAGAAACCGAACGTCATATCTAAATAGATAGGTAACCTATCGCAGTTAGGTTATCATATACATTCATTTTGTTAATAGTCGTAGTATTGAAATTTGCTTAACATTTTAATATCGCTATAATATAACGTCATACAATGGCCATTGCATCATTATTATTAAAACAATACAATAATTTATCTTCGTTAACTCGAGTACTGATAATACTATCTGCTAAAGGCTGAAGTTGCAACATTGTTTAGATATTAAATATATTTAAAATCATTTTGGAAATTGGTGAAGAAAATAAAATTATGGTCCATTAAACTAACCATGAAGGTCGTAAACCAGCAGATGATTTATAGTACCTTGAGCTGGGTGTTTCTGTGACTGATATCTAGAATGTTTACTTTCAGTCTATTTAATAGCTGCGTTTGAAGATGTTTATATAAATAATAGTCCGCACTTTGATCATAGAAACATTAAACCAAACGCGATTAATGTTGAATCATCTACGGTCATTAATTCAATGCGACGAGCATGTGCAAAATTAATATGAAACTAAAGTGATGTAAGCATACGTGAAAAAGTTGAAGATTAATAAATAAAAAAGTTGCAGATGACTTAACCGTAATAGTTCTCAGTAATGAGCAAATAAAGAACAAGAAAAAAGCAATTGATAAAGATATTAATTCTGAATGAATTTTAAATATCGCTAAAACAATATTTACAGTAAATCATCAATAGTTAAATTTTTGAATGTTGATATGAAGAAAGAGGTTGAAGTATTATGAATTAAATCACACAAACACACACACAATTGCCCAAGCCCCTACGTCTATAGCAAGTGATAACAGTGTATCTCTTGACCTCAACTGACACGTGGAGTGAAGAATGTATCATCAAGATAACAAGTATTGTGGATATTTTCTCCTATACCGACAGCTTTAATTAATACTATTAAAGTAAACATTGTATTATCAGTAAATAGTTTGTGAATCAGTTTAGACTTTGATCCAACGAACGCCCTCAATGTGTCCCAGGGTCATGTAGTTCTTTATCTCCACTTGCGTATGTTTTTACGTTACATTTATCCGAGGCCCATGGCTTCATAGCCTCGCAATACGAAATTCTTCATTCATAACCACATTTTCCATATTTCCCATTAGCTCTATGTTTATTTTCATAAAGAATTAGACTTACCTGTGGAGCTCTGTGATTGAATTCCTCTTCTGTAAGTGCAACGAGTGCTGCACCATCCATTGTGAAGTTCTCTATCGGAACCATCGGTAGGTTGTAATGTTGTAACGTGAACATCACCCATGCCTTAACGTCTCCGGTACTCCACAGCATCGGATCTGAAAACAATTGCTTTATCATCCACTGTTTTACATTCAGTTATGCTAAGTGTCTCATTACTCCTTGTTTTTCCTTATTTCCTTCCACCTTATGTACTGTATCAAGAACAATGACCAATTGAATGGATATTACAGAGCAATCTTCATTTCATTGCTTATTGTCCTTAATTAATTACTGGATAGTTATTGAACAAAAAATCTACACTTATATTTCTAAGAATATATGGCCTGTGTTTTGATACGCATGTACGTTTTGCATACACATTTATGTGTGAAGCTAAGACGTCACTAATACAAGACGAGATCATCGCTGGGCCAATATAAACAGCTTACGTAATCTGCTCAGAGTGACTTCTTAGAAATCGTTTATGTTTAATGGAGTTATACTCAGCGGTAACTAACATATTCTGTACATGGAAATACTTTTTTTACCGCCTCGACTTCAGAGTGACGTCATTACTAATTACAATACTAATAGTAATCATGCAAGACGTATGCGAGTACAACATTCCCATGAAATGCCATTGTAAATCATACATGATTGATCATAAATCTATTCGCACGTAATGCTGTTGAAGTGAGCAATGTGAGTGATGTGTGAGACTCACCAGGTGAGATGCCGAGCACTGTGCAGGTGTTGTCCACATCCCTCTTGGTCTGTTCGATGGCCATGTTGAGTACGCGGTCTATATCTGGCGCTACGAGAGAGTCGTCGCCTCCACTGCTCTCTTCCATTTTAACACTGCCCAACTCCAGTGGAATTGGTCTGAGATTTAACCTTTTTTGGAAAGATGTGTCTTCTAACGCTGATCTCAGAAGAATGTGATCCCTTGGCTCTTCAACTTCGATTTTTGGTGTGATGTAGCTCTGTTGGACACTGTCTTGTAGTATCTGATTTTCTTTTAAGAGCTCTTCAATGTCTATGTATTCGTCGTGTTGAGGAACTGGCGAGGAGTATTGATTGTGGCTTCCGTATGATACACAGGATCCCGATGGAGAGAGCGGGTAAGGAGATGCGAAGCCGGGCACGGCAAGTCTGTTTGGCTCTTCTTTGATGTACACTTGTGGAGAGTTGTACTGAAGAGAGTTGTAAGGTGAGGCGGGCTGAAGGGAACTGTAGGGGGAAGCGGGCTGCAGCGCCACTGTGGGAATTGAACCTTCGTCTGAAGATGGCGAAGGAGTAGGATAACCCTCGAAATCGTATAAGCGTTCCAGGAAGACGTTATTTGTATTGTCTTCAGGGTAGGGTGGGGGTGGTTTATTGTGTGGGTTGGGTGGAGAGTGCAGCATCGATTCTGGTGGGGATGCAGCGCCGAGCAGGCGGAGGAGGTGTTGTAAGTCAGCGGGCGAGGCGGGGACCGCTCTCTCGCCCTGAGACGCCGAAGGCGGGCTGCACCCGGACCGCGGCACCGTTTGTGGCATCTGAGAACAATGGAAAATAAACTTTAGTTGTTTATCGCAAATTGTATCTTTATCAAATTGGCCCTATTGTCTATAAATGGAGATGCTTAATAAGTCACGTTACTGCCGCTATTTCAAAGAATTCGCACGCTCTTCACAAAAGCAGGTGTTAATAGTTTTTTGGCAACATCCCGAAAGATGTTAGTTTAAGTTATCTTGGATGTAACTATGACGTATCTGTTGATGGCAAAAACATCCCAAGTACTTAGGTCACCGATCAATGGCGTCAGTGGCGACGTGCCTACGAGCAGATGTTCGGAGCATTTTAAAGCTGTATTAATATTTGTCTAATCACTACGTCAGACGACGCTATATTTAGTAGTGACGAGTCACTAGCTACCAAACGAACGGAAGTTAAAAATCAGACACAAAAAATATTAAATCGACAGGTGACAAAAAAGCAAATAAGTATTAAGTTTAGCAATTTGTTAACATTTAGTATTGAATATTTTATTATTATCTCACGATGTATGTCCGATTCTCAGAAATCGTAGAAGTATATGAAAAAGTGATGTAAATTATGTAGATTGTTTGCTAATAACTCGAGTAACGAGTGATCAAAATTTATAGGAGTTAGGTCCGAATGCGAAGGGGAATTACATTTTATACTATGAGTGTTAAAATTAACATCATTGGTCCGGTAACTAATATAACTAAATAAAAATTTAACAAACAAACAAAATAATGTTTTTGGATCAATGAACTTGACACCAGTAACCATTTCTGATAACACGACAAACTACGATTATAGGCACTACAATCTCATCGAATTTTAATTTGTTTAACCCTTCTCTTGCCACCTCATTAGACTGAACAGTAAACACACATTTACATAATATCAAATTAACGGCCGGTATATGCCAAAAAATATATTTTTCTTTTTTACATATTTCGTTTGTAAGACAAAAGTTTCTTACTCTAAGTAATGACAAACCCATCGTATGCGCACTGAACACTCAACTGCGTAACATTTTCTTCGCGAAAATCACTTAGAACTTGGTACCGAACCGGTCTGGCTAGATAATCAACGAGCTACTTCATTTTTCTACTATTTTTTTGTATTCGAACAATTGTTGATACATTTACATAATTCCCACGTCTCAACATTGCCAAGTAATTGTGCTTCTGATATTGTTTTAATACGATCAAGCGATGTATTTTTGTTTAGTTTGAATTTCCATAAATATAATTTAAAAAGCTTTTTTGAGAACAAAATAAAATTAATAATACTTTTTCGTATTTCCAAAAAGACTGATACTGATAACTTTAATCACTTTATCAGCATTTTTAAGCATACTTATAATATTTATTGAACACCTGGTCTTGAAACAAAAATATATTTTTTCATTAAACCAATTGAAAACTAATTAGCTAATTGTGTGCAATTAATCGTGTTATTCAAGATAACGCTCACAAATCTGGTCTTATATATGAAGATATACATGAATGCCTGATTAAGATAGATATACTTATATACATATAAGAAGTATATTAGTCATTAATTATGGAAGAAGGAATATGATGTCACCTAATCTAAGCCTGATTAGAAATTATTATTTAATTGTTTTTGTGTTTAAACGCTGTTGAAAGATTATTTATTATAATAATCACAGAGAAATAACCAGTTTTTATGTTGATCTACTAGATTTTGTTATGATTTATGGTGTTGGTGTGATATCAATAGTAGTAATTTATTCATAAACTCACTTTATATACCTTTTTGTGTAATCTGTGAAAATTAAAGTAACATAAAGAAAACTAATTTACTTTAATACCAATTATAATTAACAAAAATATTATGAAAAGTTCCATTTCAATATGATTAGAAAAAACTAGTTTTTCTTCATCATATTTTTACACGCGTTTACTGTTAACACACATTACACTCGACTAGTGTTTACACGCGGAAGTGTCTGGGAATTTGTGGAATGATCGAAATGCCTCATTATAATACGTTGTATCGAAATATATAGCGAAACTATTCAAGGAATGCGCGTATTAGACGCTAAAGGTCGTGTGTCTGCAATTTTTGCGATCGTTTTTTTTTTGTGTGAATAAATAATTCGGAATTCGATGACTTGATTAAGTCGATTTGATATTGATCTGTTGAGATACAAATGAGTACACGAGCGGTACTCATGATTTTGTAGATAGAGCTCTTACGTGTAGCATTTTATCAATTGATTCAGTGATAATGATTGCTAATGATTTTATTATTACATTAGCGAAAAATCGCGAAAAGACGAAGAGTTATGGAAGAGAAAGGGGGAGGCCTTTGCCCAGCAGTGTGATCTAAAACAGGTTATTGAATTTAAATTTCAAAGCATTCTTCTAGTTGTTCTACTCTTTTTTTAAATTCATACAGAAGAGCCCAATGAGAGATGAGGTCAAGTTGCATTCATAATTTAGAATTTAAAGATGTTATTGTACCTATAATTAATTTAATTGTCCCTATTATTATTTACTGACCTTGCAAAGCAAATAAGAAATTTATATTACACTAAAAACAACGTATTGTTGTTATTCAATTACGTCAATAGAAACATTATCAGACAATCACTTTGGGTGTTCATTGATAAGAAGTAAGTCTATAGATTAAATTATGACGAATACTTGTAAATGTAATACAATATTTCGTTCACGTTTCAATTGATTATGAAACTCTATTTTTTTACTTTTTTTTAAAGCTGCGACTATGTTAATTAAAGACATAATTAAAAAGTATTATTAATACATGTTACTTAAATGCTTGTTAAGTATGGTACCCCTTCTATGCATATAAAAGGATGCCTTCACCCTAAAATCGAATGACAACCAAATCACTTCAATAAAAATTACAAGCCGATATCAGTATTAATAATATAAAAAAACAAGTCACAGTATCCGGACGTCCGACATTACATCCTAGACACAGATTTCCAAGATTTCCTAAACAAATGTTACGCGGATATGGGAATTCACAGTTTTTCTTGAAAACCTGCATAAATTAATGTAGAAGTATTTGTCATAATTGCTAAGCTTCCAGTTTTTCTAGTTTAATGCACTGTGAAGTACAAGAATTGTGACGATTAATACTCTGATATTTCCCGCTTATTAATAACGTATGGTTTGCAAACTTGTGGTCAGTGTTTCCAATATGTCTATCCATGACGCCGCTGTGAGAAAGAGACGCAACTATACTCTGTGTATGCTATCTCTCTCTTAATGTTCTTAAAAAGAAACGGCGTTGTTTTGCTTAATTTAAAACTTCAATAAGTAATATTGGCAATTAATATGGTCATTATACGTAATTCAAATATAAATTTTATACCCCAATTTGAATCATATTAGGTTATTTAATTATTTATTAAAGTCATTGCTATTATCTAAACGACAATAAAGAAGGTATATAAACTGATTATAATGCCAATGACCGCGCTTGACATCCAATGAGGTTTATTCGAAATATGATTGTTAATACAAAACTTCAGATATGTTAAATACCGGGTATGTATATATTTTTTTGTCTATTAGTTTTCTAAACAATTAGTTATTTGTTTCATGAAAATATGTTCCTAGTTATGCAGACAGGAATTTTATTCAACATCCACAGCGCGTCGTAAAATTTGACATCATTTAATTTAGTATTATTACTCGCTAGCTAATGTGTTATTTTGTATAGTTATTTTATTACCTAAACATAATCTTAAATATTAGAAAACCGCAGCCCATCAACAATAATTAGTTAACATAAAAACGACGACTTTTCCAAATGAAAATCTATAATTTCCCTAGATTCTTATAGGAAGTGTGCGTTCCGTTTTCGATAAAAAAGGCTACAATGCTGTGACGTCAATACGCAGTCGGATTTGATGGAGAGCGTGACTGTTACATACGACAGGCATCTAAAACAGTTGCCTTAGGCCTTGGGTTTTCACGATCACGCCAAAGTTCGCTCAACCGTTTGTTCTGTTAAAAAATAGATGCATGCGAATTGTTTATTAAGTTTTGTGACATAGATTTAGAATTAAGTAGGTATGAATGGAACGGGTTGACTTAAAAGTGTATTTTGTCTAAGATATTACAATTCTTTTGGAAAAAAATATGAACGACTACAGTCTTAGAATTGAAATGAATAGTTAGGAACATGAGATACACACACACATATAACACTTTTGCCAAAAAGTGCGCCAAGGAAACTTATAAGCCGCTATGAAATGAACAGAAAAACAATTAAACCTTCAAATTCTATTTCAGCACACTTATTTAACACCAGACTAAAATAAGACCAGCGTGAATGAATTTATTTTTAAGAGTCACGTGTACTCCCGTTGCTAGCTAAAATACGTACCAGATACCGATAAAACACATTACTGAAAACAAATGAATCTTTCGGTTCTTTTAAAAATAAAAGCCGTCTCGATAACTCCCAAAGTTTATAAACACAACAAATTGTGAATGGTTGTTAACTTAACTAATTGGAAAATTCCGTTAACAATGGAAGAAGAAATATTATTTAAGAGTGAGTTAAAATTTATAGGTTTATGTTAAAGCGTTTTCTTCGCGAGTGTAGTTTACGTTACTGGCATCTATCAGGAAAAAACATTTAAAATCAACTGTACAGTATTTTACGAATTTCTCTTAGAGTTTACGTTTTACCATTAAATTGTCAAGCATTGTGCATCAACAATTAAATACGACATTCGACCTTAACTTACTTACAATTGAGTACAATTTCGCAATTTCAAAACTCTATTCTTTAAAAGTGATTTTGACCGTTGTCTTGACGTTGTTTTGTCTAAAAATAACCACAGTGACAACAAAAGGTTAATTCTAAAGCTCACATAATCGTATTATAGCCACACGAGTCTCGTCTAGATGTCTGTACAAGATAAACTTAAATTGCCCATTACTTTGAATTACATTACGGGGTTCCCGACTTGGCAAAAAGTGTACAAAGTTGAACACCCTTTATAGTCCTTTATTGTGCACTTAGACGTGTAAAATGGATTTATGTAAAGGTTGTTGGTTTAACTGTGTTATAAAAAATACTCTTAAAATTTCATCTGGTGTCTGTCAATGCTATTTTTTTTATTTAACGCAAAATATTATTACTATAACTGGCAACCAAAAAATTCGTAAGTTCAGCGATCTTTTAAATTAATTTTCAATTCAACAGATTGCGAATAATTTTAGGATACCGTTGTCTATCTATTTAGATGTATTCAGACCCACGCCTCTCCTATTAATCCTAGGCCTTTCGCAGGCTACAAAAATAGATGTAAAATGCCAATGAACTCGGTGATACTGACTTACTATAGATATACTACGAGTTCACTGAGTAAAGGCCAAATGCCTATGTGTGGTTACTGCTACGAATTACGTAGCATGGGGTTGCTACAGAATAATTCCTTCCCTTATGTCATACTTAAAAGTTGGCCATATTATATAAAAAACTAAAATAAAAAAAAATAAAATTCCATAAAACCCGCTTTTGTTTATAAATAGCACTATGAGAGCAAAATAATTTTTAATGTAACTAAGCTTTGTACATAAATTGTAAAAAGTCTGCAACCGTAGACAAAAAAAGTAGCCCATCAAATTCTCGACCTTGGCAAGTGCAGATTAACTTGATGAAAACATCTGTAGCATCGACCAAGATCGTGATATCAAACAACAGTAAATGCTTTAGAAAAATTAACATAATTGTCTTTACACCATATAAGGAACCTAGACTACCATGGCCAAATGTTCCATTTTTACGATAGAACATAATCGGTTATACCCACTTAAGCTTAACTACAGAAAATTTTGTAATTCTACTTTGAAACTAGATTTAAATTCAGGGATTCCCAGTTATTCGTCAATTAAATGGGTGTCAAGTGCTAAATTTATTGTCTTCTCAAGAATTTTATTAGCCTCGATAAAATGTCTTTTTTTGCTACGCTTATGTATACGGAATTTACAAGTATAGTTTCGTTTCAAGTGAGACTAATCTTGATACTTGAATAGTCAAGCTCTAATAAAAAAAAAACGTTTAAGAAATAAAGAAATACTGTAATTATATTCAAGATATTTTTATTGCATTACCACATGCATAGTAATTAAATCAGCCATATTGAAATAATTTAATGTTAATACAATCACGTTATGATATCTAGACATAAACCTGTATTAGTAGTTACTAGTTAATTTTATGATCTAGCATAACTAGGTGGATTTATCACCGACTACTAATAAATTACAAGTATTTGTGTTAAATTAGTCACTTGACAGTGTCATGATGCTCATGATTAAGGTCCACACTTAGCGAAGAAACTCGTAAGGCATCTTCCGTAAAATAGCATTTGCGTAAAGCAGCTATGTATAGAACATTTTATATTCCTTAAGTTATGTTTTAAAACTAAAAGAAAAATGGCAATGTGAGACATTACTGCAGACTACTACTGCTAATCTTGATACTGTATTCAATGTATTTTGTATTGTACTTATAATAGGATAGCTAAAGTATCAAGGAGGCGTGGTCTTAAATGATCGAATGACAATGCATCCCACGCAAGTCGTTGACTATCAAAACTAATTCAATGACTTGACCGTTATTATGGACTATAGATATCTACATATGCATGCTTGTATATACATAAATCGCAATGTCTTGTTAAAACACGTATTGTTCGAGTTATTCATCCACTATGACCGCCATATACTATTGTATGTTGTCAGGTATGATAAAAAGTTATGATACGTCAAAACAACAATAAAAAAACATTCTTCTCAATCCACATTAGGCACATGTATTAATATGTAAGTCCACAAAAAAAGCTTAAAACCTCACTCACTTGCCTCAGACTTTCACTCACTGTTTTAAAAAAGCACTCACACGGTCAAATATCCGAGCAGCGTTGCGCGTGCGCCGCTTCCATAGCGTTGAGGTTAGGATGCCGGCCGGCGACTCCAAATTCAAAATATAACCAGCACTTGTTTTTCGATTTTGTTTTGTACACTGATGTTGTTAATTGTGTAGTCGCCGGTATTTTTTGGAGTGCGTGTGTTCCGCGGATAGATCACACCGCCACTGAGCTCGCCGCCCGCGCACGAAGGCTTTGCCTCAATGAATACTACGTCACTACGGGAAGTACGCGGCCACTAGACTAATATAACAAATACTTCTGACATCGGAACAGCGTTGCCGAACGTCATACTATATTTAATTATGTTTCTATGACGCTCGCGAAAATTTTTATAAAGGAATTTAAAAAGTAATTTGGTTGCTGTTAGTCTTCCATTGTCAACGTTTCCTTATAGAATGAATGTATAGCAATATTTTCACGCACTCAGCGGCTGAATGCCAAACGTATAATGCGAAAATATTTAGAATATTTAAACGGGTTTTCTGTTATCTGAGTGGGTGACCCAAAAAAAAAACATTTTTCTTAATCTTATCGTTTAGACACGAACTTATTTTAATTGTTATTGAGATCAATTTTTGCGCATTTTTAAATTGCAACTACATTTTTTGTAAAATTATCAAATTACACATCCGTCTTCGAAATTCTTGCTACTTAGTGACGACCAGATAACAAACGACTTGATACCAACCCTAGAAATTTTAGTATATTGATTCCCCATACTTTTCAAAACTCCTGACAGTCCCACCAAAGTCTTCAGACGACACGATTCCACAACAACAAAACTACCAATAACTTCCATCATAAAATCAACATTGCAAGCTAAAGTAATCTACATTACATAAACGGGGTAACCCACCCCAGCTTGAGGCGAATAGATCGTGAGTCGTGATCTCTATTACGTCAGCCGCCTTCCGCACTTCATTCATTCGGTAATAATACTTGATTGCGGACAAAGAACATGCATACGCACACATACAAGCACACAAACTAACATATACGCTTTACACGTGAGAACAAAACAATGTTATTTTCGTCCCACGTTCTTAATTGTGCTCGCGATATTTAATTAATACCAATGAGGTCCTTCACTTCTTTCTCAGATTTGATTAGTTTTTTTTTGTCTAAGAAAAGGCTTGAAGAAAATTGTGTTAATAGGTGTATTCATGTACATCACAGATGAGACAGACTCGCAATCGCAATGTTGTGTAATACTTAACGTTTTAAAGTATTAAATAAAACAGGCATTTGCAAATGGAAAAGAAACTCGAATTCCTCTTAGCATATTATCATTGACTTCTAAATACAATTGTGACGAAATAATCATTTTTGCTTATTTATAAAATTTTGCAAAAACATCTTTTATCAAATCTTAGTACGAAAGACATCAACGTCGTGCACTCATTATGTGCACTTGCCAAAAATAACAATGCAACAAGTAAAAAAAAACTAAAATTCATTTATTTTTGCAAGAAAAAGTAAATTAAATTAGAAAATTATTTATATACAATTTCATAATAGTTTTATAAGGTTTCTACATTCCTATGATACAAACGAATGTACAAAAGTAAATAACGTCATGAAATCCAATAAAATTTGCATTCCAGTCTCATACATTAAATATTTAAACCATTTTTCCCTAACAATAACGTCGACCGTTAATTACAAAATATTAGATATTACTTAACTTGCCTTACACTATAAAACGCCATTCAATTTAATAACTAAAATGATGAAAGAAGACATAAAAGAAATAACTATCCTGAGGGTCTATTATCAGCTTTTGAAGTATGACATACAATTATCAGAGCGAGATGGCGCTATATACTTTATAGAGCTGCATCTCTCTTCCACAACTGTGACCAAAGGCAATCTAAGCTATTAATACAAAACGATTTGACCTTTAGGGTTATATTATATATTAAATCCTAATAGTCAAATTAACCCAGAAAATTACGCCTAAACAATAATAATTGCAACTCAAACTATTTATAGCTAAAGACGTTCAAGTATTAGAAGGTAAGGTTTAATTGCATAAGTAATGCCGGCATTACCCGCTGACTAACTGATTGTTATGTTTTATGTCATAACTGAAACCCATTCATAAAACACCCACGCTGGCACATGTCATTCATATTTTTGTATGTAGTCGTGTACATACTTATAAAGAGTACTTTGTTAACTCGTATATCACGCCTGTAACTGTGTGGGGTAGACAGAGACTGATAATGTCGTTTAGAACTTTGAATCTGGTAGAATTTAATTTTGTTGCATATAAAATGCATTGTTTATTCTTACAAGTAAAAATCTAGTGAATTATTTGTAACTAGCTTTAGAGGTACGGGATAAAAACTATCCTATGTTCTTTCTCAAGGTCAGCTCTATCTCTGAACCAAACTTCATTAAAGTCAGTGCAGTGGTTTAGACGTGAAAGCGAGACAGACAGACAGAGTTACTTTCGCATTTATAATATTAGTAGGGATTAATTCAGTTTTCATTACCGTACATAACAGTGTAGGATTGAAGAAATTGTACAATATTGCATCATCGAACTTGTATTAGTAATCATTTACTTTTTTGATAAGAATAGAAAACTGTCACGTTGTCTACTACTTACCTATCTTTGAATTTATTATCTTTCATCGTTGATAACACAAGATTCAAGATAGTGCAACATATATAAAAGTCAATTCGATTAGAACTTCACTTAGTATGAAAGTCGTATGCTTTCTAATACTTTACATGAAAAATTTATCAAAATTTCTATTTACGGTTAAGCCAAAATGATTCTTTTTCACTTAAAACGAAATTAATGGTTATATTTTGGACATACAATAGACGCATCCCTATTAAAGTGCAATAAAATGTATGTAAATTATTTTTTTCCTAGCCTACTGTGTCCCATTGCTGGGCAAAGGCCTTATGTAAACTTAATTAAATGCAAATTAAGTAATAAAATAAAAGTATAGATGTGACTAAGAGGAGGGAAAAGCCTAAATTACGTAATGCCATCGATTGACGTCAGTTGCAGTGTCAATGATAAAATGAAAGGTTGACCAGATCAAAAATATAATAGGGTGACAAATTTATCGTTCGGTACAATCTTCATGGTTAAATTGGGTATTTCATCCTACGACTTTTGAATTTCATTTTGGAATATAGTTTCGATGACTATTATTTTTTATCACTTAGTAATTATTAATTGATGTTATAAAAGGAATTTTCTTTTATTTTGTAATAATACAATACTTTTTTAAGAATACAATAATATTTGATTATTTTTTTAAAAAATGTGCTCGTTACCTGATAGTCCTCAGCCAAATATAAGGTTCCGTCGTACCCACGCCTGTAGTAGTCCCAAACCGACACCATTATTTATCAAATTAATGTATTTACCCAAACAACCAGTATTTTACTAAATACTCAAAAAAGCACAGTTCGTAAAAAAATAAAAAAGCACTTCTTTATTCAACTTTTGTTATTATTTATTTTGTAAAAATGTTCAAATCATTGTTTTTATTGACACACATTTATTTAGTCACTTTTTTTATGAATTGTTCAATTATTTTTTATTGAAAAACTATTATTATCTGCGACCCGCGCGGCTGCCTACGTGGAAATACGTAATTCTTTTATGTTTTATCATATATATTATTTCGATAATTTTTATATGTTGTTTTATCACGTTGCTTTATCTTATGGAGCAAAGTTCGTCTTGTCGATTAGATAGGAGTTTTTTTTAGTTTTGCCTTTAAAGGAATATTTTATTTTATTGAATTGAGTACACTTTATTTATTAGACTACGTTCCTCGTTGAAAACATGTGGGTATCTGATCAAAATGCGATGTTTCTAGTGATGATAATGTCGAGATAGCTACTAAATAATAGAACCGTGTATTACGTGATAAGGAGATAGCTTTAAAATTTAATTCCTTTGAAGTTAAATGACGTAGATGATATGTCACCTGCTACTTATTAATACCTACGATAATTGCCACGTGCTTTGTTTTGACAAGGTAAATTGCGATACTTTTAAGGAGTTTCTTGCCACTCAAGAATCGTGCGCTTATAGTCATAATTGAAGCTTAAAAGTGCCTAAAAAACTTCCTTCTTTAAATGAAATTTTGTATTTATTTATTCTATTTTGATTCTTTAAAACTAAAATATTATATGCAGTTAAAATAAGTACTAAAAAAAGATGATGTATTGATTTTGAAGATTTTTTTATACCAAAAGTACCGAAGTTTTCAACTTCAGAAACGAATTTTGCAAAAATTACCTACGTATGTTTTTATACTGAATTTAGATAAAAATACTATTCTGTCATCCTTACATTGACTTTTTTGCACAACCAAAATGAATAATCGTATTGTATTTAGATTTTATGAATCGATAATACGTTTTTCCTCGTTTAAAGATATTTTTCACGTTGTCCTGATAGTTTTATTTCATTAAAGCACTTAATTGTTGCATGCTAAATATCAATATTAAAAATACTAATAAAATCTGTATATATTGTGGTGTAATTTGTGATTTTATTGTTGTGTGTATGAATATTCGTTACGTTGTTAATATAATGGGATATTAACAAGAAAATGAAAATCTAGTTTGAAGTACCTAGAAGAAAAATAACTACCTTAAAGAAGTAGTATCAAATGTCAGGAACAATTCGACTGTTTAATATAGTTTTTGCATTTGATAGGCTGTTTCTAATGAAATTGTAATAATTTCAGATATTAATTGGCAAGTGAAACGGCGGGCCATAACCAGTACCTTTTTAAGTCGTTTTTAAATTAACTAAACTACTCCTCCTCAAAAGATTGCATTCAAGTCCCATGCACAAGACAAACACACACAGAACAAGCATTCGTAGATCACAAAAATAATCTCATACGTTGGGAGCGAACTCGGGACATGTCATGCACAGTTGTTTTCGAGTGGTGACCTACACCACTCGACTATCCGTGCAGTCAATATTACAGACGGACTTACTATTTTATTATTAAAGATATGTGATTAGCTTTTATCTATAGTTATGTTTTAACTATTGTCAGTTGAGTTATATCTGTGCCGGGTCACGTACACAACTCATAGTAAACTTATCTGACGTGTTGATTCATATCGACCAATCAAATTATCTTTTGTGTAATTCACGAGTCTTCTTCATTTTTTTTACTGATGTTTTTTATTGAATAATAAAAGATTCTTTATTTCGATATTGCTTATTGTGGTGGAATTGACTGATTTAGAAAATAAATTTAAGAATTTGTTTGACTTATAATTTGTCTATACGTTTTGAAAATAATCTTTTGAAATTTCGAAACGATGTTTCAACTTGTCAATAGTTTATTCTTAAATCGGGCATCGTATAAAAATATTTGACTGGTTCTCAAAATGCATAAAAAAATCAATAGAACCGCATCTATAAATAGCAGTATTATGTAGACAAATATAGTTATTTACATAGCCATACTTAACTCGGCCAAGCCTAAACATGTAAGCCCTGTAATAGCACCTCTTTAAAATTTATAAACATCACGACAACTGATTGAAAAGCTCGATAAAAAGTTTTAGAAAGATAACACAAGAGTCATTTTAAAATGAACTTTATGATAACGAGACAAGTTTCATTTTCAAATTCTAGGTATCATGGTTCATGAGATACTGTTTGGTGACAGTTAAAAAAATCTAACCCTTCGGGGAACTACCTTAAAAAACGAAAGAAGAATTTTGGATGCTAAAAATAAATCAACTAAAACATTTAATCGTCAAAATCACAGTACATTTAATACAAGTCGTATTAAATGTTTGTTTCGCGTCGTGCGCAGTGAGGGGAACCGGTTCTCAAGGTCTCTGGTTTTCCCGCGCCACTTACAAAATGGTGGATTTAATCTTACGATTACTGCACGCCTTGTTGCTATGTATATTTCAGTCTGTTAGTTAGCTTTAAAAGACAAAAGGATTGTGTTTTGTTTTACAAATGGATGTAAATGAAGTTTGATCGTTATAGTTTAAATTCACGTGGGTTTGATTTTGTAATGATTATTGAAACTTTAAATATTCTTTGGAAGTGAAAGAAAATATCTTTCTATCGCTTCTTTCTGCTTGTATCTGACAGAGACGACAAAAAAGGCTTGGGTTAAACTTTGTTTTATGATAAAAGGAAAATGACCATTAATTCTTAATTTGTCTTTATTCACCTTTGAATCTTGATTGTTAATTATTTAACAATAAATTTGGAGTTTTAAAAGACACTAAGGATGGACCTCCATTAGTTTATTGCACAAAGTTGTTTTCTAACTTGATGAATCTTACTTATTTATTGCCAATAAAACGACACAAAATAACACCTTTGACGGCCAAGCAATTACTAAAAGCTGTTAAAGTTAGAAAATTAACCTTAAAATGTAATGACCAGAATTTAGAATCGATTAGCAACGCCTACTTTGGTCACAGACAATGGATGAATTATGCAACGATTATTTTTTATTTGAATACACAATGCTAGTTTGAATTTATACCTATGTATTTCGCACCACGTGTGCGAAACTAATCGTCCTTTGTTTCAATAAATACTTTTTTGAATAAAGTAAATGCATAATAATATATCTCGATACATAGAATTTAAAACATGGACATAACTTGTACCGAGTCGAATAAGGCAATTTAAATTGTAAATTAAATTCGAATCTAAAATAACTCAATACTAGTTTTGAATGCCACAATGTACTACTCCTCAAAAGCTTTGACCGTAGTTCCAACAAGTGATAACAGATGGCGTTAGTAGTAGCGAAACTGAATTCAAAGTCTAAAAATAATATTCCAAGAAACGTGTTTAGGCTAGACCTAACCTTTAAACGACCTAAAACTCATTAAAATTTATTAGGACATTAAAGCTGTGGTATTTATCATGAACTTAATCCTTAACCCTAGTTATCTACGTGAGTAATTTTAGACAAAAACTCTTGGTCTATAGGTACTATGACACAGTAGCCAATAAGGCGTAATTATTACATGTATAACAAGGTCGTGTATACAAACGTAATGTTATAGAGCCTGTGACGCAAACGAGTTTCCCTTTCACCGCCGCGATTGGGCTGCGCGCGCGCAACTCGACACATAAAATCGTTACTCGCCGCCCACTCGATTATTCGTATCGATAAATTTGATTTGTTCACGATTCCCTTTGTTATGTTTTGTTTAGAATATTCAAGTATTTAATAATAACTATATTATACTAGGTGCTATAAATATTGCATGTAGGTATCGTTATGCATTTGGGTTTTTCGTTTATGGAAAAAATATAAATGTCCCATTGTTGTTTTAATATTAATATAATTGTGTCAAAGTCACGTTTTTCTCAAGTAAGGTGTTTCCAGTGTTTTGAATATGTAGCAATATGTTGAATGTTTATGATTGATATTCAATATGCAGTTATATGCTAGAACAATGGAAACGTTGTTGTGTAATCAATTTTCCTGTTTTTTTAATGTTACTAAGGCTAGCTCATAGAGATTCTCTTTGTTATCTAGGTAAACTGTTTGAAAAGTGCCTAAATAGAAACATAAACAGTCATATTGATGGTAAATATACCTTATTACAGTTTTTCTATAAATTTATTCTTTGTCACTCCATACTTGTACATTGACTGCGGCTTTTTAAAGGAAATGCCTAGTTTTTATGCATGTCTCTCTTTGAAAGTGTAGGCTGTTAGATAAAGCTTAAGCTTGAAATTAGCATGCAGTTAATTTTTTAGTTTACAGGAACGTCAATCGATTTTCACCATCGAACTGACAAGGTGTCTTTGTGAGCTTAACGTGTTAAGCTATGACAGTCATACACGTATTTAGAGATTAGTTACAAGAAAATTGATTCATACAAAAATATATTTACGATTTAAATTCTATATCAAACTCTATCTTATCAGATTAAACATATCTTTTGTTTTTTGAACATGAATGATAGATTAGACAAATAACACAAAATACGAAGTGCGCACGCATGAGGCGGTAAACTTCCATTGTAAATTATCGCCAGAATGTGTTAATAGAACCAAATAATTGTCTCTTGTCACGCCTATATGTAGAAATGAGATAACTCGTAGGACGTAAAGCAAATAACGTTAATAGAAAAACAAAACAACCTTATTTTTTTACTAGTATTTATAAAAAAAAGTTTTTTGTTAAACACTCTGACAAATTGTCCCCGGCTATTTGCTTTATCAGAAAATATTTTTATCAATAAACCTATTTATGACGAGTATTTTGCATTTCAATGATCGTAGTACTTGCGCTCTTCTCTTCACAGGATAGTCAAAAGATGTGATAATGGGTCAAATCAACGCATGATAATAAAGTTATTAGTAATTCAAGGATGAGTCAAAGTATTATGGCATTTTTTGCGGATAGACGCTTTAACTTCTTCACCTAAGTCATTATTTTCTTAGATCTCCAAGCAGTTTATATAACATAAAATTCATAAAACAACATAACTAAAGGCTTTTCCCATGCTTATATATGACATATGTTTTTATGTATAATTAAATGTCAAACAGTTATTATGTTGTCAGAATAAATATGATATCATGTCTTACATAAAATACTGTAGGTATGTCATATTGTCATAGTAATTGTTTAAGGCGTTGCATAAATTTTATTGCTATGAAAGATGTTGGTTTAAACCTAGTTCTGCCCATTAAAGCCTAAAATTTTGAAATGATCTTATCAATCATTTTTTTTAATTCCTACGAGTTGCATTATATTTTTAATCTTTAATAAATATATTTCAGAGATTTTTCAAACATTAATTATATACCAGTATACCATAATAGTAAAACGTCTAGATACTTTTATCGTTTTAAAATTACCGTCTTATGAAAAAGTCTCTACAAGAAACCTTACACACTTTAATTTAACTCAACGCACTTTTTGTACCTCACGCAATTTAGTATCATATAACCTACGCACAGAATAACCAAAAAAAAACAACTCCATGCGGTAATCACCACCTAAAAAGACTACAACCAAAAAATGTGCAGAAACTCTAAAGTACCATAATTATCTGTTTGACGCACAATCTGTTTCTCAACAGTGGCTTTACCAAAACGAGGGTTTGCAACACTCGCATACATTTTCCTGGTCCAACTTTCGCAACTCATGAGTCATGATAGACGCCTTCTGATTCGTGAGTCTGTTGGCTATAATTCTCGGAAAATTGTGCCAAAATGATCATTATGTATCAACTAGCTGTTATGCGCGACTTCGCTTGGCTAAGATGTAAGTTAAGATTTTTTATTTTTATCGATTTTGTAGTTTTAGAGTGCATGAATCTTCTCCCTGTTTTTGAAGACATATAAGAACGTTCTTAAGATACGTACCTATTAGTACCGGTCAATATTCTAGGGTGATTGTTTAATTGTTGTAGAAATTGATAGCAGTAGCCGGTAATTAAGATATTTAAAGATAAGTTTATACAGGAAAAATAATATAAAAAGTACTAATGAAACATATATTATTATAGCGTACATAACTATATGATATATGATGTTTCATTGTGTAAGTTGTGTAACAAGTAAATTAAACATCAATACCTCAATATGTCGTAAAATTCAAATATTCTTTAATTGCAAAAACATTTGACATCTATGGTTATGCAAATGCATTCACATTTGATTTAAAGGGAAACCCGATGTTCTATCACAAGCGAAGCTTAACAACTCATTACGTCAAACATTAGCGGTAAACTATAAACTAAACTTAATTATAGATCATGTCTCGCTCGTAAACAATACGTAACTCAAGTCAAAACATTTCTTAAATTAATCACCGTATTAACTAGGGTTTAAGGCGGATTTAAATGTTTTAAGTTGTAATATGAACCTTGGATGATAGACGTAAAGCTCAATTTTGTAGAATTCGGGTTTCACATTTACATAATATTGGAAAAACCGCTGTCTATTGCAAGTTGCAACAATCATTGAAGCAATGCTCGATTGCAAATACTTCATTCACTGTTTTTTCTTGTTATGAAAGACTTCTAAGAGGTCTTATTTTTTACTTTTAAAATTCTCGGAGTGGTATCATTAAAATTTCAACATATTAAATCTACGGACGGATAAGCAGTATTCTACAAAAAAAACCTTTTTTTGTTACTTAATGTTTACGGGTTTCCATGAAAATTGCTTGAACTGCAGCTTGTTTCCAACTTGATTTTCCTCTACCTTAAATTAAGTTCCATTGATATTCAACCCATTCTTACTCACAAGTGCAAACAATGTGTGTTGCGGTTCGCTCCCAGAATACGCGGCGACACGCCAAAATAATTTCTTTTATTCAAATCGCAGAAACACCTCATTCAAACTACCTTAACTGCCAACATGCAAAATGACGTCACGATTCGTCCTCGACCCAAATAGACGAAAGAGAAAATCGAACTAATAAGGTTTCATTCAAAAGGAGAGCAAGATAGCAATTTTATAGTTGTTGAAAAGAGATGCCACGCTATTACATTCTTGCATCTTGGATAGTTCGTTATTTTAAAAAAAAAATCTCTTAAAATAACTCTTTAAGAAGAAATTGCACAATATTTCCTTTATGTCATTTCAAAAATATGTGTTTCGAATCGCTTTTTTCATAGGTTAAGTATTTATTTAAACGTCCTTAGTCATACTTTAACTGTGCGTGGCGTGTGACGAATACTAAGTTATGTTTCATGGAAGTTATCGTGTGACTTTCAAACTGTAGAATTGATAATTGAGATGTAAAATATAAAAGTCGATTTAAAAGAAAAAGAAACATAAATAACTGACTCTTTTTTTTCTATTCATATTTTAATTGATTCCTCCGCCGATCAATGTGACGTGAATTAATAGTGGTTTTAGATTGAAAATAAATTGAAGACACAAAATGAACTCTACATGCCTGGCAAAACTGCAGGCATACACATATGTCTTAGCTAATCTTGAAATTCTGTCCCTAATAACCAGTGGGTAACATTTATTTCAAAGAAAAAAATATTTTCTCCACATTCAAGCTTTGATAAGTGACACTCGCAAATCAAATTACAATATAACAAAAATTACTTAACACTGTCTTTTCTCTCTTTCAAGTCAATGATACTTCTAGGGCTGTTATGGATACGTGGTTTCGGATCGGATATTTGGATGAAATTATTTTTTTTTTCTATAAATAAGATGGAGGTGAACGAGGAGGAAGATGAAGTGCCAGTCGATTTGGGGAATTTGAAATAAAAAAATAAACTTCAATCGAAATGCTTCAAAGCATTAGTTTCTCTTACTTATAATTTCCTTTTTCGAATATCCGATAGTTTCGGTTACGGTTATCTCTATAACATCCTTGCCTCCAACATAATTCAGTCAAGAAAGTATGGTTCGCTATGTAGCTCGCTGTTCATTCTACGCGACGATTTGCGAAGAATCTAAATTGTCCCAGTCATTTGAAGGGTTAATTGCGGGTACGCGCGGAAAATTCGAAAGCATACGTTTATGTATGGCTTTTCCAATGTATAAGTATTGAGTAAGTAGTTCACAATGCAACATTGTACCTACCTACAATTCTAATTTCTTTTTTTGCTTTCAATTTATTACAACGGCTAAGTTTAAAAAAAGATAGCAGTTTAATAAAGGAGCATATTATTGTTTTCTGGATTATGAGTAAATAAAGATTTTGAAAATAGAACAATAGTTGTTACGACATTTTAATAAAAGTTTAATAAAGAACTCTGTATTTCTTTTTTCATTTTAAATATTTCTGTTTCTAAATAAGTCAATACGAGTCGACTTCTACAAACCATAATGTTTTTATAAAACTTTTTGTAGTTTTTATTTGTAGACTATGAAGGTGCCGAGTGTTCAACAGACCGTGGTGTTAGCGACACTAATCGGTCAAATATTGTTTATTATATGAGTAAGAGTTTATTCAAGTACATATCTACGTTTAATAATAGCCTATAGTCTTGTATTGTGCGACAATCTTTCAAAAGTTCAATATTGTAATAAGAAAAAAAATATTTTCTTTTTCAAGCATTAAACATCATTAAACTCTTATTCAATTAACATGACAGAACAGTTAATTAAAATTCCATACATTTTTCACCTTATCGAAAATGGATACTTCAATATCGTTAAGCCGTTTGTTAAATAAATCGTCGCCAATTCATTCAATAAAAATAATCGCATTTAAACACAATGGTTATGTTCGAATAATGAATTTAAAATTACAGGATTGTAACAGTTTAAGGTCAAAATGTACTTAAAAAACATACCTGCTTTACCATTATACTTTCGGTAAACGAGCTTACAATTAAACACGAATGTATACCATGCTACTCAAACTTAAAGCTCAAATTAGAATGCAAACAATTTATAAATAAATAAATAAAAAATAAAATACATTTATTTCAGGCAATCATAACCCATATTGCTCCATTGTTTTTGTTGCTGTACATATTATTTAAATTGACACAAATACTAATGAAATTTTAACAAAACAAAATTATCAATTCAAATTATCAATAAAAATGTAAAATGTAGGTCATAAAAATAAGGTTAATAAAATAATGCTAAAATCAAATAAATAAATTCATTGAGTAGGTAATACAATTAATTCATCAAATTAAATTACATTAAAATTTATAATCAAAATATGTCATTAAACCATAATATGAACTTAAGTAAAATAAGGTTATAGTAATCTCTTCATCCGACATTGCGGGGCGTGTCTTTCACAGCAATGCCGAATGTAGGGACAGTCCACTCTATGAGCTATCATTGCTAGAGCGGCATTGGAGCTGGCTCGAACCGTGCGCACTAAAGCAGCACCTCTTTTGCGCATGTTACTGTTAAAACAGTCTGTATTCGCTGCTGCAAACATGCCGGATGCGCTACAGAAACGAGGCAACCCCAAAACCGCCCTAAACGCATTATTATATTGGACACGAAGGGAACCAAAGGACTTTTGTGAATATTTTGCCCACAAACTACACGTATATAAAGACGTGCAGTAGGCCCGGAATATAGAAACCAGACGCACACCATAGTTGAGAACTGGTACAATTTAATAAAATATGCAAAAAATGAATGTTGCGTTTTGCGAATTGCACCGTACTGGTCTACGATTAGAGTACAATTCCCCTTGACGTGTGAACTGTAATTTTCTTCTACATAATCGCTTTACGAGCGGCCTTCAAAGGGATTGCTTCCGAGTTTAAAAGATCAAAGCTTTAATATGATATTAACGTAGCAAACAAGCTTTGTGAACGCGACTCACATTTACTGAGCAAGTCGCGTTTACCCAACAATGTAATTATTCAGTGTGTCGGAGAAACTTGATCAATTATGATAATTGGTGAATTAAATAAATGATATGTACTTGTTTATTATACTTTGCTCTAAAACTGTATTTAAAAGCTTTAAAGTTTGTAATTTAACAATATGCGTAGTTGGTAACGCGACTGTGTTTTGCCCTGTCAGAAGTTTTCATTTCATTGTTTTAATTTAATTGTAAATATATTGTAGTTTCGCAGTGCTTATTGGTATTCAATATAAGAGCAATTAAACTGAAATCTAATTATATAAAATATAATTTCTGTCTTACTGTATCCTCCATTATGGGTATTACACGTAACTAGATCTATTTACAATTTTACAGAGTTAAATATTTACAAGTTAAAAAACCAATTTACTTTAGTTTTGTTTTTTAACTTGTAAATATTTAACTCTGTAAAATATAATAATGTAAAACTTATTTAGCTTTCAGTTTTTCAAGATGGATTCTTCTTCAAGTTCTTATCATTGTATACATATATCACCTTTAGGTATAAAATACAGATTAAGTACCAATTTAAAAGTATTACTTCTGGTAATAACCTCATAATCTTAAAAATGTCCACTATACATTTTTTAAACTATTATTGTTTTGTATGACTGCGTTCTAGCCAAACAAGCTCAAAAACACTCTACACCTAAAAAACACATACATGCAAACAAGCACGTAGGCATCAAAACAAATGACAATTGAAGCGACAAAAAAAACTCTTATAATCCATCTACTCGAATTCAACCGACCTCCGACAAACTACGCAATGAACAAATGACTCTTTATTTCCTACTCTGATTTAAATCAACATGTAATTAATGATAATTAACAGTCCTTGAGGAAAAAGGAATTTGTATGTAAAGGTTATGAATTATTGATAAAAGTTCACGTTGTAAATTTAATAAGGTGTATTGTATTGATCTTAATTATTTGTAGATTGTAAGTTCTTAAGACGTAATTTACGAAGAAACGTAGAGTTATCCTTTTAAACGGTACTTTTTTTCTTTACCACCTTTTTAACGTTCCGTACCTACCTAAATACTGTCTGCCCATCCGCCCTTCTGTCCTTCCTCGACAAGGCTATCTCATGAACCGTAACAAGTACACAGTTTATTTTTTACAGATGTTGTGTTTCACTTGTCGCTATAACCACAAATAATAAAACTATCGCAATCCCTGCTCGTTTTTATTTCTGTGTAATTTTTGAATCCTACTTAAATTTCAGAAGTTTTGATTTATTAAACTGCGTTTTAGCTCTCTGAATTACGAATTTATCAAATTTTGAAAACCTGTCAGATATGAACACATTTGACTTACTGGGTAACAGGGAACTAATCCAAACATATAGTCAAATGAAACATGAGTTTAAAATTTCTTAGATTTCATCATCTAATTAAATACAAAGTTAACAAACAACATATAGTAGATACAACTATAACTTCCGACTATGTCTAATCTGAGATCGATCGTGTTCAAAATGGCCGCCAAATTTGGACTTTAGTAAGGTCATAGAAATGTTTTGTTTACTATTAACATACGGAAATGTTGACTACTGTACTGAGAATTTATATGTCACTTTATGATTCATTCTAAAAGTTTTTTTTTATGGAGAAAGAATGAAGGTAATCGAATATTAAGGAAATTAGACAACTCATTTTTTCGTGTGTATATTATTATTTTTTTTGCTCCCGTCATTTCGATTTTCTACTATGGCATAAATTACTTTTTTTGTGAATACAAGATATTATCGTTTGGTATAGTTAACAGCCAAAATCACAATAGTTTGAAAAAAGTTCTGCGTATTTTGAAAGAAAAATCTGTGTATGGTAATAGACCTAGAGATAAAGATCCTTAAAAAATAACTTCAAGAGCTTAAAAGTCCATAACGCAGTACGAAGTACTAGAAAATTGGTTTCCAACTACATCAGGCTTATGAAGATGTTAAGTTTTATCGCCCATAATAGTGTTATAAGTAATTATAATTCTCTCATAAAAGCCATTTAACTGTGCCCATCATGTTTTCTTACACGCAAACATGACGCAGGCTGTCTTACTTTACTAGTTATAAAAAACCTTCTATAGATAGACATATTTTTCTATATTTTAACATTATTAATTCTAGAATAACCAGTATTTCATAAATAACATCATTAATTTATCCTGTATTCTTCTTTAAACCAATCAGATTTAGAATTTGCCTTTTTGTCTTTGTAATTTAACATTAAGTTACCTTAAGTTTTTATTTATAAATGGAAACAAGATTTCTTTGTAAGACAGGAAAATGTTAATATTCTTCGAAAGAATAAGAACTGATTAATCATGACTTAAAAAGATATTTAAATGTCAAATAGTCCCTTTGCCCGTTTAGTGTTTTTGAACTCCATTCAAAGCAAAGTTACCTACCTGCTTCATTAAAAAGATCGGTTAAATAAGATGTATGTATTAAATAAAATTTTCCTCTGTAAGGAACACGAGAAGAGTTATTTTTTTCCTTGTCTTTATTTTGGAAACTAGCTGTTGCCGGCGGTACCGTCGCGCGCCGGGCTCAAATCGAAGATGATCTCGTGAAACAGGAAAACTATCCTATGTGTTGGTTTTGCGTGAAAGAGGAACAAACATACTTCCATACATACAAACTTTTATAATATTAATAGGATAAAGTAACATTTATTCTTATACAATTGAGATGGGGTTTGATCCCAAAGTCCATCATAATAGTTACACTTACAGTCTTCTTCTATCTCTCAGAACCTTGTTAATACAGCTTGTTGTTCTATAATATTACTTATAGAACGCATTAAATAGTAATTAATCTTAATATTATCAGTCAATTAGGGTGAGCACAAGCCGGCGCAGACGCACTGATTATATATTAGCCGAGAAAGCGACGCATTAATATCACATCGTCCTGGTTATGCAAAGATTGTTCATAATTGTTTTTCTTTTCGATCTGTAGAGTTTCTTTGATGACAGCGTGATAATTGTGTTGTAAAATAGAATTTAATTGGATGTTTCGCGAATATAAGATTTGATTTCTTTTGTTTTTTAATTGAATAATTATTGGTCATTATTGTTGCCATACAAAAATATGAATTTGCAGAGACAACATTTTAAAACCGAAGCTATGAAAATAATGTTATTTACATATTTTTAAAGTTAACTTTAAGTCACCAATCGCAAATATTGAGGAATTACAAAAATTGTTGGTATTAAAATATAGGTGATAGTGATGCTTATTATAGTTTCAAGAAACCAGATATAAACTAAAATCTTGAAACAAATCTAAAATTAGTTTAAAGAGTACGCCTATACTAGAATGTTCAAATATAATACCTGAAAATGTTATACCTGTGTAAAATAGAGCTCTTTTCTATTATTCGTAATAGGCATCAATTGTTTATGCAAATATCTAATCACTTGATTGTCCATAACTTCATAATTAGTCGACACACAAGATCGTACCGATAGACATATGATATAGCCATCTCGCTCTTTTGTTTGGAGATAATCATGCCGTCCCTTTTACGCATAGAGTTTATCTATAAAAAGTTGTTTGTTACAACCAAATACTTTTTGTCGATGATCGAATATTTGGTACAATGTGAGTACCTAGTCTTTTGAGGTTTTAAAGAGTTTTTAACTAGGTTTAATGCTTGGAAAAACCCAGTTACTTTAGAACTTTTGATTATCTGATTGCCCTTACTATTTGTGTAATTTTGTACAAAAAATGTGTTTTTTGTGATGTCTAAGGGATTTCGATGTATGAGTATGACTTTGTATTCTAGTCGCAAAAGCTGTGAATATCATTTTTCTCAAAAGTGTTCATTTTAAAAGAAAATATGCACGATATGTCGCTACAAATATAGTTTTAGGGCGCGGCTTCGTCTGCGTGCCACAAAACCACTTGAAATAATTGTTTGAGTTTTTAATTATGTTTATCAAACATGTGTGTGATGTTTAAATTATTTACAATCAAAATAATCAGAACTGGTTGTGATATATCTTTAAATCATCAGTTTTTACGATCAGTTTCTGTTAATTTTTGATTTCCATAATGAGTTCGTCGTCAAAGGTGGCTTTGATTATTTTTTACATAAATTTCGTTTTGTGGAAGTTTTTTTTAAATACTGTTATCCACACGGTAAGGAAAATTCTTCAAACAAACTGGTGACGTCATTGATTGTAACTTGTAAGCTCGTAAGGTTTCTATTGACTGAGATACGGTGACGTGATCGTTTGCAGGTAAAATGACTTGATATAAAGCAACTCATTAAAAAGCAATCAAGAAAATAAGTTAATAAGTAGGTTTAAAGAAATACACGTAATACAAATCAATGTAGAGTCCACTTAAAACTCACTTCAACTTAAATAACTATTGTTATAATAACAAAACGATATGTTTACAACATGCTATCTACTATTTGTTTAATTGTTCACATGTCACAGATAAGAACAATTTGATAAAACTTCAACAATGGTACGTAAAATGCCGCTGCGTACAGCATTTCTTGCCTAGCTTCTCAGAAGCGTCATTTTAGTCCGCACATAGCATAACATCGAAATCAACATTTTATTTGCATTAAATAAAGCTATTCCTAATCCCATCACAGCTGGGACGTGCACGATGAATATTTACACGCTAAAATACGCCTTAAATGCTTCCATGTGGATTATATTATGAAAAACTGTTCACGTTTTATGTAAATACATTCGAGCGTCGAGCGAAAACTAGAAAGTTAACGCACACATACACAAACACGCCGTACGTACGTGCCTGCCTGTGTGCGCGTGCAACGGGCACGGTTTCATAATTTAAAACATTAATAAAATACATTAAAAGTATCAAAATAATGTCAATTAAATTACAAACTAAATACTCACTGTATCTGACTCCTCGATAAAACCAGTCTCCCACAACATATTTTTCGTTCAAACAGTTCAACACGGCCACAAAAAAATAATATGAGTGAGAGAGAAAAAGCTTTCCAATAAACGTTAATTAATCGTCAAATATCAGTCCATATCGGCGTAAAATGCAATTTTAAAGTATACTTGCATCCCGTGACGTAATTATTAGGAAAAACTTTTACAAAGCACGAGCGCGACTGCGACCGGGGCGGTGTCTCGATGCTGTATGCGCGGGCGCCGATCTCCGAGGACGCACGAAGCCGTCCGACGATCGACGAAGTTAGCCGACCTACTTTGTTCTACTTCGAAACGCTGCGGTCGAACGGCGATTTTTTTCGCATTTTCCGATGAAATGCTTCTCGTGTAGAAGTCGTTATGTACATAGGTGGTCTGGTTAACTTAACAAAAACGCAACACTCTTTCATGTATTGGTTTATTAAAATTAAAGATTTCCCCGACGATTTCTGTAGTATTACGAACTGTAAATCGATACGCTGAGTTGTCAGAGGTCACTTATTCGATAAGATATTTTTAAGCTAAACTTTTTTATTATTTTTTTATGTTAACCGGTTTGCGTCGGTTCGATGGTGACTTTTAGGAGCAACTTTTTTGCATAAAGTGTTAATAAGTAAAAGACATTTAAGTAATAGGTGATTGGAGACTTTGTTAATGGTGATTATGTAAATTCGTAACTAGATGTTTAGACTTTTGACCACATTTAAGTCGTTTAGACGGAAAATTTAGAATGAAGAACGTTCTGTAAGCCCCTGACAAACTAAATATTTTTAAGTATTGTGATGACGCATTTGAAGAAGTATTGGTATATTAAAATAATTTTAAATCTGTTTATTTTAGCAATTTAAAAAAAAACGCTCCCCGAAGCTCTCCCGCACTTACGAAATAAATCCTTGTGTAGCGCAATACACGTACACGAAGTCACCCAGACCCAAAACAAGCAAATATGGATCACGCAAATACTTGCCTTACGTTGGGTCGAGCCTGCAACACGTCGCGCACAGTGGCTTTGGCGTAACGACCTATACGGCTATCCGTACAGGAAAATATCTTCTTCAGTAATAGTTTTCATTACAATATATAATGACAAAGATGTGTCATAGTCTTGTTAACTTTATGTTCTATTCTTCGTTATTTGACTGATTTATTTATTTTTACATTGTTTCCACTGTAGCGAAAGGAATTAACAATGAGTTGTTTACAAAAAGCCACCAACAGCTTAAATCAAAGGGGGTTAGGAAAATAAGTTAAACTAGCTTATTATTACTTCTATATTTGCAAGTAGGATATTTTATAATTGCCATTCATTCATCGGACATTGTAAATAACAGAATCGGGGCCCAGGGACAAGGAAGGAAAATGTGTTGGATTTATTCAGTAAAAGTCTGACACACGCTTCCGCTCAACCCAAGTCAGGAAAACGGAGATAGTTTGTATACCACCTTAAGGCCTAAGGAAAAATTGTAATCCACCTTACACCAAAGAAAAATACAAATATTGTCTTACTTGTAATCATACTCAAAACCCATTAGACCTACTGCTCCAATTCGTCGAATTTTTTATCGTTTAATTGCCAACGCATTTTGACCTTTATTGCCACCTACATAAAAGACAAACACGACCCAGTCAACATCTGTTACATAAACAACCGTTTATTTTTAAACTTCACCTAGAAGGATATAACGCAATCAATTTTGAAACAAGTCTATTACGTACTATCATCACGGAACATTATTTTGGAACATTTGAATCGTAACTAATTCGATTCGTAGAAAACAAACGCCTGGGCGACCCCTTACGTCAAAACAGTGATCGATCGAGATAGAATAAACGCTCGACGGATTGATACTACGGGTAATATCACTTGTTTACCAATTGTTTTTTTGGCTATCGAATAAATTACGAATTAGTGATGAAAATATATTTATTCACTTTAACAATTACAATGAACAAACACCATTTTTTTGGGGTTTTAATGTTTATAATAATAATTACCCATCATCATGGCCACCAACTACAATGATGATCCACCATTTCTGATTTATGGAATATTGTTATAGGCCTTATATCACTAAGACAATTTAACTACAAAAATGAAATTTCCGATGTCCAACATCTGGAAGGACAAAGTCGTGTCTTTAATTTCTGAAATATTGTTTCATAATTCAGGAAAAAAACCGAGTAACGAGACCTTACACTTTCATATTTAAAACAAATTAATCATTAATTTCCACTTGAATCCCAAACCGGGATATAAAAAACCCTCACAATTAAAACATAATAAATAAATTCGAGTACCATAAAAACCTCATTACTTATCGAGTATTAACAGTACCAAGTGAACACGAAATACGGCATCCGTCACTTGATCCTTGAGACAAAAAAAACTAATGTTAAACAAACTTCTTAGGAAAAGCCCACATTGAATATTTATCATTTCATTGTACGTATGGAGATTCGCATTTTTCCAATATTTTAAGATTACGGATCTCAATGGTAATTGGAGGTTAAATACAGCTATTACGATATCCTAAAGCGGTATTATCGAGTGTAGCACATCGTGTATTATGGATGTCTTTAAAAGTAAATGCTAAAGTGGCAAGAGAGATATTTTCTCTCTTGACACTAAAAAAAATAGTTTAGTCATTTGATAGTTTTATCGGGAATGTTTTTCAAATAAGTTTTTTTTTAGAATTTATTGATGTGTTTCTGTAATTTTTACTTTTTCAACTTGTTTATTTAGTCAAAAGTTGCGCTAAAAGTGCTCTTAGAAAAAATGGTTTTGAAAAACATTAAAAAGTATACGTCTCTACATTCTAAAAATTCAAAAACAAAAAATATTATTTATGTTTTCGATCTTTTTATCAGAAATACATTATCAGCCAAAAATTCAACTGTCTAATCACAGTTCATGAGATACAGCGTGATCATGGACTGAGAGATAGACAACGAAAGCTCAGTAGCAGGGTTCCATTTTCCCCTTTTTTTAATAAACAAAAAAAAAATATCTAAATATATTTTTACTGATTTCTATTAATCCTTAATATGAAACCAAACAATAGTATTCTGTCATCGACTGTACCTATTAGGTCCAGATGTAGTACGTTAATAACCAAAGAAATTACATAACACTAAACGGTGCCATAATATGGAAATAAATACGCATAGATCAGTTAAGTCGATTAGATAATACAGTTAATATAATAAAAGTTATTAAATCATCACTTACAATAATTACAATAATAAATACTTATTGTTTCCCGTGGCTTCGCCCACGTGTATGTCGATGGTTGCTACTAAAACATCACGCTCGAAAACGCAGTCGGATAAAAAATAGCCTACATATAAATACCAAGATATTGGGTATTTCTATACAAATTTTCATCAGAATTGTTTCACCTGTTTTGGCGTGACAAGGATACAAAGTTACAAACTCACAAACATTATTTTCACAATATTAGTGTGACAAACTTATTAAGTGGTAGTAGTCTATGTTGATAAGTATGACACCCCCATGCTTACGTAAATACTAGAATTCAATTAATTACATTATTTATAATTCTCTGAAGGTGTAGGCAGTTCTAATACAATTAATTAAACCCACGTTAAACCCATATGACTAAAGACAGAATTAATATTAATTGATGCAGAGCAAATAAATTAAAATACGAAAGTGCTTAAATTGTATCAAAACCACAATATTTTAGTTACCGAAAAGATCGCATGTTGTTGTTAATTAAAAAATACCTTAATTTACCATAACTAAGAAAAACAAACTATAAATATACGAAAATTTTCACGTCTCCGATACGAGAAAACACCTTTTTAACCCTATCTTCCAAATGAAAATAAAACAATAGACAGCTATTTTGCAATTAATACCAAATAACAATAATAACAACATAACAAATCTATATCTATACTAATATACTCGTATAAAGCTGAAGAGTTTGTTTGTTTGAACGCACTAATCTCAGGAACTACTGGTACAAATTGAAAAATTATTTTTGTGTTAAAAAGACCATTAATCGAGGAAGGCTTTAGGCTATAAACCATCACGCTGCGACTAATAGGAGCGAAGATACAATGGAAAATGTGAAAAAAACAGGACGGGTATAAATCATAACTTATATCTTCTTCTACCCACGGGAACGAAGTCGCAAGCAACAGCTAGTACTTAATACAGAAAAAAACAATAAGTATTATCCAATTTAAATCGCTTTCTGCGTATTCAATTAAGAAAATCTAGATATCCAACAATGCTACAAAAGTAAACAACGACATTCACTGCGCAGTATTTTCTCCTTACGCTTGATGGATACATAAGGTCTAAACTCTGAATACTTTGTTTCCTTTCTCAAAATAGCCTGGAAAACACTACAAAAAGCTAGACTATTGCAGTTGTGAAAGAGACGGCGTTCTTAATGTAGAGCGCTATCTCTCTCCCACACGATAGTATTACTTTAAGAGGATAACGTGGTAATGTGGTGAACCCCCCTGGAAGGCATAACACGTAGTCAGGACTAGTCATGACGACGACGTGAGCAGAAACAAATATTGTATTACTCAATACTTGCGCGTTATAATGTTGTCTAAACTTAGCACATAGGTCGATAATCTTTGATGGAATTTTATTCAACTGCTTCAGCAAGAATAAATTATAGAAAACCCGCGACAATTCCCATATGACAAATCATCTTTAGCAGAATTGCGAGAGATGTATTAATTCATACGGTCACTTGTCAATCGGTTTCCCATATCCCATTGTCTAACCACCAATTTTATCATAAAATAAAGCTCAAAACTGTCTATTTCAGTGCGCTTTCATTTTAGTCCCCACTCAGATATATTTGTAGAGTAAACATTCAGTTATTCTTCCCACTTTCAGGACTCAACTGTTAATTTTTTATGTCTAAGAACACTCGCACATAATTCAACTTTTTTACAAAATAAACTTAATTGAAATCGTTCAATCCTTTCGGGACCTATGTCACAGACAAACAGACACGTAAATCTTAAAACACCTTTCTTTAAAGGTAGATAGTATCAGGCCACTACCGGGTCTGCTAGAAGCAATCTCTCTCCTTTCAAATCTATTGGCAAAAGTCCTAGTATCAATTTCATCTCATGTCGAATACGGCTTTTCATTCTAACTTTTCTATATCATCGGTATCTTATTCCCGATCAGCAGAAGATCTGTTCACGTCGTCATCATTCGATATCCTTTAACTCTGTTTATACCACGGCATCTTTTGAAAAAAAAATATCTTATTTTATAATGTACTCAGGGATAGGAGTAGCCTTTAAAATATTATTTTAATAACATTATTACAATAGCCAAAAATAAAAGCTTAAAATAACTTACACTAAAATTAAACTTAAACATGACACACTTTAGTCCAAGGGACTTTACCGCCCAATTCTGAATCTAAAAACAAGTTGCAACAAAGTTCCCAGACAAACATTATAAGTTAAATTAAAATAAACTTTGATAGCGGACTTTCCTTAATGACGTGCATCTACCATCCACATCCTATTCTCAGCGAATTTTGCTTTCTGACTAACCTTACGCCATAACAGATTAAGTTGCCTTCCTGTATTATGACACACGAGCCGATCTATGCCTTTTTGTTCGGCGTTACTTTTCGGGTAAATATGAGTATGCAACAACATAGATTAGTAAAAAGAATTGTTATGGTTGTTCTTGAGATTAACCCCTACAACGAATTACACAAAGTAATCAACGTTACCTCTTCATTATATTGGTACTGATTTAGCAAACAAATGTCTTAAAAAAGTAACATTTCTAAGAGAGAACGCTCATTGTATCCTTCTGATGCGTGTACGTGGCTCTGAGACGAAAATAATTTTATACATTTAAGTGAATTCTACCATAGCTTGTACTTGTAATATCACCTGTCAAAAGTTGGTCGGACATGTATGACTAAGGGTTGCGGACAGGAAAAAATGAAAAATAAATAAATTGAAAACCGTAATATAAATCTAAAATATATCTATCTATCAATAATATACAAAGATATTTATGATAGATAGATATATTTGATAACCATTTCGACATTTTTTGTTTGTTTTGAATTATCAGTTTAAGCACTATAAAGTACTAAAACTACAACTAAATATACACTCATTACAATATGTAGCTGGCTTGCTCACTGATTATCAAAACCAGAGCCAAACTTATGAGTACATAAAGTCTTAAACGGCTGTCTGACGGAACGTGTCTGACAACTTTTACGTATACCTAACTTTTTAAATGGCACCAACTTATAAATTAATCACAGTGAATTTTCCTCTATAAACCGACCTTGCGGCGTTCATGATATTTCGTTTTGTTTTTATTATAAGGTTGTACACGTGTAGAGTACGAACAATTGTATTTTTTTTGTTTCGAAGTTTACACGCGTGTATTGCGTTGGACTAAAAGATTGTTTGTTTTGAAATCATGTTCGTACATAAATAGTTGGTGTAATTATTCGATTATTAATATAATAAGCCAATTTTGTCGCGCTGCCGAACAGAGTGGAGTTCTCTCTTTTTTCCATTTGTCCCTTTCCAGGGACATTTTTCTAATATAACGTATAATTTACTGTGCATCATTGAATGATAATAGCATGTTGTGGCAAAAAAAACTGAATCGACGTTGAATAAGAAGTATCTACGTATACTTTATATGATCTTGAAAAGAATTAATGCTCTTTATATTATATTTTAGTTAAGTATAGTAAATAATATTGTAGCAGTAGTTGCGGAGAAACTCTCTACAGCTTCTAGCCCTTCATCTTGCTTTTATATAACTACGCCAGTTTTAATTTAAAAGGAAGTATCAGGTTCTTTGCTTGGACGTAAAATATATTTAGTTCGCAATACTATTAAGATGCTTAGTCAAAAACCAAAAATACTGAGCTAAAGTAGATGAAACTTTACGGTACCAAATGACAGCTATCTCATGTTACATGAAAAGAAGAATTAAACTAAACTTAATTAAAATATATAAATAAACCAGGTAACAAACCTATAAAAGAACAAATATCTACAGACGAATTGAAAACCTCCTCATTTTTGAAGAGTCGGTTGAAAAAGAATCAGCCATTGTTTCATTTCGACATGTGCATGTAAGTGATAGGAACAAGTATCAATATCGAATAATGAGAAGACAGATTTAATTAAAACATAAAGCAATGTGAAATCGCTGATCATGATCATTAATAATCCATGTTGAGCTTTCTCATTTTAGACTTTTTTTTTAAGTGTAATATAAATTGGATCTGCAATAATTTTTCGGCTTATACTTAATTTGATCATAAAAGATTTTATATCAAGTTTTAAACATAGCATATTTTTATAACTGTATATTTTTTGCATGCCTGGTATTTGGAGCCTAGTGATACTCTATATAAACATACATAGCTGTATCTTTACCTATGTATCAAAACATGCAAAATAAATATGATTGATTGATAAAAATGGTAGTACGGGTTATATTACAGTTGATGCTGTTGCTAATGAAACCAAAATTTGAAGGGTCAATATTTACTTGATACACTCAAATCTGATAAAATATTCAAATTAGAAGCTCCAAAAACATCTACAACACACTAACCTAACGCTTTCTTCATTTTTAATTGCAATAAATAAAGAGACAAAAAAGATTCATCAACTTAGAAAGTGCTTGGACCCTTAGTCAGTGAAAACCCATTCCACACTAACAGCAGGATCTGTATTTTCATAGCAATAAGGTTGATTTTCCAAACTCTTTGTTAGCATTCAGTCGGAGACTATGTTGCTACTGTTGCCCCATTTCGACTAATGTCACCAGAGGCGCGGTAATGGGGTAAATAAATCACAAGTCTGGACGAGATCATTCGGGGTAATTTTCTGTTCGAGAATGCCCCCAGGGCACTCTAGAGTTATAACTTCCGATTTCAAAAACTTAGTCGAGTAATCATGGAATTATTTTTAATTCTGCGTTCTGAGGTTTAAGTGATACGGTTGTTAAAGGTGTTTAATCACTGCTTACAGAATAAGGTTAGGATATTTCCTTGACTATCACACACAGAAAACTAGAAATGTGATAAATATTTATATTTTATATTTTATAATATTTCATAACGAAGTATTTAACACGTACTCACTACCTCGGGGATAATTATACAGTCTAAAACATGTGACTTTGTTTTAGTAAAATCATTTACAAAATGGGCCGACAGTTTATGCTATACCCACCGTCACAAATGTGTGGATAATATTTGCACCCATAGGTTAATATAGATCAACATTTTCTGCACGAAACGTTACAATAGAAATACTCGTTTTTGTGTGACGTACGTGCTTGTGGTTACGTTTCAAATGAGAATAGGAATATAGGAACTTTTTAAAATCATGTGTCCACTTTTATGTCCAGATATTACTTTATTTAAAAAATACTTGGTCTAGCCGTCATGACGTAATGACTTAATAGCGTGGTCTCACGGGAATAGGGTGGATATAATTAGAAGGGAATTACATGACTTATAATGACGTCTAGGAATGAGTCGGCAATAATGGTGGATGTCTATCCTACATTGTTGCTGACCAGCTGGGACCCACATCTGTGAGATTTTAAACTACACTGTTGACTTAGCACAAGGTACTACTTGCTACAAATTAGAAGTCGTTTTTTACTCTTTGTAAAAACAACTAACTTCAGACAGAGGTTTCTATTAATAAGGTTTTCAATTCGTCTTTATTTGTTTTTTTTGTCTGCTACTTCAGAACGTTGGACTGGATGAACAGATTTTGTTGTTTTTTTTTTAATTTTACTTAAAAATCTGTCATTTAGTCTCATGAAAATTTCATCAATTGCTTTCATCATCAGCTTGTTTTTCTTGTTCGTTCGCTTTTCATCTTCGATGTAAAGTAACCAGATTTGCCCACGAAATTCACTTGCATGGCGTATTTCTGCTGCCGCTATACCTATGACCAAATACTAAAAATGCAGATCGAAATTAACTACCGCTAAAAAACTGAGGCCCACAAATTTAATTGTTTATCCAACCATTTGGTCCTTTTGCCTGTATGTATGTACAGATCACACCGCACTTAGCCGGTTTTTGTTACAAAGATTTTCATGTATATAAATAGGATGGTAATAAATTCTGATAACTGTTATACTACGTTGACTATACGACCACAGTTCTAGGAGATTCCCTTCTATTCTAAAACTACATCCTCCAGCGTCCGCAAGGTCGTCATCTGTATCAGTCAGCGATCAAAGGACACGAACACATTTATTAAGATACCTCTAACTAGTACTAGAATTATAAAAAAAATTACAGACTTGGATATTTTTCCTGGAATAGTAAAACTCTGTCGATTGCAAGTCGGACTCGCGACAATGGAGGTTCCAAACAAATAGCCAAATTAACAATTAAAAAAGGATGTTCTTGTTATAGTGGCAACAGAAATACATGATCTGGGCAAATTGAAACTGTCTCTACTGTCTATGTCCATGAGGTACAGCTTGATGACGGGCGGACAGCAAGCAAAGCATATGGCAAGGGTTCCATTTTATCCTTCCGGAAAGCTTCAACTTATCAACGGAGACTTAAGTGCGTGTCCTTGTTTCGTAGGAGTGAACATCTATGCCTTAGCTCATTATGTATATGCCATATCACTTTCTTGGCCTATTTCCAATGATTCCACAACTCACTACTCCCGTGCTAATTTCAACCAGTACTCCGTCTCTCTGGGTTGTGCTCATCCCGGCAAGTGTGCCTGAAGCAGCATCCTTGGTACGGTCTATCTACTGACAAAAGTCAGATCAAACACTTGTACACATATCATAATATGGCAGGTGACTACTCATGTGACCCATTTTGCTAACGTTTGTCTAAAAATAGTAGAATTTTAAAGCTATTATTTGCTTTGATCAACTTAAATTTACGAAAGGATTTTATTTAATAGCCTTTCAAATGCTGGGTTGTAAAACAGGAACGGTGTCCAAAAGGCTGCATATATAGTACCTTAGTATAAATCAAGCTAAATTATAACACTCCACTCGTGCAGTCAAATTCTAGTTATATTTGCATTCAGCCCACTCGCGACCGCGCCCAAACCTACGCCGTATGTCTCGCCTGTCAACTTGATCTAATTATAGCCTGCACAATAGACACCCAATCACTGCTAAAAAGGAATAAATAGAAACAAATCTTATCACCTAAAAAATAAAGGCGAATATGATAACAAAGCGTTACAATATCTGTGGACTACTGTGTACCGCCAGGTGGTCACAAAAAGCTCGTAATCTCGTATTCTGTCACACAATTCAAGGCCCGACATAAAAAATATAAGATAATATACCAAAACGAGTTTCTGTTGTTTGCGACAACTGATACATGATTAAATTTGATTAGATTATTTATTTATAGATTTGTGTCTTAAATAATATTGCTTAAATTACGTGGCAGACTGGTAGTCATTTGTTTCGAACTTTGTTTTACATTTTATAAAAAAAAAAACGAAACATTTTATTTACTAAATGTGGACTGACGTCTAAATTTCAAGCTTGTTGGTTTGTAATAGGTATAGCTAACGATACAAGCAATTAATATAGCTATAATTACTTGTTCCATCTAGCTAATTAGCTATCTCGACATTTCTCCTATAGGTACCTACTAAGTTCTACGAAAGAAAGACATAAAATAAAATTTCATTACAGAAAAATGGTCAATGTGCACTTTTCATTTTGATGTCAAACCGCAAACAATCATCAAGATCCATCAAAAACGAATTGTTTTATATCAATCTTGCCGATGAATAAAGTCTAATACTAATACTATTGTCTATTCAGCTTGGATAATGATAACGCCTGATGAAAAGCTTTGAGTTTAAATGGTCGAAAGTACACTTGCTAACAATTTTTGTCTTTAGTTTTTTAACGCAATTGAGGAGCTCGTGGCTAAGTTATAACTGCACAATTTGATAGACTACAGGTTAAGCTACGCTTGACACGGCCGGTCCACAAATGGGTTAACATCTATGTCATAATGAGTTCCTCAGTGTTTCGGGATGCATGTTAATTTTTGGGCCCCAGCTGTTATTGACAGTTTGACACATCTTTGACAGTTATTACAGGCAGTCTGAAGCTAGAAAATCTTACAACCAGTCTTACTAAGGGGTATCGAGTTGAATTGAAAAGGTACAAAGTGACAGACACATGTTATTGAAAAACCTCTCTTTATGTGTCGGAGATTTATAAGGGTAAAAGAAACAACATAAATAAAATGTACAAAATAATTTATTGTCCTATTATTCTCCCGAAGATATTATAATACATAATATAAGTACAATACATTAAAATATAAAGCCCATATTAAAGGCAAGTCTTTATTAAATAAGCGTTAAGCAAACGCAGTTGAAATACATTTTCGCTATTTTATTTATTTCAATTAGGAATAGATTTTTTTTGTAGAAAAATAAAGTTTAATGTTATTAATTAATTTTTTTAAGTATGTAAAGCAATTGGCAGTGTTTGAATTTTGATCATTGATGATTTTCATTGAAGATTTTGTCATAGATTTCTATTTTTTGTATCGTTTATAATTTTATGAAGTATTCTAATAAAAATCATCATTTTTTTCTGTTTCCTTTCAATCAGAAAACTAAAGGTTTGAATGGAATCATGGTGGAAATTGTAAATTGGATTTTCTTTCCAAATATACTACCTAATTGTGAAAATCGGTTGTTTTAAGACTAAGATACCCGATCCTTAATTATTATTATTTACATCTAAAGGCAGTGTTAAGCTGAACGGCTTGGCTTTCGCAAATCATGATATTTCTAGTTAGATAAGTCAGGTTCTTCAAATCCCTAGCAATTATTACTTTGTTGTTTATATTATCTCACTGTATGTACGTAGATCAAATGATAAATAATAGTTCCTCAATTTGACCGGTGTGATTTTTTTAATTACTTTATCATAAATGGTTACCATTTTTTATAATTTAAGCGTTTTCAAATATTATAAAGAACCAGACTGGAAATTCAGATAATTGAAGTTTGTCTTAAATAAATAAATAAAAGCTGAAGAACGTAGAAGCGAGTACATCAAGCACGTGCTAATGGCACATGTAAAGGTGCGTCCACATCAAAGTTACTTTTTGTTTAGAAAACTTTACAAAAAAACAAAAAAGCAAACTGTTTAAAAAAAAACGTGACGGTTTTTCACCTTTTTAGCATTTCTGAGGTAGGGGTTATATTTTTATCATTAATATTTTTAGTTTATCTTAAAAAAAAAACTTGAAAGACGCAGAATTTGTTGATTGAATATTGGCATTGTGGAATAATAGAATATTTGATTTAAACAAAAATAATCTTTGTGTTTTGAGTCTTTAAGTTGCTTTACAAACCGTAACTTCGATGTAAATGCACAATTAGGCTTAAAATTACAAAGATACTTACAACTAGAGTTACATCGTCGAATTATAATGATAAAATAACTAATCGAATTATTTTTATTAATATCTAAATCAAGACACTCGTAGAAATGACATCAGAATCATTTCCAAATTAACTGACGTTTCCGACTTTTTCAGCAAGCATTAAATTATTCTGAATTTGTAGGGTAAGTACTTTTTTAAAGATTGTAGTTCAATGAGTTTTTATGCTTAATACAAATGATCACCGATTATTATAATTGAATGTTTAAATAAAAGAAAGCTACCAATTTTAACCCATATAAATGCTAAGCGAACCAATTTACCGAGAATTTTCTCTATAAAAGCGTAAATCATCTCATAGAAACAAAATACAATAGTTGTATATTTTTAGTTTCTTAAAAACAAAAATAGTCAGAAATGAATAATAATATTTTTAAATAATACAGACTAAGGTAGTGCTAACATCACATTGTTTACCTAAGTCTAGATCAGACGATTAGGTTTTCAACCTAAGATGACGCTCATTTAAATTTACAAAATATATTACAAAAGTCATTTAGTTTCCTATTCAGTTACGTCGATCGAAAATGTTTGACACCTCTGCTTAGGAACTGTTTAAGGAATTTAGTTCTACGAAAACATGGGAGGGGTAACTAATGTCATAGATGCTCAACATTTTTCGCAAAATCAATTTATTTTTCTTTTTTATAAAAACACGAAAGCATTTATGCCAGTTAGTTACCCAACATGTTTTGATCCATTGCGAGGATATAACCGAACTTTTTTAAAGACATTTCCAAAATCGACGTAATGAAAACTTACACTTTATCACCGACTATTTACATTTGAGCACTTGCAACACATAGTGCGTACTATGACACTTTCGTAAAAGTTTCGAGTCCAACTCTTGGAGTCCTATGAACAGAGGTTCGGTTGTCCGGTTTACCCGGAACCGCCGGATCCGTTGACGTAGGCGTCGCTTGCGGCTCGCTGTCCGGCCCGGATTACACTCTGGACCGTTTGGGCAGCACCCTGGAATTTGATAAGGATTGATCAATATTTTTCTGCGAGCCTTGTTGAACTTCTAAAAAGGACAAAAAATAGATGAGATTCCATTCATAATTTAACAAAGAATTATTAATTATATTTTTTTGAGATTTCGGTATTTAAAAAAAAACATCAATAAGGTAGGTATGCAAGTAATTTCATAGTTTAAAATAAAATATTAATGTTTAATTTCATGATGTTATATTTAGTTATGTTTTAAATGGTTACAATAATGACAAATTAATAAAATGTTATCACGAAGTTAGTTATCCAAAACTTACGACACATTAACAAAAACATTCAAATCTGAAAAATAATTCAAGCTAAAAACAAAACAAACATTACATAGTACAAAAGGAAACTAAAACAGACAACAATTATTTAACAATCGAACTGAGAGCCTACCATCTTTCAAAACAAAACTATTGCTCTTGGTAAAGAAAATCTTCACTGCTGCAAAACTCCTTAAAAAGGTAATAATTATGGTAGTCCGTCCCAGAAATTCTCTGAGCAACCTAAAAGTAACTTTTACCCGAAATAAGAATAAGATAATTTGATCAGAGCATAATAATGTAGAGTTACCTGTATCGCAGCTCCTAAGAACTGTGAGAATGCTCTCGTGACGTTAATAGCCGCGGACACAAGCTGCCCTCTCCCTGGGGACTGCTCGGAGGCCACGGCCCTCGGTGGCTCCAGCGGTATCTATGTCAGTCAACGCTGTTAGATGTCTGACTAAGAGGATTAATGGATATGGTTGCGAAGGCAGTGAGCTGTTTGGAGTCATTTTGTACAAGGATTTCGGGGTAATCATAGTTTTTCATTTCTATAAAATTTAAATTTAAGATTTCCGGCCATTTGAAAATGAAAAGAAAATACTTATTTCTATCTTTTAAATGAGACTCGCATTCTCATGCTTATAACCTCCATGCTCTTGCAAATTCACGTATAAATGGCAGCTTTACTTTCTCAGCTATATGCTTTGATTTCAATATCTTTAGAGTTAAAAGAGTCAGAGAGATTCCACAAAATCCTTGTACAAACTTACATGACGTGAACAAATACCAAATTGTGCATTGAACTGTGCGATCTGTGCAAGTGAAGTGAAGGGTAGATGGGTGAATTTCAACAGGTCCAAAAAAATCTTCATTTCCGTGGATTTTTTATTCTTCAACTTTAGAACAATAAAAAATAGTGTTTTCTCAAGTTTTCGATCAGATATGCAGTTTTGCTTAATATCTAGCAGATAGCTTAAAAAACTAACGAGATATACAAGATTGAAAATTCCGTGCCACGGCGATGAAACATGCATGCACGGCAATGAAACAGGCGTCCATGGCAATGAAATGTTATTATAGTGTACAAAAATATTTAAATGATAAAGTTAATCATTGAAACAAAAATAAATACTATTAATTTATACGCAATAATAATAGAATATAATGTGTAAAAATCCAGTCACACATGATATTATTTTTATAATATAACTATAAATAGATACATTCCTGTCTAGTGGCGAAACAAACATAAGTCACGGAAATGAAACACGTGGCCACGGCAATGAAAGGAAACTATTTTACAAGGCACGGCGATGATATTTTTTTCATTCCCGTGTATTTTTTTTCATTGCCATAGCAAATTTTGTCCACGGAAACCACGGAAATGAGAGCACGGCGATGAAAATCAAGGGGTATAATTCAATTTACTAAAAAACTGGTAATAATTCACAGTAATGAACACTTTACAAATAAGCTAAATATAAATGGCATTGTATTGAATGCTCAATCGAGATTAAAAACTTATTGAAATAGAAGTTAGACCTATCCACGGCGATGAAAGAAAAAATGTCCAGTACCAAAAAAATTGAATACTTTTAATTATAGCTCGAAAACGCAGGCACGCACACACGTCGTTCCTTGTCTAGCCTTTCGACGTTACTTATATGCAACGTTTAACGCAAAACGGGAGCGACGCAAAACGTTAGAATATGCAATATTCTCAAATATGTTTAGGACATGGCGATGAAAGGTAGTTCTGGGACAAATGGTTTTTTATTAACCATACGTTGTATTGTGTAAATATTTGAATAAATGTATTCCGAGTCAATACTCTAACTATTCACGAACCAAATAAAACTAAGTTTTAATATAAATAACGATACATTTTTGATCAATGATGACTTTAATACATCAAGGTGAGTCGTGGACAAACACGGCGATGAAAGATTATGTGGTTTAACTTTTTTTTTTGGAAAACCTATTAATTATATTAATAAAATATTTAGTGCTACAGGTAGATTTTTATGTCATCTACCTAAAAAAAAATGTTAGAACATTATAACAATGCTTTTTAGTACCGATTTCATCGATGCCACGCAATTTTTGGGTCCGGGAAATTCACCCAGATGGAAGTGTTAACACAAAGATACAGAGACAAAAACCAGAAATATGCAATATAGACAAGTAAATACACAGATATAGTACATATATACAGAGGTCACAAAAAATTGGGAAGATGTAATATGTTAGTCAATTCAAACTGAGGGGATACCGCCATTTTTAAAAGTAAATATTATTGCAGTTGAGAAAACGAGATAACGGACGTTGTCTCTCTTTAAAAACTGCAATAATACAACTTAAGTTGTGGCAGGCCCCAGAAAATACAATGTTAAAAATACTCAAATTAATTCACAAAGTATAATATTCATAGTTTACAAATTTACAAAGTAAGGTAAAGTGTTCTTCAGTTTCTTAGTAAGATTAAATCATCAGTACTTTTAATAGGCAAGCGTTCTAGCAGAATTATTGAAATTATTGCAATTTAGAAATTTTAATTTCATGTTATCAAATTCCAAAGCCAATTTTTATTTTTTGTACTCACCAAAGAATAATTACACTGCACGAACACTTATTTACATGACACTTTTAATATATGTATTAACACATTAGAGGAAACTTTAGTTATTCAAGACAACACGGTTTCTATACAAATATTGGGATTATAATTACAAATGGTACAGTTGGTATTATCAATACAGTGGATGTTAGCAAAATTCCTTGGATATTGAGTGCAATTAGTTATCTACTCGACAAATAACAACACGGGATAAGGAATTATTCGATCAACCAGACCTCAATTACACCGTAAATCGCAATGAATTATCCAGTTTTAGTAGAAGTGAAGTCTGGTTAATCCTTGTGACGATCATGTTATATACAACGGGTGTAGAAATGGGATGAATTGTGAAAAGGGTTGGTATTAACACTTATACACAGATTAACACAAACACATAAATTAAAAACATTTATTTTACAATAAAACGCGCTGCTCTACGGCACAATGTTGTATGTACAAGCCAATGAAGCCAATGTTTAATAAATAATTTAACTAAGTAAACACACAAAAGTACAAATTGAAATCTACAAAAATATATCATAACCTTAAATCATTTCTCACTATGTACATCCCTCCCGATCCATAACTATACATGTAACTATACAACCCCAGACTTAGATTAAATAGGAACAAGTAAAAATAAAATCTCAATAAAAAATAAGAATTTCAATATAAAAATCTGCTATTATTTAATCTAAAGTCTGTTCCCAACACCTCACCCCCAATCACATAGTTTGAGTAATAACGATGCGAAACCCACTCGATTTGTTGGTCTATCATCAGCGTTGCCGACGAAAGGCCCAGAGCCAAACCAGTTGACCCTATTGCTAGTTGAGGAGGCGACGGAGGGCGCGGGGCGCGCGGCGGGCGCGGGCTCGGGCCGCCGGCTGGGGCGCGGCGCCCCGCCCGGGCCCGGCGCCGTCTCCCGCCACTGCTGCCACAGCCACGCCAGCCCGTCCAGGATGGGCCTGCGCGGCGCCGGCGGTGGCGGCGGCGGAGGCGTCGTCGTCCGCCTCGCCTTCGGCGTCACTACCACTTGGTTCAGTAAAGCCTAAAGGTTATAGTTAATTCTAGAGTTCCTAATAAATACATACATACAAATATTATATTGTAGCAAATGATATAAAATGAAGAGACAGATGACAGATACGAGATAATGGTGCAAAAAGCGAAGTGAAGTTACGGTTTGATTGCATGAGTGAAGTTAAAGTTAAATTTGATAATGAATAATGGGGTTGAAAGAAATTATTATGTATTTCTTTCGATGTATTAAGATGTAAGAAAAGTTAGACTAACAGCGAGTCGAAGTTGTTCATCCAAGGAACTTGCCGTAGTTGGACCGAAGCCTTGCTCCTTCAACAAAGCAGCCAGCAACGCGTCGTTGCTCTTCCCATACTCGGTGCTTAAAGACATAGGCGCTCGCGTGGCCTCAGAGACCATGCCGCCGGTTGGCTGTGTTTGTTGAATTAGATTTTTCAAGGCCTCATCTGACGATTGTCCTGGAAATGTCGATCCAAAGAAATATGTAGCACCTACCATATAATTTTCAACATTATTTTTTTAATTTTAATATCATGATAATATTTTCCTTACCTGTTATAGTAAGTTTGCTCTTTTGCGTCGTAGTCTCCTGTGCGCCCTGTAATTTGATCAAAGTTTGTAACAACTTTTCATCATCTTGTTCACTTTTTAAGTCATCCTTAACAGCTATCTTTGCGCCATACGGCAAAGCTGTTGTCGGTACACTGCTTTTAGATCCCTTAACATTACTGTTAGCGGGAGGTTTCGGAGTAAGCGAATCAAAAGGTTCGTTCAGCGGCGATGGTGAAGCTAGCAGATTTGAGAGAAGGTTCAAGTCATCGTTAGCACCATTTGGTAGATTGGGACTCACATTCAGGTTGGGTAGTGTGGGTATATTGAGTTTGGATGGATCTTGTCCTGTAGCTTTAAGTAAAGCTTGGAGTAGCTTAGTATCTTCTTGGAACTGTCGGATATCATCTTCTATGGATGGTCCATTGACAGTTGTTGTTGGTCGCTGTGTGGTGGTTGGTCTTGGTGTGGTTGTAGTTGTTGTAGTGGTTGTGGTTGTAGGTGTTGTTGTTGTAGTCACAGGTCTATTTGTAGATAGTATCAAGTTGTTTCCACTGACATCTATATTTTTCCCAGTACGGACTGTTTCACTAGTGCCGGTTTGTATCTCATTGAGGCTTTTTTCAACAGCAAGTGCTATGATACGATTGGCGAGAGCTGCCTCAGGATCTTCGTTGTTAGGATTTGTTTTTAGAACAGTTTTCTGTAAATAGAAATAGAAGACTTACAATAAATAGCTATAGTACAAAAAGAAATAAAAATTGAAAAGTACCTACTAGATAACCAACCATAAAACGTACATAAATCAATAGCGTTTAATTTTGATACAATATTCTATACTGAACAATTTAAAACAGACTTTACTTACCAAATTGTTCAAGAAAGCCAAATCTTCTTCAACAGAGAAGGTGGAAGAGCTTGGCATTTCTGTGGTGGATGTAAACCCATTGAACGGCGCCCGACGACCAGTCAGTGTTGTTGGGGCACTCCTAACAGTTGTGGTTTGTCTTCCCCGGTTGAAAGGTTGGAAAGTTGTAGAAATCCCGGTCACAGGCTGTAACGTAGTAGTAGTAACTGATCTAGGAGCGAAGGTCTGAAACACTGGCCCGTTAGTAGTCGTATATACAGGCCTAACGTTCAAGGGTGTTGTTGGGTTTGACCCTAGCGACGTTGTTTGAATGTTCGAAGCGATTCTTACGTTGGACGTTACACCAGATATTACTGGGATGTTCAAATTGTTTGGATTTTGACCTGTTGCCTGTAAAAGAGCCTGCAATAATTTTGTATCCTCTTGGAATTGTTTGAGGTCGTCTTCAATTGTTTGTGTTGTTGTTGGTCTTGTGGTAGTTGTTGGCGTTGTGGTTGTTATTGGCGTTGTTGTTGGTGGAGTAGTTTGTATTGTAGTAGGAACTCTAAGGGTTGTTAGACTATCTAATGTGGGTATGTTTAGAGAGGCAGGGTTTTGGCCTGTAGCTTGTAAAAGAGCTTGCAACAATTTTGTGTCTGCTTCGAACTGTTTAATATCCTCTTCTATAGATCGAGATGTAGTAGTGGCTTGCTGTCGAGTTGTCACTCTCAAGTTGCCGCCAAGGTTTGGAATAGATAACGTTGATGGGTTGTTTTGATTTGTGAATAATGCTTGCAACAGTTTCGCTGGGTCATTTGTTGGAGTGGTAGTTGCTGGTCGAGTAGTTGTTGGTACTCTGGTTGTAGTAGTTGTTGCTCTGGTTGTAGTTGTTGGTCTAACAGTTGTTGTAAAATCATCCAGCCCTAGTGGATTCAGGTTAAGATTCAAGGTTTTAGGATTTCGTCCCGTGGCCTGAAGTAGAGTTTGCAGTAACTGCACATCATCTTGATATCTCTTTAACTCTTCCTGAAGACTTAAGGTTGTAGGTTGAAATGTTGTTGTAGGTTGCGTTGTTGTTGGCAACTGTGTCGTTGTGGTCTGAGCCGTAGTAGTGGTGGGGGCCGGAGTTGTAGTTGTAGTACTCGTAGTTGTTGTCGTCGGGGCCGGCGTTGTTGTTGTTGTAGTAGTTGTGGTTGTGGTTATAGTAGTCGTAGGCTCAGTTGTGGTAGTAGTAGGCGCTGCCGTTGTAGTCGTTGTAGGTGGTAGTGTTGTTGCCTCAGTTGTAGTAATTGATTCAGTTACTGGAGCACTCGTAAATAGCGAAGATACCACAGTTGTTTCAGGGCCAACACTCGTTGTTCCTTGAGTAGTCGTTGTTGCGACGTTTGCAGTAGTCTCTTGTATTTGTATTGGTGGTGTCTGCATATTTATTTCGGTCACTGTTTGCATCGACTGAGTTTCAGATTGTATTGAGTTTGTAGACGGAGGAGATTTTGTAGAAGCCAGTTGCAATACATTCGTGTTTTGTGGTTGTACCATAACCTCGTCTATAGGTATAAATTTAAATACCGCTCCACCGTCACCTTCTCCAGGTTTTTCCGTTCGTATTTGCTTCGTCTGTAATCGTTTTATACTCATGTTAAACTCAATCTTATCTGTAGAAGCTCTTTTGTTTAGCTGTTTCTATTATTGCATTTATTAACTATAGGTGAAACCCATCACCACTTACCGTTCCAATTTAAAATAAAAAAAAACAACACGCTACGAAAAGTTTATACCAAGTCCATGTGTTATGTTTGCATAATATGAAAACGTGTGATAAATAATAGTGAATATTAGTAACCAAGGTATTATAAAAGAGAATATATAGATAAGGAAATGTCTATATAAATAATATATTATAATTATACCTCCGGATCAATATCCAGTGTTAATATTCTTGGTTCGCGAGTAGAGCTCGTCATTTCTGATATGACCATCTCCTGTTTAGCGGCCGAAGATATACTATTAAGCAGAATCTCATCAATAGAAGGTAGCATTGTTGTTGTGCGTAAATTCAATACATGCGAGGCAGTGCTTTTTTCTGGCATAATTGTGGTAGTTATACCGTTACTGCTTTTAATATTAAGTGCCGTTGGAGTAATCTGCAATTACGAAATAAATTGTTACCGCCTTGCGATGTTATTAAAAGCAGTTATAGTTTTTCATGCATGCAGAGACCCGAAGACCGATCCGCATGCGCCGACTGCTCCAGAGACATTGCGGATGCTAGTGAGAAACAAAGCGCCAAGCGTAACGTTCAAGCTAAATAACATAAAGTCAATACCATCGTTTGTTGGTTATTTACAGTGTCGTTGGTTAATCTTTCCGTTCCGTTATTTGATGTGTCTGTGGATGTCACAGTATTAGTGGAATCTCGGATGGGGTTAGGCTGCGGTCTGACAATGGCCGGATTATTATGGATGGGGCTGTATGGGTTTCTTAGACTCCATGGACTGATTGGTAGTATGTCAATTTTTTGCATGACTCGTGGTACTCTAGTCCCATTCGGGAACTTACGTATTACTGTGTTATTTGGTAGTACACCGTATACAATGTATGGGCTCGTCTCTGTTAATGTTTCCAGTATGTCCTCGTTAGGATTTTTACGTACCACTGTATTGTTAGGCAATATTCCGAAAATGACGTAATCTTTTTTCGGAATAGCGGGTGTTCCAACGCTCAAAGTACTAACAGTTGTTTGTGTAGTGTTGTTGTCTGAAGCGTCAGTGATTGTTGTTGTGTCTGTGTTGACTGTAGTCGTTTCGACATCCAGCTGTGTTGTCATCTCGGCGTTAGCCGCAGCTGTTGTTGTTTCCATTGTCTCTGTAGTAGCATCTGTTGTTGTGACAGTACCATCTTGAAGTCGACTCAACACTTCATCTGGTGCACCATCTGTAGTGGGTGTAGGTGTGGTACTTGTGATGTCATTGATGGTAACATAATTTTCAGGGGTTATGGTAGTAACATCAGAAGACGAACCCGTTGCTTCCTCAGAGCCGAAACGAGAAGAAATTGACACAGTTGTAGATGGAACAGTAGTTGTTACCATATCTGAGGATGCTGCCATTGTGGTGAGACTAGGTGGAGTCCCACTTGTAGTTGTTTCTAAATTGAGGGTGGAAAGAGGATTGATGACAAAGGATTGGGATGGCATAGGAGAGGAGGAATCTACGTCATTGGTCGTCACAGATTCAGTCGTGGAAATCATTGTATTCATTATATTAGTCAATCGTTCTGATAAATTAATGTTGCCAGATGGGCTAACAAAATCAGTCAATGGTGGGGCCGTAGCTATTTCGTCATTGTGTTGTCGGATAATGTCTTCTATCATTTTCAGTACTCTAGCTTTTTTTGATAGTACCCATAATTGTAATCGTGATATCTGACTAGGATCCTGTATATCATCATTATCACGTGGTGGTGATACTGAAGAGGATGCTAAGGATAAGGATTTTATAATTGGCGTTGTGGCGGTGTCATCTACTTCACCTGAATCGCTGGTGGTGAAATCTCCGCTTTGGAAGTTTGTAAGAAAAGGTAAAGGAACAAGTTTGTTAGTATCAGTAAGTTTGTCACTTACATTATCTACATTTACTGAGTCTGTATCTACAGAGACAGACGACGCAGGAATTGCTGTAGTGGTTGTCAAAGTATTTTGAGCTGCAGAACTAGATTGTTCAGAAGTAACTGCGGCTGTAGTTATAGAAGCAACTGTCGTCGCCTGGCTGTTAGATACAGACCTTGTGCTTGTTGTGGCCCCCTGTGTGACAGGGCTATTTACAGTAGTGGGGGATTGTGTAACACTATTGGGTACAATTCTATTATCTACAGTGATATTTACAGTACTGGCTGTGTCTACACTTTGGAGAGCATTATTGGATTCTATACCATCAATATCAATATTTTCAGTATCCTTAATGTCCTCCAAACTGTAAGGTGTTGTGATTGGAATCGAATCAGCATTGTCTAGTACAGTCGCAAGTCCATCTAAAGCTCGGGGGATTAAACTCCTTAAAACTTTCGCCATATCTAAACTTTTTAACTTCGATCTACTATTCTCATCCATATTTTCTATAATATTTATAATGTTATTTGACAACATGCTAGTTAGTTCAGAAGATACTAAATTGTTATTGGACAACAAAAGATCAGACACAGTGTTATATACCATTTTCGGGCTGTCAGTCGATCCCTGAGTTGGTGTAGATGCAGTCGTGGGTTTGTCTGTAGGCGGTTCTGTATCGGAGTATAACACTCTTATGGCAAATGGTCTCCTTGCGGAAACAGGAGTAGTGGGAGTGGGAGTGGGAGGTTGCGGTGTATTCACAGGATTAACATTTCCGTTCTCTGTGTTTAGTGACTGTGTAACAGTTCCCTCGACCAAAATACTGTTAATCACATTTGGTGTGGCCTGAACAGTGGGCTGTACAGATTTAGTAGTAGTGCTTACATCGGCGTTGGTCGACATTAATGTGTCCAGACTCGGTAAGCCTCCGACACTATTTACATTAATGTTGCTACTCACGCCGTTGAGTATTTGTTTAACATCAGTATTAAGGTTTTGGATTTTCGTTACTTCAGTTGTTGACGAAATTCGTGGTTTGGGTGTGGACGTGAGTATTTCAGCAAGAGCATCAAATATTGAGATAGTAACTGACGGCGAGTGATGTGATGCCTCAACGTTCATTACATGTGAAGGCTTAACCAGACTCTCGGACAGTTTCAAGTCTGCTGAGGACAGTGTCCTTCGTGTCTGAGTAAAGGAAATAGCGTTCATGTCTGGCCCTAATTGTATCTCTTCTCCCTCTACCTGAAAAAGGAAGTAATCTCACCCATATAAATGGAAAAATAGTTTTTGTTGTGTGAAACGTTTAAGATTGAACAGAATTGTTGCATGAAATGGAAATCCCGAGTAGAAACTCGTGCAAAGACCAAAGCCTCTTTATTTTTCTTGGTATTAAGATAAAAGTTAGGTTTAAATAGAAATTAGTGTGAAATGAAAGTTAGCAATAGATGATGTTATGTATTAAAACAAGATGTAACATGTTTACAATATTTAATATCTTATATTAATAGTATGTTAGTGAATGCGTTTCTACATGTACGTACATTAGTTAAAAGTTTTTGCGTCAAGGTAAATGCTTTTATAAAAAGTGCAATGAGTTGTTCTTAACGCACAAACTTATAAAGATGTAAGTAAAATTTTGTTCTAAAGAGACTTGATTAAAATATAAAAATATAATACGACTATTTGACTAAAATTAAAATCTAAAATTTATCAAAAACTATAAATGCTCTTAACTCTATCTCTTTAAAACTAAATCAAATCCATTTACAAAAGGGTGAATGAGAGTAATGATCGTGACAATGATGTATGTTAACTATATGATTCCATTAACCAGTTCAATGGATGATTCATGAAAGTATGGCGTTGTGTCGTTCAGTCTTGACATCGACTCGGTTGTGTATATGTCCCCTTCGAACCAATTAGGCTCTTCTACAGACTTTGTCAACAGGTGGTCAGTGACGTAGAATTTCAGCCAAGCCTTTAGCAATGAGAAATTCGTCGTTAATGTAATACACTTTATTTATTTTGATGAAATAGATTGATTAGTTAAATGCATTTATTGAGAATTACTTCTGATCGTATAAAATTTATAGGTGCTTATTGTATGCAACAAAAATGATTTCGTAGTTTTAACAGCAATCAGAAATAACCCTTCGAAACAAAATGAATTTTATTATCTCAGGTGCAGCGATGAATACATGGGTGATAATTAAATGATATTTGAATGTTTGATACCTTAACGCCAATTTTATAAAGGGGCTTTGATTCTATTTCTATTTCTTGGGTCACAAAATATTTTGTTTAGTTCTATTTTTTTTTTGGGGAATAAATTTTGAAAAACATGTTATGGATGTTTTGTTAATATATGTATCGTGTTACTTACAGTTGATGATGTAATGGTAGGTACAGTGGGTTTGTAAAATGGTTTATCTAGATATGCAGCTCTGTATTTAGAACTGAACCTACTCTTAGATTTATCTGGTTCAGGCGTTATCTGTAAAGTATTTGTATAGAAATGAAAAATCTGAATTGATTTCGTTCGTGGGCCGAAGGAAAATATTTAAATGACTTACCCCATTTGTTGAGGCCTCGGTCGTCTTGGAGAAAGATTCACTGTACTTCCTAATACTTCTGTCTCTAGGTTTAGGAGTCGTTACAGAACCGGTCTCTGAACCATCTTTAGATTTACGATTACGTCCATATTTTCTTGTTTGTAGATTTCTTACAGGAGGGAATACAGTTGAGGACGGCTTTTCCTTTTCGATATCATTCGTTGCGTTATGATCTTTGTAATTAGCATGATATCTGTATCTGTCAGTGTCATGTCTCGATGTTATAGTCGGTGTAAGGTTAATAACGGGCATATTTTCAGATTCTTCTGCCGTATTAAGTACGTCGTTATTTGTCTTTTCAAAAGATTCTGTACTTGTGACTGATATCAAAAACATTTGGTTGTTATTATTTTCTGGTTGTTTAGCAACCCTTACCGCTTCTCCTTCTTCTGAATTGTTTAGTAAAGCGTACACAAGAGGAGTGTCAAGTGTTTCCTCGGTTTTCTTCGGAGGAGTTTCACTGCTTGCTTCGGTTACAGATTCAGTTGTTGTTGTAGTTGTTTCATTTTTAACGTTGTTTCTCAGTCTTGAATAATATGAAGTTCTTGGTAAAGTCATTTTTTTAGGAATGTTTTCAGATATTTCATTTTTTACACTTTCTGTTGATGACATTTCGGTGCTGCTTAGTGATTTACCCTTAAATTTTCTTGAGTAAACTGCGGGTCGCACAAATGATTTTTTTACCGCGTTATTCGAATCAACTGTTTTACTCTTAATTACTTCCGATTTAGGAGATTCCGTTGTAGACGCTTTGAACTTCCTGCTATATTTGAAAATTGGTTTCTCCGTACTTTGGGAGTTACTGTTGGACGTTGACGACGAAGTAAAGGTAGACTTCCTACTTCTTGGGGCATAAGAGCCTCTCGGTTTATATTCTGAAGTAGGCTTCGACGCTTCCGGTGCAACAGTAGTTTCGAACGCTTTCCTCTCAGAATCTTCCTTTTCGTTTTTTGAATTTTCTGCGGCCGCTTTGTTGCGTAGCTGTAAATTACGAAGTCGTTTATTTAAAATAACATTTAACTATTTTATTTTAACATAAATTATTACATTTTCTCATAAATTATAAAAACATGAAGCTGTTTAAATGTTTTGTACTGTCAGTTTTTAACATGAGACTGATTGTAAAAGTACATGATAAAGTTTGAATAATTATGTTAAGATTCCCTTTTTGAACCCAAAAAGGTGTTTTATGTAGTACAGTACCCTTGAGTATTTGTTTGTGCCAGGTCCAGTAAGTGTTGACTGTGGTGACGAGGAGAAGGATTTGTAAACTTTTTGAGATGCTTTCAGTGACAAACTCTCGCTGGTTGGAGAGCTCGCCTGTGTCTGGAAATATTATTAGCTAAGTGTTAATGCACGGTATAATTATGATAAGAGCTGATTTAAAAAAAAAACTTTACGTACCGACGCATTTTTGGCTTGTATCAATGCCTTAAAACTCTCAGGATAATTGTCATCTTCAGAAATGTCATCTTCCACCGGAGTTTTAGGCAATGTAACAGTTGGCCTAAAGTTTAACTTTCCTCTTCCTAAAGGGCGTCTTACAACCTTCGTCACTTTCAAAGTCGTTGTTTTCGGTTTGTTCGGTTCTGTGCTCTGTTGAACAATAGTTTCAACAACTGTTGGAGCGGCAGTTTGGGTTTCTGCTTGACTAGTAATACTCTCTTTATTCTGACTAGACTTAATGACTTCGTTAGCTGTAACGAGTCCTTCACCTGTTAAATTTGTATCTGTTTCCGATGGCCGAGTTTTATATCTTAACTTCCTAGAATTTCTCAAGTCAGCAGATGTTCGAGCTGTAGTGGGGTCGGCAATCGATAAAGTGTTAGTCGTGCCTGACACGGCGAGATCTAGAGACCTTGCGTTTGCTCTATTATTGACTCGCCCGCGTGATTTCCTCGGTGCTACGCTCTCAGTACTTGGAGCCACAGAACTTCTACGTCTAAATTGTGTTGTAGCGGTATCTTCTTTAGTTATTTTTGTAATGTCATCTAAGTTAGAATTTATAACTTCAATTCTGCTTTCGTCAATAATGGGAGACGTCAATTCTACAGGTGCCTGAGTTGATGTGGCAGCTGAAGTAGGTCGTCTACTACCTCCTCTAGACCTGTTCCGAATTGAAGATTCTCTTGTTAGTGAAGCGTCTTTGTTAGGTTCATTGTTAATTGGTTGACTGCGCGTCCGAGTTCTTCTCGAATCGAATCGTTCGTTTTTAGCACTTGAAGCTTGTGGTTGTTCCGTGGTCGTTGCAACCTCTGGCCTGTATCTCGTCCTCGTCCGCGTTACTTCTCTTGGCGCAGTAGTAGTTTCCTCTCGTCTCCTACTCGTTCTAGGCCTGAATGTTGGTTGCACGGTTTCTTGACCAGAACTGGGTACATTGTTGCCATCTGCAGCTGTTGGTGCTGGCAGCCTTCGGCTTGTTCTCGACGCACCTTCGACCTGAAATTGGAAAATTAAAAATTTCAGTACAACTATAAAAAAAAACCTAACAGCTAGCTAGACAAATGCAACTAATTATATTTCAAAGTAAATTATACAATGACCAGTATCGCCACATGTGTAATGCAGAAATATAAAGATAACAAGCGAAAGTATGGTTATCAATTACGCACGTAACACTTAATGAGTGGCACTGAAATGGAAAGTGCCATCTGCAACAATGCATTATGAAATCTTTAATCTATGAACAAAGAAAGTGCGTTTGAACAATACTGGACGGTTGGTAGTCGGTCACTGGAACGAATAATTCAGTTACTGCAAGTGACATAACCAGTCAGTTAGCTTCAGTTTGTATTAGATACATTGTGGAGATGGATGAAACTGCTCCATATACAAGAATTAAAAATAATTATTTAAATAAAATTGTAATTTAATTATATAAGTTTAATATTTAGTTTTTTTTTGTTTTAAAATGGCACCTACACTTTTGGTTTTAACAATGCTCCTGGTTATTTTCTGTTTCTCAGAACTTCGGACTGGATGAACCGATTTTATTGTTTTTTTTTTTTATTTGAAGAGTTACAGTTGTCACTTGGAACCAAAATAATTGCACCAACTTTGGCATAATTGTTTTTTATTTAAAGCCTTGTATGTGTTATTGTTAATGAAAATATTATATTTGCTTATTAAAACCATCCAAATTTAATTTAACTAAGTAATCCAAATGTGAAATGTTTAAAAGCAAAATTAACTTGTACAAACGTGAACTACAGTTAACATAAAAGTTAAACGGTGTAGCATCTTGCCTCGCTCGCAATTTGTAGAATCATTTGCGAGAAAACAGATAGCTGTCATTAGTTATCTTCACTAACGTTTTCTCTTGACTGAGGAGTGAGGGTAATATTAACTGTCATGAAAATAAAACTTTACTGCGTCGGTGTACATTAAAAGATTTCAATTTTAATACGTCTATATTATATATTATAGCTCGCTTTATTTATTTTTAAAACTAATAAATTTAAGTTTTTAAATCTGTCAATTATTTAAAGAGGTAATTAATTATATGCGTTTTCGTGTTTTCGTGTCAACGACCTTTGTAAATCAAAATGTCGGAATAAAAATATGTAGTTATATCCTTCAATTACAAAAATTGGTTAATTGAGTCGGACTCGTGACTCAAAGGGTTCCCACTACTAGGGTACCCCAAACCCATTTTTTTAATAATATAGATTTGTTTAAATATACACAGAATACTTAACCCATTTAGTCCTGAAACTATTTTTTCTAAAATGTTTGTTTTTTTCTTAGTATATAGGTTGATAGGGGTCTAAATATTAGGAAAACCTAAAAAATTAAAATCCTGAAATAAAAGGGGTCTGGGAAATAGCCGTACCACATATGGTACAGTAGGATTTGGAGTAAGAAAAATACCGTAAAAATGAGAAAAAAGTTGTTTATTGTTCATAGTTATTTAAAAATGTAATCAGAATAAAAAAAACCGCAGCAAATGAAAACTTATTAAAAATACAAGAAAAACATACACTAAATTAGCATTTTGTGTGGTAAGCAAGAAAGCATTCAACATGCAATCCAACATTAATTTGATGCATCTTGCTGGGCTTTGTCGGTGGCAATGTCCACATCTCGTTCTTTTATTATCGGGCTGTTTTATTATATAATGACCCTTGTCATCAAATCGGGAATCCATAGTTAGAGATGATTGTCGGCTAGGTCCAGGCTTGCTTCGAGACTTATTCGATTCAATTATGGATATAGCTATGCGACGTCTAAAATACAATAAATCTTGTTTGCCACCATTGTATCTATAAAGTAGCCAGGCATTTTGCACTGACATGTCAAGACAATGCAAAATAAGGGGCATGTACCACTTTTTTCCCCGGATGCTAGTTCTGACTGACGAAATATTTTGATCAGATAAGTCGACACCACCCATATTTTGGTTATACTTCTGAATCAAGTGAGGCTGAGATACACTAATTTTCTTTTTTAGTTGTTGTGAGTATCTCTCTGCCTTATGACACGGTAATATCCCCGTTGAATTTGAGCAAACTGTAACAATGCTGTTGTCATGCCATTTACAGATTATAATGGAGTCACTAACACGATAATCATACTCTCCTCTTTCCTTCTTCTTCATTTCTTTATTAGCTATCAAAGGACATTTTCCTGTTCGATTTTCTCTTATAGTGCCCGTTACACCCATATTCCTTTTTGTTAACTCTTCAACCAACGGTAACCCGGTAAAAAAATTATCAATATATAAGTGATATCTGGATCCAAGCTCAAGTTTCATTAGTTTATCTGAATATGTCAAAACTACACTAGCCCCAAGGCCTAATTCAGCATATCTGGCGTTCAAAATTGTAGTGGCCCTTGGTAAGGCTCAAACCAAGCTATATAGCCCCCCGCAGTAGCTCCTACCCACAGTTTGAACCCATACCGTATGGGTTTGCCACGAATAAATTGTTTACATCCATGTCGACCAAAATAAGGCACCATAGCTTCGTCAACACTGTGGTTTTCTTTGTGGGGACAGTGGTCTAGAAACTTGGCAGATAATTTGCTCATAAGTGGCCGAACTTTTGCAAATTTATCAGAAGAATCTAACTGATGGTTGTCCATACAATGTAGATTTGAAAATATGTAGGAAAAGCGGTCTCTCGATAAAGCACTAGCAATGAGCTCATTCTTCACGTCAGGCGAGTTCTCCCAATACATTCGTCTTCTATTTACCGAGGAATAGCCACTTACTAACAGAACACCAATCATACACTTCATCTCTTCTATTTTTATATCAGCAGCAAGGTTTTTTCTTCCTATGTACCTGTTCGTCTCAGTGGTCAATAAATCAAAAACATCCTCCGAAAAAAACAAAGAAAACCATTCTAGTGGTGATTTTTCCTGAGGGACGTGGTAATCAGGTCGCCATAATGATAGTGAGCCTTCGTAATCCCGTTTCCTCCAGTTATATTTTTTTAAAACTTTATGAAGGGGCTCATCATTCGTGTCCGGATCCCCAATGTTGTCCAAACTAACTGTAGCGGGTTGACGTAGCTCTGCGTCCGCTCTGAGCAAGCTGGGAGGTAGATTATTGACATTGACCTGATCTTCGTCTCCAGAGTCCTCGTCTGTCAGTTCTGCATTCGCATTATCAGGCGGAAGTATGAATACATCATTTTCACCTTCGGTTGTCTCAACATCCCCCTCTTCCAATAAAGATAAGATGTCATTCAGGGATAATGGTCTGAAAAGCAAAAAAAGTTAATTGAAATGGCATATAGTCCTACCGTACCAAATAGGGTACACCATTATTCATGTCTAAATAACTAAAAAATAAATAAATAATTAGGATATTCAAATGTCACAATGAAACAAGAAGTATTTTAGTTTTATAAAAAGATGGAAATTATTTGTATAAATTATATAATTGTAGTATATTTACCTGTTGGAAGCCATGTCTCCGCAGAAAAAATAAATTTACGAAACTTGTTCAATAAATCTGCACTATTATCAGCATTCAATTGCACTGGCGTATTTTTTCCGATGAGCACTATTCTTCTTTTCGACATAAATACCAAATAATATTAAAAATATTATGCGAGTACCTGCAAAAAAAAAATATAACAAGTGTACCGTATATGGTACGGTAGGTCTAATGGTTAAGATAATAGTTTACCTCAACTCTCTATAAGTGTTAGTTTATTAGATTAGAACGCCAACAAACCTCTTTGTCTACAGCCTAGCCTATTAAATGTATGTGCGTTTAATGTCATAATGCAAAACACTAACGCCTAACCCGATCAGATAAATGTGATAACAGATTAGCGGCCATTATCAGTGCAGACTGAACTTTATACAGCGTGTTGTTATAACGGTCAACAATTACGAATAGAAGTGTTTTGTTTCATAGCTAGTAGATGAGGTTAATAACCTTTTGAGGTATATCGTTAACTCAGTAATGATCATAGAGAGAAATTGTTTTGAGCATGTAAAGCGAATGGCGAATGAAAGATGGTAAAGTGTCTAACCAAACGACTACTTATCTACTAGAAAATGAAAAATCGCTCATTTCATTAATTTGAAAAATATCGTATGTTAAAAGTTTCTAAAAGTTTAGAAAATCGCTGTAACAAGACACTACGAAAGGAAACAAAAAATATAAATTTCTGATAGCTAGATACAGATCTTGGACATACGTGAAGTTAAGTCACACCCTGTATAGAAAGTGAGAGGTGGTACATATGGCCCTATCCGTGTGGCCCTATTTAGACCATGTGAACGCACGTGTGTAACGTATAGCCCTAGACTAGTGACCTGGTCGATATTAATTATAATGTTCTTTGTGAATAATTTTGTGAAGTTTATGAATTTGTTGTGTCTTTTTGATTGGTTAGGCTTCATTTGTTAGTAATACGTCTGTAAGTTTAGGATTAACTTGTGATATAGTCATAAAATATTGTTTACATTAGTTTATATTATTACATAATTTTGAACAACTTTGACAGAACACCATCTAGTCTCACCCTATGCTTGTGTGTGTCTCGTACTACAGCTTGTGTTATGAGTACGAGAGAACGAACCTAATTACATAGATATTTTTAAATACATACTCATTTCAGATAAACTATAGGCAGACAGTACAAATGATCTTTTTCATTATATCTACTACTATACCAACAGCCGAGTAATATTATACCGACTGCACATAAAATTAAAGAAATCAGTAATCAAATGATTCCTTCAGCCTTTTCTTAACTTTTTAATTTTGCGAAAATAATACGCCCTTTAGTTATCAAAATTGAAATTAATTGATTAGTTACGTCTGAACACAAAATTAAATTTATATTTTCTACAAATTTACTACGTTTAGAATATATCAGGAGTATATCAACAATTGTAACCCTATTTCATGTCGACATAATTGACCGCGCAATGGTAGTAAATACCTCACTCACTCACTCACTCACGGACAACTCACACACGGTTATCTGATCCCAAGCTAAGCAGAGCTTGTGTTATGGTAACCAGACAACTGATAAACTTACTTATATATTTCTAAATACATACATATTATAGATAAATTACACCCAGACACCAGAACAAATGATCATGCTCATCACACAACATTGTCCTGGGCGGTAATCGAACCCACGACGTCCGGTATAGCAGTTGGGGTCACTAACTACTAGACCAACAGGTCCGTCAAAAATACTAACACCTGAATTGTATCAAAGTCATGCAAAACATTTCGTGCTACGTGACAGGTGACACATGCTATGTACATACATCATACATAATAGAGGCTAAAACCATAGATAATACTTCGCTAGAAAGACAGGTTATGCTGAAAAGATGTGATTTATTGGTATAAATGAATAAAAGTATTAAATCACAATGAGGTAACTAACTTATTCGAGAATAATCATGAAAAAAAACCTTAATAAAATATCGATTCGGAATGAGCTCAAACTGAATCAATTTCTTCACTTAGCAACAAATATTTATAATTATTGTATATTTCTTGATCACCTAGAATGAATAAATGATCCTGATTTATATCTTGTTTTATTAGCTATAAAAACGTTTAAATATAAACCAATCAAGATTGGAGACATTTAAAGTATGTGACCTTCTAATACGTTCAATGCAAACCACTAATTATTCTTATGACGTTTTTATAGGAAAAAATATGGAAATAATTAGCTTATTCAAAGAGATTTTCTTTGTTCCTGATGCCAAAAAACAAATCAACATACCCTAAAAATTAATACATCATTGCAAGACTTTCGAATAACTACAATACATTTTAGGTCATTTTTCAATTAAAAAATACTGCTCCTAATAAAAATATTTAAAAACAAATCGCACATACCTTGCGTTTTTTTTATAAACTTGGAACAATAATAAAGAAAAGTACGCCATATTACCTTAAAAAAAGATTCGAAGCAACATTATTTAGTGGTTTCTTAGGTTTACGCGAATGTTAGACATTGAAATGAAACTACTTTTACGGATTTTATCACGGTTTAATTTTGGATTTTAGTTCCCGACGTTTCGAAACCTTTGCAGGTATCATGGTCACGGGCAGACTGAGATGGCGTTTGTCTTGACAGAAGATGTTGCTTGTTCTACCTTCATATTTTAATTAATTATTTGTGGTCCGACCTACGCAGTATGAGCTCACTGTGTCTTGATGTCTTGCAGCGCTGCTCTTGGGTTTGGCCTTGAGTTTATTTATTATTTCATCCCGAGTAGGTGATATCTTCCAGCCATCTTCTCTATTGAAATTAGGGTGTTTTTTAATCGCAATAGCCTCGCGAACCATCCTAGGTAGGAATTTGGATTCTTTAGCGAGGATCTGTGGTTGGTCAAATCTAATATAATGGCTGAAACCTTCAGCATGTTCTGCGACTGCAGACTTCGTTGTGCGGCGGTGTTTCACGTCAGCTATGTGTTCTTTAACGCGGGTCCCTATGCTTCGTTTGGTTTGACCGATGTAAGAGAGGCCGCAGTCACAATCTAGTTTGTATACTCCTGCATCTTGTAGAGGTATGTGACACTTGACAGATGGTAAGGACTGGCTAATCTTCTTGGGCGGCTTGAAGTATGTTTTAATTGAAGCTCGCTTCAGGATGTAACCAATCTTGTCAGTGACTCCTCTGACATATGGTAGTACAGCAGGCAAACGATCAACAGTGGCTGGCTTCACTCGGTTTCTGTGACGGGGCCGTGGAACTTGGAGCTTGTTGTCTCGCAGTACTTGCTTGACGTGTTGAAGCTCAGCGGCAAGGTGTCTGTCATCACAGAGTCCGTGTGCTCTCTGAAACAAAGATTTTCCCACGGTGGCTAACTGTTTAGGGTGGTGGTGAGATTCACCGTTTATCCAATAATAAATAAACTCAAGGCCAAACCCAAGAGCAGCGCTGCAAGACATCAACACATAGTGAGCTCATACACACTCACTCACTCATACACGCTCATACACTGCGTAGGTCGGACCACAAATAATTAATTAAAATATGAAGGTAGAACGAGCAACATCTTCTGTCAAGACGAACGCCATCTCAGTCTGCCCGTGACCATGATACCTGCAAAGGTTTCGAAACGTCGGGAACTAAAATCCAAAATTAAACCGCGATAAAATCCGTAAAAGTAGTTTCATTTCAACAACATTATTTATTCAAAAGTGACAGCTGTCTTTGCATTGACGTAAAAACGTAATCGAGTCTTGCTTCGCGTTTCTTTTGTGCTGACAATGGCTCAATATGGTTATTTTCACAAATATTGCTATCGATGGCCTTCAAACCTTCAAACCACCTTCTCAAAGGAACTACTGTTGTGGAAACGAGACGTCGCTCTACAATGTGTAGTACTTTCTCGCTTCCACGACTGCAGTACTAATGATTTAGGAAGTGGTGGCTGGTCTTTGGTCACGAGTCCACGACGAAGTCTTTGGCATTACTCGGCTACACCCAACACGATATATGTATATACTGTATACATAATACTTGAGTTAAGTGACGATTACATTCTGGCAATTGTATTAAATTAAGCCTCAAAGGCAAGGTTCATATTTACATCATATATTTACGATCTGTAGGTACGTCTAGATGAAGGCATTTTGGATAATGTATGTGAATATGTCTTGTACACCATTTGGTAATTTTCTTTGTTTCTTTTTCAATAATTACCATGGCAATCCATATAAATTTTTATATTATATAGACTTATGAGCATGTTAAACAATAAATTTTCTCAGATTTTTATTTTGACAAACCTACATAATTATATAGACATTAAAGATAATTGCATAACAATAATAGCTTTAATATTACAAATGTAAACAGGTCTTTATGAAAACAAGGCCGATTGTTCAAGTTACCTGATCTATTGAGATCTGATTATAACAGAACAATAACTTCAATAAGGGCGGACACAGGTTTGGTCATAATTAGAAATAAATATTAAAATGCAGAAGTTCCGATTCAAAATACGCGAAATATGTATTGGTAGTACTGAACTATTGTACGAATACGCCTTATAGGAACATACTTACTGTTTCCCAAAATATGATTTGGACGATTTTTATCTACTCCCGCAACAAATAATTTAATTCATGCGTTGCGAGATCACACAAATTGAATCGGAACAAACGCGAAACGCAACTCGTTGCGCGTGAGTTTAGCGTGGCAAACTATAATATCTACCATTTGGCAATCATTTAAGTGAAATTAATGCATGTGATTAGTCAGTTTCATCCAAAATATTTCAGCGAAGCAAGAAGCCTAACATCTACAAGTTAAAATTAGCACGTTGAAACAGTAAATTCTAACTTTAAAGAGGCAAAAATCTATGTCAATTACTATTATCATTATATTTTTCCATAATCATCATATAATTTATCGCGTACTAAACAGTATTGTAGACAGTCAGTATCGAATTTAATGTTCGATTAAAAAAATAAAAAATAATCTATACTTCTATACTAATCTATACTTCTATACTTAATATATAAAGCTGAAGAGTTTGTTTGTTTGTTTGTTTGAACGCGCTAATCTCAGGAACTACTGGTCCAAATTGAAAAATTCTTTTTGTGTTGAATAGACCATTCATCGAGGAAGGCTTTAGGCTATAAACCATCACGCTGCGACTAATAGGAGCGAAGATACAATGGAAAATGTTAAAAAAACAGGGCAGGTATAAATCATAACTTATATCTTCTACCCACGGGGGCGAAGTCGCGGGCAACAGCTAGTAATTAATATTAAGCCCTCTGTAGTTGATCTGTTTAACGACAAAACTAATATCCTTTTAATACTGGCCGCAAAATGACAGATTTGGATTTACGATCCGAATTGCAGCATTATGTTTCTGACTCACGATTAGAACCTTAATTGGAAAACTGTAACAAATGACATAATATTAACTGTGCTTATTAGTAACTAACTAAAAGAATATTGTTCCCACGCGAATTTGTACAGTTAATGAAATAGACTGAAATACATAACTAAATCTTTGTTTAACTCATATGTAAAGTAAATTAAATTTGATTGGGTACCACATTTGTATATCAATCCTTATTTTTATTAAATGTTGCATATAAGGACTCCGGTTGCTTGTTTTATCTTACTTTACTCAAATTTATACAAAACTTATCATCAATTTGTGACTTCAAAATCGACTATCATATTATATTGGAGCCCGATGAATAGTTGTTCATTTAAGCGAACAAAAAATGTTGATTTCGTGACAAACTTTTGTCACGAAGTTTGGTATTCAAACTTTTTGATATTGATTAATTTGAGGACCCATATCATGTGTGTGTTCATATTCGATTTTTTTTAAGTGCAAACTACCTAAATTCGATAAACAAAATTGTAGGGTGAATTTTAAAACACTGATTGCAATACATGACAAGGATTATGCGCGAACTATGAATATGTTTGACTTGTAAATATCAAAAACAACCCTGGTCGCGTCCTCACATTTGCAGGAGGTACGGGATCGCTTTCGCTGAGTCTGGACAACTCTGACGAGGATGTTATACTAATTCCACTACTAATCCGATTGTAAATATTAATAGCAACAAAAACCCTTAACAATTAATCCAAGAACAATAGGCATTACAAAGTGAATTAAAAACCTGATTGATATCGTACAATACAACTTCATATAGTCACCTTGTTTGCCTTTCACCCCTCCCCCTCCCTACAATGCGAGCTGCGCACGCGCCGCCTTTTGTTCTAACCTCTGATTAATAGTAAGCAATCATAACACACGGTACTTGAGGCTTATTTATGCGTCTCCACGTTGTATTTAGGAGGCTAAAATTGTAGCCTGCAGCGAGGTTAGGAAAGTGTAGCATATCTAGGCTAAATGGCCTATCTAGATTAGTCTGAGATTACATATACGCCTTGAATAATGCGAGCTACCAATCAATTCGTGTCATAAGCACAATAGAGCAAGACTAATATAACGTAAATAAAATATCTGTAAGTACTTAAAAAGGACCTTATTCCTGTTAATCTAGACCCTATTTTTATACTTATATCTACTTTTAATAAAGTCCGGCACTGGACTATCGCTTATTCACATTTACCTGGTACGCGCTAGGGGTGTGCAATTTTTTTACGAAATATAAATGTTTCAAATTAAGGTGATATTATCAGCAAATATTTAAGACTCTATTCTGTCAGGAAAACCACAGCAAATATCAAGAAAACAAACATTCAATGTAATTTCTGACTAGATATTTGACCTGGTTGTCTTTAATGTGTTTTACGAGCTTTCTACTATAAACGTTCCCACTGCTTTCATTAGATTTTCCCTTTTCATTAATCTTTCGTCGGCGGACGGGTGCAACTGACCAACAACCTATCTGACCTTCACAACTCATTTTACAGGATAACCAATATTCTCTTGGATGTAGGATAAATTGTTCGTCAGAAATATATTGATCGACCGTCCAGTCTATTTGATAATGGTAGTAAGAATTGTCGCACGTTTTAAAGTATTGAGAGGCCTTAGCATGTTTAAAAATATACGCACATAAAGACTAAGATTTAGGATTGAAATTAATATAGGCCCTTAATTTAAGTTTTTATGTTGTTTTTATGCTTAGTTAATGTGGGGTGCAATCGGCGCCTTATACTACTAAGCCATCCATGCTGTCAAATCAAATCGGTTGCCTTACAATAAGCCTGGCTAGGGCTGCGCTTCTACCAGAGCTGTGCTGGTCGAGGCGAGGACATCCCTCGCTACGAATCCTCACACATCTCTCTTTAAAAGGCAGCCTTATAATGTAATCACACGTTTTATTAAATGCTCATTCAGTTATATTTTTGATTTACCTCTTACTCAATGAGACCAAGCGGATAAGCTCATGCGTCATTGCTCTTAGAGATTGGAAGCTTAAAGTTAGTGACCAAGTAACTAGGGCCTGTTTCAGACTCATGTGTCAACTGCAACAAGTTGTGTTAAGTAAGTATTGCGACACCGATACGTATGCCTCAAGATACCGACGATTTATTAAGAGATTTTTATCGAGTGATATATCTTATAAAGTCTATAACACTTAAATTTGATCTAAGTAATATCATTTTCAAAGTTATAATGTCATAGACACATGCCTTAGATTTTCTTCGTATTGAAACATGATTCATCACACTTATTCACATGCGGTTATATGATTGCGGCACTATGATTGTCATTTTAAGTTTACTTATGATTTCTATCCATACAATGATTTTCAAATGGTACACTGTTTCATTAAGTCGTCTATTTTTGTTTCAATCAATTTTATACCTTAAATACAGCTGTTGAAAAATCATAATCTGTAACATGTAAGTCGAGGAGACTGAGCATTGTCACGTGCATCCATCATAAAATACAAAAAGCATTTAACATTTAAAGATCATCACTGTAGCGATCTATTAAGATCTTTATTTGATCTGCTCATGATTTGCACCGCATTTAAAGTGGAACACGTAACATGTTACCGCTTTATATAATAACAGTATTAACCGGCGCAAGCGCAGATACTTACGTTCCGAGAAACAGACTATCCAATTAAATCGATAGCCTTTGTGGTCAGATAACATAAGTATATGCAGTATTATAGGCCAGACTAATAAAATGACTATTTATGTTACAGAACTAGATTTTGATAAGCGCTTATGATATGTATTTTAAAAGTATTTTCCCCAAGATTTTGTTTTGTTTCACCTGTCCCGTTGTCTTTCTATCTGACTGTCGGTCTGAAACCAAATCTGTAAATTGAATTTGATCTACTTCCTGATTTCCGATTGAGCTGAAATTTTGACGGCATATATTTTTATTGCATTTCAATGATATATTATGAAACGAAATATATCTGATTTGTTGCTGGAGCAGGAAGGTGGAAATAACAGCTCCGCTAAAATACACGACCTAGTTTTCTAATTCGATTCGTTTGAATAGTCTTTTCGAGTACTTAGATTTCAAAGCATCTGAAAGTTTGTTTTATCTTGTCCATAACTGTTTTTTATAGTGCCTAATATGTTAGAGTAAGAATAATTAAAAATAAAATATATAATAGAAAAATGTCCCGAGTCACGATGTTAGTTACCGTACTCCTCCGAAACGGTGCGACCGATTCTTGTAAAATTTTGTACACATATTGGGTAAGCCTGAGAATAGAACAACATCTATTTTTCATACCCCTAAGTGATAAGGGTTGCTCACACTAAAAAAAAAATAATTTTTGGACGAAATTATTTATTTTAATTTTTTTATAATGTGGCATTAAAAATACATACAACTAGAAAAAAAACATTCGGCAAAACAACTTTTGCAGGGTCAGCTAGTAATATTATAATATTTTGCATATACAATTTCGTTAAAATCTTTCACGTCGAAAAGTGTAGCAACTGACATTGTGATACGAGAGTTTTACATAAAATAACACTTGCTAAAATTATAACGTAATTAGAAATTACGTTCGGTTATTTGGGATAACCTCATTGCTAACTTATAGTTGCAAGACACATCGGGAAATAAATGCGACTTCACAAATAATGATGATCTATTATACATTTATGAGGTCAACGTTACACGCAATCTAAACGCGATTGCTTTACTTATAAAAAGCTTTATACAGACATTGCAAAACGTCTTTACTTGATTAAGCAATAAAATGATCTCACGAAGTATTCTAAAGTAATTTATATTATGAGTTAGTAAATAAATAAACAATTACACGTGTTATATTGATGTTCAATGACATTACAGATTTAGTTCACTAATTTACATTCTAATTCGTGACTTATTTGTATTAGTACAGAGTACATTATTGAGTAATCAATCTGAATCTGTCAGTGCTAGATTTAATGTGATAAAAGGGAGGTAATGTAACAATGAATAGTAGCTTGTTTGGAACTAGTATTGCAATTAAATATTTTGTAAAGTTATTCGTGTAGGTAGGTACTGCATCTTAGCATTAGCATTTACTTAATATTATAGTTTAGGTATATTTTTTATCTCGAAATTAAGTCAAGATTCCATTTTTTTTTAGATTTTTTTTTATAAGGCATAAGAAAAAAAACATATTTGAGGATTGGATTAACTTACCTAAGTGACATCCAATCGTTATTTTATGAAGGTTGATCTGAAATATAATTGATTAACAGAGTAGTATTCCCATTCGCTACTGTGTGGCATCGCGAATTTTTTCAGAGAATAAAAAAAAAAGTTTTTTAGTCTATGGCAACTCACAACTAAACGTCACTGATTTAGAGCTAACCATGATTTTGTGGGTCCCATTATGCCAGGGTTCAGCTATTGATGCTGGGGTTGGGGTGGGTGATTATATTTCAGATCAACCTTCATAAAATAACGATTGGATGTCACTTAGGTAAGTTAATCCAATCCTCAATTTTATTTCATGTTGATCTGAAATATAATTGATTAACAGAGTAGTTGTTCAGAGATTGAGGCATAATGGGTACATCTTATAAGCCTGGATATGATGAATAACGGTTAAGGCTTTATAATTATTAAGATATCTATTTATAGTGGCATATTATCCTAATATTAGTATCTATATTTGTTTTTATCCATATATTCTGTCATACACATTGATTATTGATCAACTATTAATTTTCATTTTTTATAAAATTAGTCTGTAGTAATTAACAAATTTTTCTAAATGCCAAATTTGTAAGCCAAAAGGGCAGAACATGTTGATGCATATATTGTCCTTATATTTTCACCACATCAAAAAATGTTTAATACATATATTCTGTCATACACATTGATTATTGATCAACTATTAATTTTATTTTTTTATAAAATTAGTCTGTAGTAATTAACATTTTTTTTCTAAATGCCAAATTTGTAAGCCAAAAGGGCAGAACATGATGATGCATATATTGTCCTTATATTTTCACCACATCAAAAAATGTTTAATACATGTTTTAGGCAAATAAATACTTCTTTATCTTTGTTCTATTACTGAGATTAATGTAATATGAGTTTTTAAGTGGAACAATGAACAAATTTTATGTTATGTTACACATGTTTATGCAAATAAATATATCTTTATCAATTGTTCCACATATTGTGGAGACTGTGTCCACCAATTTCATGATTGACTATTAATTACCAATTTGTGCTCTTTTTGACATCAATGTAACTATGACTTTTTTTAAGTCATACAAATTTCCTGCACCTTGTGCAATTTGATACTTAACCATTAGCTTTTAACAATGTAACTATGGATTTTGAGTAAGACACATTTCCAATACATAGTGATATTGTGTACAGTTTGATAATTAATTATTCATTATTAACAATGTAACAATACATTTTTAGTAACAAATTTTCTACACATTGTGTTAATTGTGTCAAACAATTTGATAATTATTTTTAATTATTTACAATGTAATTATGATTTTTTTAATAATACAGATTTTCTTCATATTGTTTTAATTTTGCCATAAAATTAGATAATTAGTTACTAATTTTTGCTCTTTTTTAGCGCAGTAATAATAAGAGTATTTAAGGTACTGCAAATATTTCTTATTTATAAGCTATTAACAAGAAATAACAAGATGATAATGAGATATTCCATTTACTGTCAGTTGCAGTTTGTAAGTCACTCAATTATGATTAAAATTAAATTAAATTTTTTGTCACTGCAGTTGTCGGTTCCTAAGACATGAGCTATAAGGCCTTGCAAAGGTAGTAGAACCTACAACCAAACCACCTTTTTCCCTGATTAAACTCAAGAGCATTCCTGCTGCTCTTGCAGATGTACTGCTGGAGTGTGGGATACAGCTGTCAGCAGGTATAATTTTGATACCTGATTAACTGTTTTGAAGGCCAAGGGTAAAACTTTTAATATGGTAAAGTTAACTTATTTCAGGTATTGGTTAAGGCTACAAGGATCTTTAAATCTTAGAAGTTAGCCATAATTTATGATCTTAAAAGTAAAAAGTACATTATGGTTCCTTTCCTTTTTTACTGAGAGTAAGGTTGGTTATCACAATTCTCATCTTATTAATTGTCAGGGTGTGACATGGGCTATGTTATTTAGTTTAATGTATGAGAGGGCGGCTAGTACCCATTGAGCAGCTATCCAAGCTAGGAGTTAGAAGATTTTTGTGTCTTGGTTCAAATAAATCACTAAATAATTCTGTGTCTTCAGATACAGGTGTATTGTATGTTTCATTAACATAATATATGTATGTTTGTGTCTATTGTCAACAGAGTTATTCCTGTGCCATATAATTATGTTCTAGCCTATTTTGTCATCATGTTGCTTGTAACCAGTTGTTGCAAGTTCTATTTAATAACCATCTATACTTTCTTAACCGATAAGCAATATGTTTATAATATTGTGTTTTGAGGCAGCTAGCAGATGAGTCAGCTGGTTCAATACAAAATATGGGGTCTGGCTTTCTGTAATACAGGCAAATCTCAATCTGAGTAAGCCTCTCAGAAATCCTTTGTTATCCATACCTAATTCCTCTCCCATCTTTAGAGTCAATGCTGATTTGTGGAAATTTAGGGTTTTGAAGCTAGCTCCATTCTCTAAACTTTCTATTAATGTTTCCTAATTAATAAGGGTGAAGATCAAAATAGGATCCCGGTTACTGCTTTGTTGACACAGATGGTAACATGATGGTTAATGAGCTATCTAACGTTGGCTTCTAACTGCTTCCCCTAAGAGATGCTTTTTGTCAGGGCACCTAGTCTGCTCAGTGTGTGTTGTCGGTTAAAAATCCCAAAATTGGGTGAATAAGAACTTAGTGACTTTTTGCTTTGTCATTATTAATATTCTGAAACATTTAGTAAGGTAAACAAATGTTGGGAATGCTTAAAAAACATATTCATGTCCACTAAGTATTGATGCATATACATTTAGTGTTTAGTAGCATTAATGTTATTGGGTGCCTCACTTCTTAGAGATGTGTGTGTCACATTGTTTTTATTGCTATAGATAAACTTGTGGGGCCCAAAATCTATTGATAACGAAACAAGTATGGTTTTTTCGTTGACTTACATGTGGAACTGAGCACTATTTATCTTACTTATGTATTTGCAGCCATGTTACTCTGGCTGTATAATCTTGCAATGTGTTTTAATCCAGTTAATATTATGTTCTAATTGATGTATTAAATGCAAGTCATCATTCTAAACAAGGCACCACACTACAATTGTTTTCGCCATTACAATGTGTCACCATTCTATTAGAAAAGCTTTAGAAACTAGTTCTAGTATACATTTTCTATAATGTTCTTATAGTTTCGGATTATGTAATGGGGCCCCATCTTAGGTCAGTTGACAGCATCAAGATTGCTATTGTTATGCAACAAGGCTAAGTACTTAACTTGTTCTATTATTTTTTGTGTGTGTTTGAACATAACCTCTTGGGCAGGTTCACAGAAGGTTCCCAACAATCTTGCCAATTTGCTGATTGGGCAGTGTTTAATATCATTGATATTTAGTATCTCTATAGGAGTTGCATTCTTGCTGTATTTCTGATGTTAACTAGTCTCTATTCATAGTAAACCTAAAGTATTTATTGCACTAATATACTTTAATCATAGTTAACAATGAGGGAAAATCATTTAGATAAATGTGAGTGTAGCCCCTCTGTCAGCCAGACATTTATACTGATTCTAATCAATGGGTGGTCATTCAGACAACAGTTTGTTAAATTTCTAGTCTGTAAGGACTGTGGGTGCTGTACATGGACTACATGGAATTGCAGTAAATTTATATGACATTTTTCAAACTCAAAGCGGATTAATTTTTCTGAGTTTAGGTGTTATTGAACCTAAGGAATCAGTTTTATCTTAAGACTGTGCAAGACATGTGATATTGATGGTCCAAGGTTCCCATATCCACAATTTGAAAACTATAATATTTTTCTATATATATTTTTGGTTTTCAGTTAAGAACAAATCTGATCTGTCCGTTGAGTTTGGTGGTCTTAAGAATATTAAATCTTTAGACATATATGTATATAGATAGAAATTTTTACTGTGAGTGCATATTTGTACAGCCCCTAACTCATGAGTTATTGATGGTCTGACACATATTGTTGATTTCATTTATATGTATATTGTTTATGTAAACAATGTTATGTTCAAGTATTTTAAGGTACATTAGTGGTGGTATGTTCACAACATGAAAGACAGTTAGATATATTACATATACCTGGTTGACAATTGCCTGCTGGATGCATGGCATGGTGTACCCTCTCGGGGCCACCCTTCCTGTGTCCTGTTCAGCGAGGGTGTCACAGTTGTATCATACCACTCTTGGGTCCACCTTGCTGTGCTAGCACTTTGGTTTGATGCCGGACCACTTATGTTTTCCACAGTCCTTGCTTAGGTTTAGAGGTGGTATTCGGTTATAACTTTTGTTATACATTCTTGATAGGTGCATTGGTCTTGTTTCTATCTTGAGCCTCGAATCCACCTCGAAGAGTGTCACCATTGGTTCTTGTTGTGGACTGTGAGAACCAGTGAACATAGTATGTTCTTCATCAAAACTGTCGTATCTCGTACGAAGTTTTGATCTTCGAGCTGTCTCGCGTACAAGCTCGGTTATACTTAATGCATGTTGTTGTATCAAAGTTGCGGGCTCGCGTCCCGAACTTTGTAGTAATGCATGTTCTTTGTGTAACATCAAAGTTGCGGGCTCGCGTCCCGAACTTTGTAGTAATGCATGTTCTTTGTGTAACATCAAAGTTGCGGGCTCGCGTCCCGAACTTTGTAGTAATGCATGTTGTTTGTGTACCATCAAAGTTGCGGGCTCGCGTCCCGAACTTTGTAGTAATGCATGTTGTTTGTGTACTGTCAAAATTGCGGGCTCGCGTCCCGAACTTTGCAGTAGGGTTTATCAGAGCTACGACGTCTCGCGAAGAGCCCGATCTTCGAGCTAAAGTCTCTCGTACCCGCTCGGTTCATGCATGTCTTTAGTACTTCGCATCATCTCACATCATATTTGTGTCCTTGTTCACTGAACCTAAAATCAGAGAAAACCTAACCTATTGGCCCCCCTCTTTGAGGTTATGGGTCAGTGTTCCATCGTTTATATTCCGTAATTTGGGGGCGCCCACAATTTAACATCGAGCGTGGAGCATCGCGTACTAGCTCGGTTATACGTAATGCATGTTGTTTTGTGTACTATCAAAGTTGCGGGCTCGCGTCCCGAACTTTGCAGTAGGGTTTATCAGAGCTACGACATCTCGCGAAGAGCCCGATCTTCGAGCTAAAGTCTCTCGGACCCGCTCGGTTCATGCATGTTTTTAGTATTTCGCGTCATCTCACATCATATTTGCGTCCTTGTTCGCTGAACCTAAAATCAGAGAAAACCTCACCTGTTGGCCCCCCTCTTTGAGGTTATGGGTCAGTGTTCCATCGTTTATATTCCGTAATTTGGGGTTCCATGTTCCATCCCACGGCGATGAACCTAGGGCAAGGGCTGCGTACACGCATCCTGCATTAACTCCGCAGCGCCTTTATAGTCTCGAAGATCACTTTTAAACATCTTGGCCAGTATTTTCAAGGCTTTTGTATCACTTGGCAATACTTTTTCGACTTGAAATATGCCAAAAACTATTTAAATAACGTAATTAAAGTGTAATTAACAAAATCACCACGATGCCGTTAAGTCGCGAAAAAAGAAAGTGACGTTTAGTTGTGAGTTGCCATAGACTAAAAAACTTTTTTTTTTATTCTCTGAAAAAATTCGCGATGCCACACAGTAGCGAATGGGAATACTACTCTGTTAATCAATTATATTTCAGATCAACATGAAATAAAATTGAGGCATATCAATTGATATTGAGAGCGTTTTATAAAGTTAATATCTTCATACAATAATAATATTACTTCATCGATATTATTTATAATTTTTATTTATTACCCTTTCCGCCTGTAAACGAAATCGATCGACTAAAGAAATAACGTCACCTTTTCGGTTACGTCAAACCGCACGGCTGTTTAAAACGTATTTGCATTGACACACCAAGGTTACGAGACCGTTTTGTTAACTTATTATAACTATAGGACAGTAATGGAGTAAGATTTTGTTAATAAATTGCAATATTTAAAACAGTTTCTTTAAAGGTTTAGTCATTCTTTGGAAATAAAGGTTTGTCCATGAACAAGGTAGGTGTAGTAGATGTCGGAAATGTAAAACAAAAACGACAAAATATTGATATTTCTTAAGTTCCTTTTTATACCAGTGAGAAATAAATTAAAAACCTTTCTCAAAAAGAGAGAAACTCAAAAACAATAGACGGATGTTGCTTTGCAGGAAAACTGTCTCCGTTTGAAAACGTTTACTTTCAATAATGTGCTCTAAATGTTTTTGAGGACACTGCAACATACGTAATAACAGTCAAACATGAGGCTTTGGTTTAGATTCATAATTAGTGTTAACAATATTATTAGTCATCTAAAAAATTATAGGCTCATTAAGAAATTATATCCTCATCATCAATCAAAAAAATCTTATTCACAGCTCTCATCAAAATCATTCAAGTTACGCCTAACATCAGAATCAAATCTGCGTAACCCTTGTAAAGAGAGTTCAATATAGTTTTGGTTAATCACTAAGCTTTTCATTAAGATTCATCAAAGTTTTATTAATAGTTGAGGCCTCTAAGTGCTACAAAGAAACATAAGTCAAAAAATTCAGGGTATTTTAAAAGCTGTCGTAAGGCACGTTCATAATTAGCTATTTAATAATGGTTTTCTCACGCGTATGATCGCGCTCGACCCCGCGTCGCGTCAGCTCATGATTAAGGACTCCGGTTGGGTCCGAAACTACTGGCAAGCCCAATAGCCAGTAAACTGTTGTTAGATAAATAAGTCTCACATAGTCAAAATATTAGCTAAGATAATAAATAATAATAATAAATGCGGACAACATCACATACATTGTTCTGAACCCAAAGTAAGTTGCTGAAGCACTTGTGTTATGGAATTCAGATACAACGAAGGTACCACAAACACCCAGACCCGAGACAATGTAGAAATGTGAATTTTTACATTGACCCGGCCGGGGATCGAACCCGGGACCTCAGAGCTAGCGAAACCGGTGCGTACGCCACTCGACCACGGAGGTCGTCGAAGATTACTACATAGTATTCGAAATAAGTATCTGTACGTCCAAAAACAGGTGTTAAGCATTATTTTAAACAAAACACAGCTGATCATCCTTCAAAAAGAATAAGCTTTTGCAGTTAAGTTTTAACAGGTACCTTCACTTGGACTTGAGATGATCGGATTACATTGAAGAGAATCATCTTCAAGCTATGTTATGTAACACACCTGTTACATTCTCAAAACAAACTAAATACGAGCAAATCCGAGTTATCTAATAGTGTTAAGCAATTTACTGTCTTCATTCAACAAATGACTAATCACTAATAAGACTTTTGTTGGAATGAGGCTCATGTAAATTCTGGAGAGAGTGACAATAGGATTTTTTTCTTATTTAGATTTCGTTCCCTTGGGAAATAGCGGAACCCAATATTACTGAGGTTCCGTCCGTCTGCCTGCCCGTCCGCCTACTTTACATCCGTAATTTATATTAATGGAAAAACTAATTACATAATATATTTTAATACACATTTTTCTTAGTTACAAAGAGCCACTTTTCAGCAATTTACCTTTGCAGGATTTACGCAATTCAATTCACCAGATATTAATTGCAGACAACAGTATCAAGTATCAGGAAAATTCGAGAGCACGTTATTTTGATGAGATGCCTAATTAGGTAAAGTGGAAATACCTGGACAAGGGGCATACCATTCAGCCAAGAGTGGTAGAAAAAGGGCCATCATACACGTTGCAGTGACCAGCCCAAGGCAATGTACATGATACTTGAAGACAGTGACATTTAAATCTGTAAACTGCACTTACAATAAAGGAGAAATCCGAAGTGTCAGGTGATGTTAAAATTAAATGAAAAGGCAAAAAGGTCGCGTATTTGGATGCCACCTGAAGTAATGCAAATGTCAACTGGTTGTTTGACCTCTACGGTAAAGATCCGAAATGTGGATAGCAGAGTGAGAACTTTCTCATAATTGAAAAGGTATTTTTTTTCTTAAATTCGTCACAAAACGATGTTACTTTGTAATTTTTTGATTTTAGTAAAATGTCATTATTGAAAGTTGTACTTATGCGATTTTTATTCTATAGTAATTGAACATAATCTATTTCTAATTGAACATAATAATATTATTTTCATTAAATTATACTTTGAAACTACACTTCGATCTTAGTTCAAAACCGAGAGGTCTTTTGAAAATAAAAATTAAATATGACAGTTCAAGAAACATGTAGTCATAACTTTGACAGCACATTTTTCTTTTCTACGAGTGGTGTGGAAACAACTAATAAACTACTCTTTAAAAAAAAACATCGCATTCAACATGGATCCAAACCTGAAATCTTATTCAAAAGATTCCAATCACTCAACCACTAGGCACAACAACTTTCGTATAATTTGCTTCATATAAAATGCTAATCATGTGTTACGTTGATCAAATTTCCATTTAATCCAAGGCCGATCCAGTTTTTTTCCACTTCCGTAACCAGGCTTCCACTGAACATATGGTATTATTGAAGGCTAATATTCGTCAGTAAGTGAGCGAAAGTCGTCCAGTTAAAATTCGCTTTCAAGCTAAACCAGTTGGCTTTCTTCCATATAATATCACATCAGCACTAGCGTATGTTATAAACGAAAAGCGGGTTTAGTAAGAGGGTAAGCTATTGTAAATTGATCCGTGTATTATTCGTAAATGATATTTTTCTCTTTAAAAAAAACGATTCCCGCCGTGAGTAATTTAAATAATGTGTCACGAGGGTTTAATAAACATTCAAGTCATATGCACAAAGATACCAAGACTCAGGACAACACATTCGTGAAGCTCACAAACCCTTGTCCTACGCAGGGACCGTCTTACACTGAAAAATGTATAGTTGAAATCCTAAATTGAATCTAAATCTAATATCCAAGCGCAGAACTACAAGCCTTTAGTGGAGGAACTGTACTGTTACCTGCCAAAGGATTTAAAATAAATCCATCATCGAATCCCAAATCGCTTACTCTCACAACTTACGCCATAATTAACAAAATCGTTCAAGGTTGAGTATGCCGAAACTGACAAAAGCCTTGTCAGCGGCGCTTTCCGGGACAAAAGCGAACCATGATGAATATAACCTGTAGTCCATGTGTTATTACAATACTTTGAGTGACTTAATGGATTTGTGAACTACTTTCATCTGTAGTTATCTAATAATGCTTTTGTGACTTACCGTCTGCTATTCTTGAATGGATCAGCTTATGGAATAACTAGAGAAGCTTTGAAGCTTAATAGAATATTCAGAATTACTCTTGCCAATTTTAGCTAACTTTTTCTTCTTATTTTGAGCTTTAAGTTTTGTTCTATAAAGCCTTATTTCGATCTACATGAAAACACAACCAATTTTCCTTATGATATAATATATATATGTTTTTTTTTAAATGTCTGCGTGTACGCACGATACCGATACAATCTCGACGAGCCCCGATTCACATAATAACACAATTTGTAACAAATCTAGAACTAATATTGAGGTCTGCCTGCCCTGGAAAGGATTACAAGCGTGAAGTTACGGTTAGACGGCAATTTACTAACCATTTCTGATAATTACTCGATTTAATTATAGATATGGTAATAGTGTTAAACTAATTAGCTTGTTCCTTTGCGTGTCACCAATGTAAACATGTCACTGGTCTGCTGGTCTAGTGTTTAATGGTTGTGACTGTTATTCTGAGGTCGTGGGTTCGATTCTCAAAAGGCAAATGTTTTAATGATGATCGCGCTAATTTATTTGCGAATGAGTTTAATTTATCTAAGTTTAGTAAGTACTGAGAAATATGCAAGTGTCGATAAGTTGCACTATATTCTTAATACCAAACTTTCTATCTTAGACACTAGATGGCGTTGTGCGAAAATTGTGAAAAATTATAATTTGTGAGTATGAGACAGGCAGATCCTTTTTTCTATGAAAAGAAAATAATACAAAGTCCATAGATCGGTTTACATTATAATATATTTAAATGATATACATGATTCTACTATATATCAAAACGAATTAATTTATTCATATTACCATAATCTAAAAGTCAAGTTCTCCATAAAAGTCCATTCAGCAAGGTTAAGTTTACATCATCGTGGCTTTTCAAATGAGACTTGTTATAACAATTAGCTCAAAGCAACTTGTTTTACTTATCCGTAAATAATAGATTAGCAATACTTTCGTAATAGTCTAGATATTTTAGGTTCGTAAGTGGGTCAAATAGATCCTTTTGTGTTTGATACAATGTGAAGATGCATAGTTGAGTTATTGTTCTTCTGGCCGTTTTTAATGGTATAGTTTGACATTACAAGGTGGTAATTACACGAACATTTGAGTGTTGATAGTGATGCTACTATTGTTGTATTGCTGTATTATCTTGCTTGTGTAATGATAATGAGTTCGTTACTCGTCTTTAAATTAAGTGTCTGAACTGTCTGAAGACATTTTATATCGTGTTTTTGTTAGGAAATAAAAGTTTTGTACGAGAAAGAAATTATTCCGAAAAAAAGTGGTCTTCCTATTTAAATTTTGATGTCCATTTTGAGTGCTAACTTTTCTATTTTTTGAAATTGTATACTATTTTTCTCTATGAACATCGATGACACTGTGCTTGCGAAGCTTATTAAATGCACTAAAGTGCAACCACAGAAAGGGCACTAAGATGAAAAGGACGCTGAAAATATGAGCGGAGTTTATTTAAGCACCATTCATAGCAATTATTGCCGTTTTCTTTTCAGACTGCAAAAGCTAACATCATCCATTACACACTTCATGAAATTCACAACCTTTATTACAATTCAGAACGCGGTACCGAGCTTTACGTCATTTCTTTTGTCCCACAAGTGGGCTAATTATATGCGTAGGATAAACAGTAATGTAACAAGTGTAATATAAGTGTTACAGATTTACAACAACGCCCACACTCGGTCTTATTGTTTTGGTTACCAACCGAAATCTGTCAACATTTCTCTCTTTTGTCTAATAGAAAATGGGCATTAACCCAAAATACTTGTGTAGCTCTGACTGATGGCAGTTACTTTGTTCTAGTCTGAAGCAATCGTTCTAGATAGCTTTTGACTAACACTTTTAATATGCAGACGTAGTAGGATTTTTTGAAAAAGATGCTCTTATATTTTGTCTTTTTCTTTTTAGTTTTCATACCTTGTCTACAAAAATAATTACGAAACAAGAAAAGTTGGCAATAAGTTACAAACAGAATATAAAATGAGTTCCTAAAATAAATTTAGCAAAAGAGGAAACTACCAATTTACTAGTTAGTCAAAAGTAAGTTACAAATTACCTTTTGAGGTCTTATGTTACGACTGGACTGATCTAAATTGAAAGTAGTTCTGTGAGTCATGGCTGGTTGTTCATGAAAAATATATTAATACTTAGTTATTACTTGTTACCGCGGCAGTTGATTTTTTCCCTAAATTATTACAGCCGTTGATTTATACTACAGTTACTGTTTGGATATCGTAGTCAAAGGGTAAAAAATAACCCTATTGCTAAGGGTCCGAAAGCTCTATGGCACAACTTACATCGATTCAATAACCCCAATAAGTAATTAATATTCTACAGTTTTAAACTTTCATTTACAGCTACTATGTTAAATAAACTAGTTAAACTTAACTGCTACACCATAACATAATATATAACTTTCACATCGACGTACAGACGGATGTTTAAGTTTAATTGAGATCGATGATGAAAATCCATCTCGCAGTTAAAGCTTTTGAATAAACTTGATTTCTGCAAAACAGCGTAAAAAAATTACCTGAATTTTTTTTTTAAATAAATGATAAAATAAATGATATTATTTTTTGCAACTATTATTACATGCTCATACCACACGAATACTTCGCAGATTTCCAACTAGGCTTATATATCTCTCATATTATCAAGTTTATTTATAAAACTAAACCTCAGAAATCCTGCTTTATGGTGAATCTTAGCTTGATCTAGTGCCGCGTACAAAAATATTGCCAAGCCATATATAAACTTCTCAACTTTACACAAATATTGCCATTAAGCACACACTTTAAATATTGGAACCAAAAGTCATCCAATAACAACTTCAAGAAGACTAGACAAGCTTAATAGAGTAACTACCTAATACAAAATCAATATTCATAAAAATAAATGTGTTTGCAAATGGATCCCATATCTGAAATGTCAAGGAGTTTCTGGCGCTAACATTATTTATTTAGCCACAAGTCATTCGTGAAGCACCTTGTTAGCTTTTAGGTAATTCATGTTTCGAAATCTATTTCTTATATTTTAAATTTCAGACTGACGCGGACGCTCGTGCAATGTTGCTTTATTTTCAGTATGACTAAGCAAAAGAATTGTTGTTTTCAGGAACTTTTGGAAACATTTAAAGCAAAAAACCTAGTGGAGAACATTTCAATTGTTTTAATTTATTAAAATTTGTTATACAAAACATTTTCTTAAATTTAATTTCTCATAAAACCAATTTAGTGGTTAACAGTTTTTAAATGGATATAATAATTTACTTTATATATCTATTTTAGTAGTAAGTTAATCGTCGGTAATTCCTATAGTGGTCTTCTTAAATAATCAAAGATGTTTAGAAAAAAAATATTCAGTACGTAACAATGCACAAAATTTTTATATGTTTGAATGCTATAGTCACGTTAGAATCCAAGACTCTAATTACCGAAGACTTTGTTGCCTCCTTATAAAAAAAATTATCTATGTATCGAATAATCCCCATAAACCAACAGACGGTAATCATTGTCTATATTTACTACCAATATTAATTTATATATTTTTCCAATGTGACTTTAAATCCAACTTACATTAATATTTGACCTTCATTCGACCACATTAAGGACCAGACTCCCACGGTTATCCCCTTATACATTAACACAGAAACACATATTCACACAAATTAGAATATTCTTTTGGTAATAGAAACGTTGACTGACTCAGTCATCTCCTCTTACGTTTTAACGAAGCCACTTGTACTTCAAAAGGTATTTAGTTATAGATGAGACAAATCCGGGTGTAGTTTATCTGAATATTTAATTTACGATACAATATTATAATATTACACGTTAGTTTATCTAATTGGTTTAATTTGATTTTTCTATTATGGTTACTTTCGTAAGGATTTGTCATATTTAAAAGTTACAACGGAACTAGCTTCGGTCATAAACCGGGGTGTTTAATCTTGCATCTTTTAAGTACAGTCGAATCACTAAATCTAATTTGAATGTTAACTTTTAAAGAAGACCTATTAAATACTGTTAGGCGTGAGAATTCTTCATGTATTGACGATAGAGTAACTAGTAGGGCACTCTCGATAAATACGCGTGAGTAAACCGTTGCATCATTTAATAATGATAATATACATCGCTTATAGGAAATATGTATCATTTACGTGTATATAAATAATATTATACAATAAAATTTCATATGAAACAGTCAAGCCGTTTCGGAGGAGTATAATAACTAATATTAGAATATTATATATAAGTCTAAGTGGGAAGTATATATAATACTTCCCAGTAAATAAAATACAAAATTACTACCTACGTTTTTAGTATATCTTCATTAAAGGGAAGTAATTAGCATGTGATTTATCAACAAACGTTATCAATGAATTACAAACATACGAACAAGTTATACAAGATGTATGTTTAGATCTAGGACGATGAAAGACTAGATAAAACTAGTCTGTCGGTAGTACCTAGGAATTTAGCGCCATTATGAATAAATTAACATAGATAATTAGTACGAGATTTCTTTGAGAAAGTATTAATTAGGTGTTGGATTTTTGTTTATTGGCTGGTTGGCTGGTTTTAGTAGTTTTTTTTTATAAAACCGTCTTCATCAGCTTATCGGAAGTTTGCTATTAAAACTGCATTTATAATATTCAACTCAAATTATTTTGCGAGTACCTTGTAATTTTTTTTACGATTAAGAATATTCTAAATAACCAGAGCTACATAATATGGCTAAAGAAGAATAAACTATCCTGGTCATCATTCTAGCCTCTTTCTAACTATCTCGGCTTTCAGCACTGGTACTAAGTACCAGTGCTTTACAAGTAGTTATCAGATCTCCTCAACGCAGTTACCAGGGTAACACGATACCTTTCAGTTAGACTGGTTATCAAACTTTAAGCGGACGGGCCTGTTGGTCTAGTGGTTAGTGACCCTGACTGCTATACCGGAGGTCGTGGTTTCGATTCCCGCCCAGGACAATTTTGTGTGATGAGCATGATCATTTGTTCTGGTGTCTGGGTGTAATTTATCTATAATATGTATGTATTTAGAAATATATAAAAAAGTTTATCAGTTGTCTGGTTATCATAACACGAGCTCTGCTTAGCTTGGGATCAGATAACCGTGTGTAAGTTGTCCCAGGGTATATTATTATATTATTTAAAATGTGTAATTAACAGCCGGGACACGCAATTTAACGTGCCCTATGTTACATGGCGCAAATCGTTGTCACGTAGATGGTCACCCATCCAAGGACGGACTGAATCAAGCGTAGCTTCAATTAAGATCGATCAACTTGTACAGTTGTAGTTTAGCCGCTCCTTAAACAGTTAACATTAAAAAAATCGAATAGCAACTTGACCTACTTTTATCAAATCTGCTAATATGAAAGCTTCAGGTAATAAAACAACAAAAAGTGAAGTCACGAATGTTATAATTAAGTTTATACAAATAAGTTGACCGCTCTATATTTCTTTTTACCCTTCACATAGGTACCATTAGGTAACGCACTCACGATAGCTAACAGACAAATAATCCAATTAGTCTGATTATTTTTGAACAAGAGCAAAATTATATTGTAGTTTTTGAACTGAGATTATTTTGCTTCGTTTTGAAGACAAATTTGTTCCATCGTTTAAATTTGATTGTAATTAGATTTTAATCTAGTTGAAAAAAGTGAGTGTTTGATACCTACATCTCGATTTTATCAAACTAGTGTACTCTCTAATAATAGAAATAAATGAAATCCCAAATCAAGAACATGAACACGTAAATTAAGTATTTTAAATGCTGAGAAAACTTTTTCTAACCTAGAAAACACAATTACCCAAATAAAACTAATGAATGACCGTAGTGGATTATGGAGCGAAACAACTTGAAGACAATTATTGTTGAACAAAATGGCTATGTAAAGTAGCCACTTTCAGGGTCCCGATTCTGCTATTTTACAATGGCAGATGAATGACTGGCAATTGGATTAAATTTGAAATTATTCCTATTTTCTTAAGCATTTTTAAATAACAATAATTGAAAGTTAATTATATTGGCCTTGTGTGTACCGTCCGATACTAAGTTTTTAATTTTAGTGTAGGAAAAAATGCGAAAATTTAAGTGCCGTTTTGAGCCCATTTTCATCCAATCATCGGCCATTGTAAATAGCAGAATTGGGCAAAGGCAAAGTAAACTTAAAGCTCGGTTTCATTGGTTTTTGGTTAAGATAAAAAATTGGAAATGTAGATTTTTTGAATTTTGAAGCTATTACCAAAATAGCATTTGTTGGCGTTAATATTTTATCAAGATTTTGCTAATACTACCCTAAGTTGAATTGTTAAAAATAAATTCTTTTTTTATCAGCCGAAGTTTGAATAACGTCTTTTTAATTCATGAGACTAATTAGTTTGATCTATATTTTTTCTTTAATAATTAAGATAAGGATATAAAACTGAAATGTAAACCTAGCTCAGGAGTTGAGAGTAACACTGCAAAACTATCGGTATTAATAAAAACATCTATTACATTGTACGAGTATGATACCTACATGTCATCGTCATCGTACAAATCTCTTTATACATATTTCAAAAAATATTAGAATATAATTAATCACTATCATACATCAATTAGCGTATTAAGCAGACCCATACATCACAATACGACATCGACTGACCCATTCAACAATTTTTACGTTCACTTTCTGCGCAGGAGTTTCATTATGCATTTATACAAGTCACGAATATACCCGAAGGTACACGATCAAAAACGATCGATTCATTTGAACTGTTCTCTAATCGATTTTATATCGAGATTAATATTTAATGGATTAATTTAAGTACGTTATGATAATGTTTAAGTAATATTGGATATGCTGTTTATAATGTAATATTATGTTTTATTAATTAAGAAAAAATCGTGATGACCTACTAATGTAACTACTAATGTTCTAGGTTAATTAGAAATTGATATTCTGCAACTATTTTGACGACCTAATTTTCGCTTAAGGTTACGGCTAAACCATTCTGAAGGTCTTATTTTCAACAACAACATACGGCCTATGTAAATGCTTCATAATAATCTAGTGTAAATATATAAGTAGGTAATAATAGTTAACTTAATAGATTCCACAAGAATGAAAGTGGCGACAAGGGGAAACCCCAAATGAAAACCCAGATAAAGATGTGAAATAACTAGGTGCAGTCCGTTTGACTGCATGGATAGCCGAGTGGTTGAGATCGCCTTTTCGACCCCTGCGTATGACAAGCGTTTGTGTGAACCATAAATGCTTGTTCAGAGTCTGAGTGCCTTTGAGCATGTGATTTGAATGTTTGGGAAACCCCCCGCGACAAAAAGATTGAAATCTTTAGTGCGGCAGTCATATTAAAAAAAAATCAACGTGAAATAGAAATCCATTGCCTTGTATTGGAAAATTGGTGACTCCAAATTAAGTCGCGTCCGAATTACGATTATGAAATATACATAATAACAACAACCTTTCAATCCCATTAACTACAGAAACACTTAAAGTGGCAAATGTTAAGTAGCCTGATAGCAAATGTATTGACGCAAGTGTACCAGCTCGTCGAGACGTAGTCGTTGGCCAACATTCGCTTCCGGATTCCGTCCAGCGATCGACTATTAGAACAACTTTTGATCTGCGTAATTTGACTGATTAATGTGTGCGTTGCGTTGACTGTTACGTTGATATGTCAAAGTTTTATGGTGACTGGATGGTTTTTTTGGCAACGCTAAATCATACTGCCCTATTTAAAAGAAAATGTTATAATGCTGCATCTAATGAAAGATAAGTACCTAGTTACAGTTATAGAAACTTAAAATTATATTGTTTGTTTCGTATTTAATGTATTTTAAGTGGCTGAAGTTACGAAAAACAAAAATAGAAATAATCAATCTTGTATTTTTTTCTGCAACCAATGCTGTCTTTTAATAAGCTCAATTAAAGCTAACTCTAATCTAAAAAACGATTAACCTACGTAAGAGAAAAACAAATGACTGAAACATGAACACCGAGAACTTATGTCACTCCGACGTAATCCTTTCACAGAGATGGTATGAGCGATATTATTGTGAGTCTTCATATCCTCCTTACAAGTATTTCCGGAGTGAAATAATTTAGACAAATGTTACGTAAAGGTAAAAGGTTATTCTGACCACCATAACCAAAAGTAAAACTATTGGAGGTGTGGGAAAGAGACGGTACTTTACACCATGTAGAGCGCTATCTGCCACATTTTTGTGACTTGCCAGAGAATGAACGAAGTAATGATTATATTACAGTTTATGCGGTCATTTAATGATTTGGTACGTGTTTTAAAGGTGGTTATGCTTTGAGGAAGTTGTGGTGCAGATTACTGGCATTTAGTTGCAGTCTGCAGTGAATGGATGTAAGGCTATGGTAAAAGGTGTTTGATATTCAGATTTGATTATTGTTGTGTGTAGATATTATTCTGGTCCTTACTCTTTTGGCTCTACATAAAAATTGACTCGGTGTCATTTTAGTTTTTTTAAGTAGACCAAGAATCGCAAGTACACATTTTTTGTTGTGTTGTACTGGACATATTTAATGAATGTTAAAAAAAATTATTGTGAGTAGAGAAAAAAACACAGTATTTTTTCGGGTGTAGAAGAGAAATACCGGTTTATGCCATGATAATACTACTTTACAGACGTGGCAGTAAACCCTTTGGTCTGATATTTCTAATATTACCTTTTTTAAAATTCGTTATTATATCTTTTCAGATAAAACACGAACCTTTGCACTATTTATTAATTAAATATCAAAGAATCATGGCATAACGTATTTAAGAAGTTTAGTATTGGAACGTCATTTCTGTCCCGACCTCAGTGAAGACCTTAAGATCATCTTTAGCCAAGCATCTGCATCTTAACATGTTACAGACAGGTTAAACTCAAATTAAAATGTCAAGAGATGGTCCATTTTGCTGAACTTGTTGATGTATTGACGTGGGAAAGTTGGTCAGGGCTTTTAAATGCCTTACTGGTTAATTTATCTGTAGTATTTTGGTGGCAAATGTACAATCAATTAATTATTTTAAGATACCTCGATGACAATCAGCCGAGTAAAAATTAAAAATCTCGTAAGAAAAAAGAGTATTTTAAATAAAGGGTTATTTCGACATTTTCCACGACAAATATACCTCTTTAAAAGTTTTCATGTTAAATCATAGCGGTGGGTGACTTAAGGTTGACGTGGATCATTTAAGTCTTTTTCGCAAATTATTTGCTTATTATTAATTAGTTAATACTGATATCCAAGATTGACCTTCGTTTTGAATTGTTTCTTTTGATTGTGGTTTACAGTTATAACTGGACTTCGGGTTCACTCAATCTTTACTAATCCTTTGTATTATTTCGATCTGTTGGATCTGTGTCTATTGAATAAAATAAAACGTAAAATCCAGTCTTCCATTCCCATTCCATTCCATTACACATCTATCACTTAAGTCCCACATAATTTCTAGACTTTTTCAGATACATTACGATTGCTTAATGACTCAAGGAAAGTTTCATTTTTTTAAAATGTATACAGGTTTGGTAGTGAAAGTAATTAGTAGTCATTGTGAAGCTATTGTCTCCTGCCAAGTACAGACTGCCTTGGAAACGGTTATGCCTGTATTATGAACTCTTACACCAGGCGTGTAACTGTGGTAGCGAGACGGAGATATACACTGCGCTTAGTGGTGTCTCATTTCTACAAAATTGTCTAAAATTGTATGAATTTGTCATTAATGTTTTTATCTGCAGGTTATTTTACTTTGTTCAATATTCAATAAGTTAAACAAAAAGTTAATAGTTTAAAATAGTAATTATAGCTTATAGTGTAGTATAAAGTTACATTTAAGAGGGTTCTGATAACAATATATTTCGATCTATTCGTCAATTAATCGTGATGATACAAATACATCGCACACAATTACATAACTTGTTTTGACCTCATACAGTACCGTGTAACAGTATCTTCTTAAACCAATTATCGAATTACATAATTTCAATTACAAAAACAATTAATACACTTTTTTAAAAACGTTCACCTCTATTACGGATGATCTAATGACCCTTGAAGATGTAATCGTTCTTGTTTCAAATCTATACATTACTATCACTTCTCACACTTAACATACAAAAAAAACATCCTGATTAATATTATATAAGCTCATGATTGGATTTCGTCTTCGACTGTTGCCTGTCTGTGATTATTTTTGTCGAAACTGCCAAACCGAATTTGATGAATCGGTAAACAAGGACAGCTTAATAATTTAAGAGCACTCTTGACTACGATTTTCAATATTATTATGGACGGAACAATGGGTCTAAGTTCGTACTAAATAAATATAAAATAACATGAACCAGTTTCAGCGATCAGTTACTAAATCATCTGATGACCTTTGACATGAAAGATGTAACTATCTTCTTCAAATAAATCAGATAAATCTCGACTGACAAGCTTTTACAGATAATTTCGCAATAGCAAATGCCAAACTGTAAAAATATTTTCGTTAATAAATGTGTCTGTATTTACCGTGCGAAATGTAATTAGGTAAAGCACCACCCACTCGCAATGTACGTAGATATATCTAGACACCTTTTTTTTATTTATTTTTCGGCAGTCTTTTGAAAATACATATATGAAGTTCAGTGTAGTGCTGATGAAGTAAGAGTTGTAGAAGACAATTGTAATTAATAGGATGAAACCATTATCGTCATTAAATCAAACACATTTACAAAAGTTGTAGCAATTACGCAATTAATCATCTGCCTATCTATAAATCCCCAGACCATATTGCATTAGAATTAAAAAATATATATTTTATGTAACATTCGTAACACTTTCAATACACATCAGTCCTTGTACAGTCGACCCCACAACTCTGAAACATGGAAATTAAATCCACCTTTATTCCAAAGGCGTAAGGTTGATTTTCGTAGTTGGTTGTCAGTTGCTGTGTGGTTGACCATTTGAAGATGTCGGTCCTTTCTATAGCATCGAGGTTACATAGCTTCGTGTCCAGACAATTAAGGCTATTAAATGTTTTACACTGTATTGAACTGGATTTTTAATTAATTTTGTAATGAGTATATTGTAGCTATCTGTAGTTGGCAACTATCTAGTAAAAAGTAGTTGAAAACACGTCCAAAAATATTGGCTAAAGCTTTTGTGTTAAATTAGAAAAATAACATCCATACTGTTGAATCCCGTACTAAAAAAAATGTGTCGGGAGGATCAAACCCAACCCTTCGGGCACAACGTTTTTGGCGTTATGACTTATATCACTCGGCAATCCTTGCAGTTATTAGTTATATTTATTCGGATTGACCCATTTTTTTTTTAAATTTAACAAAACATCAAGACTTGTTAAACCTGTCATCTATAACGGTAATCGTTGTGGATAAAGGTCAGTGTATTGACCCGCCTGTTTCGCGGAAACTTTGAGGTCATTGAATAATATTATATCATTTTATAAAAATATTCTAGTTTAAAAGACTATTTATCGATTCATAAAACAGCAGGTCGCTGTAACGTAAAATGGTGTTTTTGACCGTTGATCTTTTTTTGAAGGAAAAGTGAGAAAATCCTCCCAAGCAAAACAAAACTGTGATGAATGTATTATTGTAATAGATGAGTGATCTAATCAATGTGTACTGAGCAAAATGCTCACAATGTATTGTTGGAACTATATACTGATTTTAGTCAACATTCGGAAGGTATAACATAACTCACATTCACCGAACAAACCGCTGCAATCAATTTTAAAATGTCAATCTTGCAATGTACGCAACAAAGCTTTTTCACAATCTGATTAAACATCTGAAATATGGCTAAAGCTGAAGTGTTCAATGCAACACATCATTCTTGAACTTTAAGAAGGTATTCTTGGATGCTATTGTATATTTTTTAAACCTTCAAGACTGTTGAAAAGGCAGAATAGAACTAACCGACTTGTTGCACTTCTTGTTCTAGCCTTAATCTCTTGTGTCCCACAGTTGGGCAAAGGACTCTCCCAAAACATTTAACCATTTTTATTATTGTAGTTAGAATCGGAAAGTCTGACAACCAGTCCGTCTAAGGGGTATCTTGTTGCCTAGGTAACTTGTTGAGGAAGTCATAGGGAGTCGTTTACCCCAACATACTTGGGGAGAAGGCTAAGCTGATGATAGTTGTCTCTACATTTCATTTGATAAGGACTACACGCTACTAAAGGCGATTAAACTAAACGTCATTCTTGCAAAGGCTGTTAGCTTGTTTCAGAATTCGGTTTTAAGTGACATACCATGATATAACCTAAATAGGCTAGGAATATCGTTAATCAAACGAGAATTAATTGACCTCTACATGACTGCAATTACTTTGACGATGTGAATTGAATTACTCGCTATTGGGTCCGCCATACATTTAAGATGCAGGTGTTCAATCTAACTATGTTAAGTTAAAGATACAACTATACAATCCTACACTTGACAGAGTGTCCAAAGACTCTGTCTCCTCAATTTGGAGCTAGCTAATGATGTTTCTTGTGGCGATTCTCGCTCTACAGAAAATAAAGTCCAAAACCTGTTTTGGTGTAGACCTGAAACAGCTATTCTCGACGGTAACTTTGCCTTTTTTTTTTTTTGTTTAGGCGGGGGAATCCTCATGGACACCCACTCCCTCGGGGGAGGAAATGGGTAGTGTCAGACTTTTACTGACTAAACCTGAACCGCCGTGCTACGTCATCCGCGTTTTTGTGTCGGTGTATGGCAATGCGTTGCAATCCTTCATACACCGACCGCGGGCTTCCACCGGCCAGTAATGTGGGCCGGTAGGTCACTTTCTTGTGTTGTGTGGAGGCCGACGTGTAAAGAGCGTCGGCCTCCTCGCCTCATATTGGGACCGCATCCATAGCACCGAATGTGGCCCCCCGCCGTGGGAACGGTAACTTTGCCTGCTTTAACTAAGCTAAAACTTAGTTAGGAGACACTTGAGACAAGTCTTCAACTTAAACAACATTTGACTGAGCGAATCATCGATACAATGACACGATTAAGTTAACAAGTAAACAATAACCGAATATGCTCTATTCTGTTTTTAATCTCGGTGGTAGGGGTTAAAATTTAAAAAAAAAACTGTTATATCTAATTGGAAGTCTGGGTGTTTTTTATGTTTGTTCTCAATGTTTATGAGTTCTTAAGCAAAGCAGATATAGTGAATTGTGATTCAGATCCTGTTAACAATATTAAATTAAACCTTAGGACCTTGAGTCAGTGTTCAACTAAAAGAAAAATAAACACCTCTATATAGAGTAAAAGGCACTAAACACTAGTAATTATAATGAGTCACTTATATCGAAGAACGTATACATTTAACAGCTGCAAATAATTGCATAAGACTAATTGTACTTATGAGTTAAGAACGACCCTGGAATAAACATAGATAAAGCCTTTTATTTAATAAGGATAATAATATATTGTTACCAGTAAGCTTAATTGTCACTTATAGATAAAAAATAGTATTGGTTTCCAGAACACTTGCTATTTGTTTAATCTGGGAGTTCGACTTCCAGACCACGTACCACCAAGCGCAGCGTGGGACGGCCACCTGCAAGAAGGACTGACGAGCTGGTAAAAACCGCTGGGTCCCGTTGGATGCAGGTGGCAATGAACCGGTCGCGCTGGGGTAATTATGGAAAGGCCTATGTCCAGCAGTGGAATGCTATAGGCTGAGATGATGATGATGATGATGGGAGTTCGACTTCTTAGACCTAAAACTAATACAACCTCTTTTCTATATTATCCAAAAGTATATTATGCTAAAGGCTAGCCGACGCCGCTTAATTTAGTAGTCTGCCTAGAGTTGATAATCATAAAATAATTAATATGTTCAGCATACGCCGATAAAGGCTACCCCGTCCACCCCACCTTCTTTTTCGGCTGAATCAAAACTTTAAACGCTGAGAGAATTCAAACTTTTATAACTTTACTTTACGATGAAAGCATTCAAACTTTTATAGAGAACCTTTGTAGTAATATACTAAATTACATTTAATACTCCTGCCAGTACTCACAAGTAATAAAAACTGTTCTCCACATGCACTCATATCAAGAGCAGTTTTATTATCTACGTGTGTTAAAGTTTTGGCTGTAAAAACTTAAAGATCATTGTCACGTTGAATTAAAGTCAGGGACACTGGATGCGACTAAACCCGTCCATCAAGGAACCTTTAGCGCCTTTGAGTAATGATACGAGACTGGCCAAATAAAATATCTCAAGTGCTCTACATGGCTTCACTGCGATCCAATTTGTTCGACGTCGGAGAGTAGTTTGAATTTTATATAGGATCGAATAGAGCGTTAATTGCAATGTCTCAGTTTACAGGTAAGACTAAAGGATGCTAAAATTTCGAAGCTTCAACTCGGCTGTTTTACACCAGTATAATGTTTTTCAATCAAAACAAATCGGACCAGAAGTTAATGAGACTATCCCGTTGAATCTTTTTATCTTCTAATACAGTACTGTGTCTCCAATACACCGCAAATGTTAATCTACGATGATCTTTATAAGAACAGGAAGGCACCCCGACAAGTGACTTTATTATTGACATTTAAAATCACGCGGCATTTGTTTATACATGACTTTTAATCAAAAGACAAGCGAAAATAATTTGTACATGATTCTTTGTATGCGTGACAAGTCCGCTTACATTCAATGCCAATAATTTTAACTTATGTGTCTAGATGTGTAGTCTTTTTTTATCGGAATCCTTCTAGAATTTCCTTTATTTCCCGACCTGAACCAGCTCTCGTTATGAATAATTTGTTGTTTTCAACTATGTTTTTGACATACATTGGTATAAAATACTTAAATAAGAAAGCTGATCTTAAGGCTGGACTAATTTGGCACAAAACGGTTACGAAATATCCATGACAGTAAGAAAAAGCAGCGACGTCCAAGTAAATCCAAGCAAGAAAGCATTACAAGTAAATCCGAGAACTTGAGCTCGTCGCTTAAATAACAGACACTTGAATATGGTTATTTATTTAGATAACAAAAAATTACAACCATTAATGTATAACAATGTCTTCTGATCTTGACATTTTGTCACCAATCATTGTCGATGCCAATCACAACAAATGCGTTACAGACTAGACTAGACAATAAACGTGACTTCTTCTATATTTATCACTAAGTATGATTTATGACGGGATCTGAGCAAATAACTCTAAGCCAATACATAATCCATTATTTCATGCAATAAATTATAAGTCTAAAACAAATGCTGCAGATAATAACACACTTTGTAGCACGAGAATTGTGTTTGTGTGTTTGTTTATTATAACATGCTATTATTTATGTTGAACATTCGTGAATAAGACAACTTAAAGTAAATTATTTAACTGACGCACCTAGTCAAGAGTTTTTTATAAAACTACAAACAAACATATTTTTCAAGAAGGTGACTTCTTGTCACGTGTCCTAAAAATGTCACGCAGAATCATGCACAAACATTTTTGTCAAAAATTTGCGCTCCATTTGTTTTTCCAAAAAAAAACCTCATTTGCGTAACCATCATCCTTTAAACTTTTCTGACACAATTGCAAGATTCCGTTACATGTACCATGTTTTCTTTTTAACAAAGAATTATTCAACTTGAAATTTCCTTATATTCCTCTGTAATAAAAACTTCAAACTTGATAAAAGGAAAGGGCAAACTACTTCAGATTGACACTCCAATTATAGTAACCTCCTTAAACAGCAATAATTACGAATTGAATGTCGACGACTTAAAGGGGAATTACAAGAACCCATCAAAAGGATCTTAAGGACAATTTAATTTTCAAGTTTTAATTGTCACTCCGAATTTCTCGAGTTTTTAATGTTGTTGATGGTTCACGTATCAAGGGCTAAATGTGTAAAATCAATCGATGATAATACATATACATAGTGACTATTCGTATTTTAAAAACTTTGTTTTAAAGGTAGATTACTCTTTTTATGCTATGCTACTGCTGAGAAAACTTGCCTCAAAAACTAGTCTCGGGACGAAGATTTTTTAACTACTATGCGTATTCATGAATATTGCATTTTAGATTTAAATCTTGTTTTTTTCTTTTATTCGCGATTTTAATCTAGATACGTTTGAATAATATAAGCACCAAAGTAATAAATTATTGACGTCAATTACCAAAAAATAGAACAGTATTTAAATATTCCAATATTCTAAAACCGAATTCCTAAATACATTACCGTGCAAAAAAATATGCACACATTCTATTTCCTTATTGACGAAACCCGTATTTTATTTGAAACTAATCTAATCCAATTTTTTGCCATAGTTCTAATGACGCGAACCGTTTATTTATTCGCAAAAAGCAGACGACCTTTGTTTTATATGTTTCGCATAAACCAATTAACTACTGAAAATATCAGTCAATAAGGTTGAGCAATTAAATATATATTAGACAGATAATTTATTGAGCAAATAAAATGATTTTATTTCGAATCTTTTAATTGCACTTGCTAATAGCTGCTGCCAAGATTGTATCGTAAAACAAATTGAATTGTAAAAAAATATAACAGTTTTATAATAATCAAATTTTCAATTACAGAGCGCGACGTGTTTACTTGTACTTAATACAATATGAAACTAGTGATCAGGGTAGAGCTTATCGTGACTTCTTAAAGTTCTTTATCCTTATCTTAATTATAGATTATCAACTGCATATATATTCCCTCCTACTGTTATATGCAGAAAAAATAACAAGGCTGAATGTTAAATGTAAAATCAAAGAATTCCTACTCGCTCATAACATTCAAATCAGCTAGTCTAACCGTTCATACCATTCCACTACATTAGACACGAGAAACAAAATACCAGACGCATCTCAATCTAGATCATGCATCACAAAAAAAAAACCATACGTTAAATAAACTAGTTCACACACTGGGAAGTCCAAGAACAAGTGATATTTACTCGAGGACACCAACTCTTCTTTTTGCACCTTCCCTCTGGTCTACCACCTTAACAACGACCAGTTTATAAAAACAACAAGTTATTTTTCCAAAGTTCCGCTCTACCAAGGCTGTGTTACGATTAAATGTATTGATTAGTGTACTTAGGTGGCCTTTTAGCGTGGCCTCAAGTGTAATTTGGATTTGAGAGATTCAATTAATTTTTACGACTCGATTTTTTTTCTTTATTTATTTATTGGTTTTATGAAGTTAATGGGATAGCGCTCGTGTCAAATTAATTACGTTCTATTTCAAGTTTAGAAAATATTTGAGTTATTAGTGTAAATGTTATTTTAATTAAACATATCACTATATGAATACTTTAAACACCATAAAATTAAACTTTAACTTTTTTTAGTTAAACCGTACAAAAAAAAATTAGTTTTGATTTGTTCCTAATAGATACAATAATTAGAATTATTATGAACAAATCGATATTGAAAACGTTAATATTTTTATGAACGACATTAAACCTGCAATGAATGCTTTTTATTAAGCAAATTTCCTGATTCATTTCTATGATTAGTTAACACTATAATAAATTAATAATTCAGCAACCACTCATTTTGATCGATCTATCAATTTTTGAGGAAATTAATTTACTACACAAAAAAACGGCTGTATTATGATAATGACACCCGAAACGAAAAATAAATTAAGAGTATTCGTTTCCCATGCATTAAGACATTTTAAATAATAAAAACTATTGTTTTTTCATAATATATTTTTACTTTCATAAGCTTAAAGAAAAAAATGATAATCATTATGTCGAATTTAAACAGAAATATGTATTCGAACTGAACTTAGCATTGCCCCATCAAGAAATCTTCATCTACATTCACATGCATCTAAAAGTGCTTTCATAAATACCCTTTTAGTCTTACGTATATAATAACAAATTTTTGAATGAGGGTGATGTAACAACTTTTGTCAGTTGTCTCAGTTTCTTTTCTCAGTTCTTTGGATTTGAGTGAGCCATAGTAAACTCCTTCCCCCTTTCCTGTTTTTACATTATGTACCTATTAATACTTTAACTACAAGTGAGTAAACCAATGAGCTTCTTAACGGCTGGACCGAATTGAATGATTTTATTTTGCTTTTGGGTGGCGCCATTGTTGTTTTAGATTCAGATAATTATGACGAATAATTGCCAGCCAGCTTTATGTATAACAATAACGTGATTCAGGTGCTTCAGGCTTCACGCGCGGCTTTAGTCAGTAAAATTATTTTGATGATTTTACTTGCGGAAAAAAGGGTATCTTATAAAATAAGCAATCATCGTAAAAAAAAATCAAAGTACAGTTAAATAAAATTTCGTTTAATTATTGGTTTTTCATGTACTTGGTACTATAAAGTCTTATACAGTGAAATAGGACAATCTAGATTCATTGCCTTATTTTGACCAATATCCGGGTGATCGATAATCAATACAAACAGTTTTAAATTAAAAACGTACACGCAATCATAGGCTTTTAGTTATGGTCTGTGGCTTTTCGATAGAAAACAATTCAACCTCAACAAAATACGTGATGGTAATGAGAACAGTGACTAAAGTCGTTATGATAGTAAATAAGACCAGTTTTCTTATATAGTTTTGTTAAGGATACTGCCCTATACTCCTTGGGGTGACAAAACAGTTACTATGTCTGAGGTGTCGGGTTCAAATCCCGGATAAATTTAAAACCAGGTTCAAGATTTATTTTAAAATATAGGTTCTAAAAGTAGGATAGAAATCAGAGTTGTTTCCTTGACGATTTAAAAAAAAAATCTTTTCTTTTTTTACTGTGTATCTTTTTTTAAGTGAAGAAAGAGACAGATTCAATATAATTAAACTTTTAATATTTCCCCTTTTTATAGATTACACAACTTTACAAACCTATATGAGTATGTCTCATATGACAATTAGCACACACAGACTAAGTGGTTCCAGTCTAGTAGATCATTGCGTGTTGCCCTATGGGGCGTGAAATGACTAGTGCCGTTAAATACATGGTGTTATTGGGGGGACAGTCACCAATAGAAACACAATCAGAGTTTCAAACCATCTTTCGTCATTATCATCCTAGCTTTGATGCTGGGGGTTGGCTTCCACCGGATGCAGAAAAGTTAGAGTGCTTTGCAAGAAGCGACTGCCTATTAGATCTGAACTCCTCAACCCTTGGCAGCACCTGAACTTTAACTACCCGAAACTGCCATCAAAGATGATAAATAACAGCCGTACTCACAATCAACATGCTTTAGAAAACATGGAGCAAGTCGATCGACAAGTGTATACACACAAATTTAATGTTATAATAGTTATAAGCATACTAAATTTCAATCCAGCATGTCACTGAATAATACTCAGACTCAATAAATAGAATTGTGTTAAATGACTTGTGTTGCTGCCTGTACTAATGTTAGTTTTGCAGTGGGTAAGTGGGGCAGTGTGGTCATGGTATTCATGGTGTTGGTGTCGTAATAAGCTGAGTGGTATTTCACTGATTAGTCGTATGGTTAAATCTACTATCAACTAATTTGATACAGCAGATAAGAGAGTCCAATACGAAAATAAGATTGAGTTATTAACTGTAATGTTAAACTCTAAAAGTAAACGTGAAAATTGGGTATAGTTTAGTAATTTACAACTTACAACAACGATGTTCAAATCATAATTCAATATCTTAATGATTCAGAATTTCCAATTATAGATTAAATCTATTATAATTATTTAAATGTATTTATGCAAAGAATTAAGTATCAGAGCATTCTAAACCAAATGATGCATTCAAACGATTCCTCCTCTTGACATCGCTTTAGCTCAAATACGGCCTCAAATTAAGTTACCTTAAATTAATGTTTGCTCCATTTCCTTGTTATAATTATTCAGCGTTTGGTCGGTTGACCGATAATAACTTGTTATGGCGTGTTGATTTGATTCTGTTTACCGAAGGCTTGTGAAGGCAGTTTAGTAATATGGAAATAAATTATTCTTTTGGCGCTAGCAAACCTCTTTACAGCTGCTGATACGTTTATCACGTTTTATTCAATGAAAATTAGAGTTTAATTCATTTAAATATGTACACCTTTTAATATAATATAAGTTTGTAATTATCTTCCTGCCCGACTGGGATTTAATTATTATATGCCTGAACAGGCTGATTGTAGTACTGTATTATTATTATTATTTAACCTGTAACCTACTCAATCAACACAATAAAGATAGTTTGACTTTGACTTTGAAAAAAGTCATACTTTTGACATTGTAAGAGGTATTTACATAACTATAGGCATTTAAACGTCCATTGCTACAAATGTTCGATATCTTGCGACACTTTAGTCTCGCATCCACGAAATGGACTGTAGTTCGCTTATTATTTTCGCACCGTTTAAACCATGCTTACCAGACCTTACCGATAATATATTCTGCTTGTCGATTTTGTAGACTTATAAGCTGACATGTACTGTACCTGTAATCAAAGAAAAAATTATTAGGTTTTATAGCATTTCAAGGGAATCTGAACGAATAATTTAAAAGTAGTTCATTACATAGGTCGTTTATAAAGTGATCTGGATATGCGCATTTACACAGTCAATTTTTATAGTTTATACACAAAAAAAACACAAATATAGTTACAAAACCGTTGTCAGTCTAAAGACGATACATTTTCCGCCGAATTTTATACTTATACAAATAAACACATACAAAATTATTCTATAATCTTTGTGGGCGATGTTAAAGACATCTGTAACATAATATACCGCAGCCTACAGCCTACTTATAATAAAAACAAGTCTAGTCCCAGATCAGTACAGCACAATATAAAAGTAACTAGTCTGTCTCTACCTTACCGGTCTACTTTAGTATCTCCTTTGTTTATTTACTTAAGTTAATATGTTTGTTTTATTTTTGTTGATAAAGGTATATTTATTTACTTTGTTACTAGTAAACTTTGACGTCATAAAAGACTTCACTTCTTCGTTCTAAGTTTTAAGTTTCTAATTCAAGATATGTTTAAAAATGTTTATGAGTATGCTCTTAAAAGATATATTAATGATTTATTTTTGTAGTTCAATTAATGACATGCATATTTAATGCCTTAATTGACATTACTATACTGCTAGCAAGTATGGTCTATTTCTAGAAATATCAAGATCTTTAAATAATTAAATTGAATGCGATGCTATTTGCAAACTAAGATAAGACAGTAACTACCGCATCCAAAACCAATTATAACGTTTATAGAAACTGATAATCGATTCTTATCGTTTTAATGTCCAAAAAGCAAAATATCTATCCAAATATAAATTGGTAAATCATCAAATTTTTTATCTACGTAAATGCAAATGTTCGTAAGCGCAATCAAGAATTGATAATCCAAGGCGGCTAGTCAAGGCTACATTTTATCCCGGCTTTTGCACGGAAACGGAAACCGCTGCTCGCTGTAAACTGAAGTCCACGCGGACGGAGTCGCGGGCAATAGCTAGTGCATAATAAATATACCTACATTTTAAGATCACTCAATCAGCTCCGTCATTCCGTCGTACAAGGCAAACGAGTGACTGTTCTTTACTTATTACAGTTTATGATTGAGACCATTACGTGCATCGAGTCTTGTAAACACGATGATATTTGACATTTTAAATTACTGAACCGAACTACTTGTTTTTTCCTAAAGTTACTAAATCTAAAGATACTAAATGCGTAGGACTCGGATAGTAAGTACAGGTAGTAACTATCGAAGAAAGCACATTTTTTAGTCCATTTTCACTTCCACAACTGCTTATATGTTTTCAATAAATCTGAAAAAAATACAGTAAAAATTCACAGAATCCGTGTTTCGGAAGGAACCTAAAAATTAAGGTTCTGCGCTTGAGATCTTTCTCCGCTTGCTTTTGATCGCTGTCCTACTAGGCTATGAGAGTGAGGAAACAGAGAGTGCACTTATGTTGACGGCTGTCCTATTAGGCTATGAGAGTAAGGGACAGTGAGTGCACTTATGTTGACGCACACGCTTGTACACTATAATATGTCCCGCGCATGTCTCTGGCTAGTGCCTTGCGACACTAGCCACCGTGGCCAACATCGGTAAGGCCATTATTAACCGTTCAGCAGTAGGTATCAATCAGGAACCATTAAAATTTTCGGTAGAGCAGATAACTTTAAATACTCGAGAAATGTTACAAAAATGCAAATAAAAAACAAGTCTAAAACATTTCTGTAACACTACTCGATCGTAACAAAAATTAATCACTTCAAACAAACTCGAACGAACGAAAACCATGAACGAAATCATAGTTTCCATTACACAATCGTCGGTGTAGCAAATTAGACATTTTACAGATTAAATTGCCGTTAACAAAACCTGCTTTGTGAGTTGTCAAATAGGCTTTGAAACTCGACCAGCCGAGGCAAATAGACTAGCCTAAGTAGAGATAGTATATTTGAATGACCATGATTTCGTGTGACAAGATTTAAACTTGTTTTTCTATGGTAAGTGTTGCCAATATTGCGCGTATACTTTCAATAATCTAAGGTTTTTTTAAAACATAGATCTTGGTATTGGCGGATATTGAGTCGAGTTTTTTTGGGTTCAAACCCAAATGCAGGCTATTTCATGTGCGAACAATCCCATGATTCTGAATCAGGCAGCTGAAGTGGCCCGGGGTGTTTTCAATTGGTGAGAGTCCGACGTACCTAAACATTGTTAGGTAACTTAATTCTAAATATTTGCCTCTTGAATCAATATTGAACAAAAATCCAACTCTCTTACACTATCGACGGTCATAATTGTTTTACCTGACCTAATTTTCTACTTTTAGTTTTTAGTCTTCTACTAGATCTAAAATTAGATCATTACAGTTAATTGATTCTCTCGGTATCATTAAAATAACACTAAGGGTTCCTTACAAATATTTAAAGGGAAATCGATTCTGCCTATAATTAGGTAGAGTATTAATCTAGGTGTTTTGTAAATATAATAACTCCGAGACATTATAATATAAATCATATTATTACACCGTTCGATACAGCAGTTACTTCGAAACATTAACCTTCATCATATAAATGTCTGTAGTTCCATTTAAAACTAGGTTCATTTGGACTATATTTTAACATTCAAATATGGCGATATATAAGTAAGCCACCTTCATGTTATCAGTGTGAACTGAATTAAAATTAGAATCTCGATCTTCTACACACAACTGTTTTAGCGCAGGCTGACGAACTAAGACTTTTCTTTTTTGTAACTAGCGTTCAATAATCTTATTATTCTATCTGTAAATTCACCATAAATTAAAAGGGATACTTATAATGAGATTAAATACCCTTTTTATAGTGAAACTTTCTGGAATATTTTCTTAATTTTTTCCAATTTTTCGATTTTCGATTCGAACAATAACTGTGAGGAACTAAGATTTGTTAGGATATAAGTAGTAGCAGACTTACAAACCTAACCTCCACCAACCGTGCAATATCTATCTACCAAATGCATGGTAGATGCGTGGCAATACATTATCGATAAATCCATCACGCACGTCACTACTAACGCCTACATTGATATCCACTTAAACCATTTGTATATTTGACACTAATGTAATTAAAATGTCGAGTGTTGTATCAAAATAAACAAAAAGTATCGATTGCGTAACATTAATCAGCGCGGCGGTAGATCAAATATTTCAGAGTTGTCACGCGTGGATGGCTCGGGCGTCGATTTTACACAGTTTGGAAAGTTAAGTGCGTTTACGCGAACACTAAGTAATAATAATAGAAAAGGCAAATTTTATTTTACGTTTCGTTAATTACTGAAAGTGAATAATGATATTTTTTTGATAATTATTTATTTAGCTGAAACCAATTAAACCAATGATTATTAAACCTCCTCGCGATATACACTTAAAAGTTGATTGTTTTAAAGGCTATTCACATTAGTTTAAGACTTTATCGACAAATTGTGAAGAAAATATTTCCTAGATTTCCAAATATTGGAATGCGAAATCATGGCGCATTGAGTTACCGTGGTGAACAATGCTCAATCCTTTTCTAAGGGAAAAGACTATTGCTCAGCAGTTTGACATTAGCTGGTTTTAACTGGTGTCAGGTTGTCTTTCTCAGTGTCCTATGACGACATATGTCCTATGTCATGTAGAGAAAACAGACATTAAAGATCGGGTCTTAGGAAGAGCTGTTCATGAATACAGTCATAAATATCTAGTTGTTTAATAACTATTAAACTAACTCAAAAAGAAATAAATATAACAAAAGACAATGAAATAGAATTAATTTTCTCCATGTCTCTTTTTTTTCATGTTTTATTTGACTTGAGACGTTTCACATTATAATATGTACATTGAACTCAGATTTCAATTTTATGTCTTACAATTATTATTGTAATCTTCCTATTAATGCGTTTCTAGGAAGACACGAAGTTTTAATATCATGTTTGTTGTTTCTTTCATTTAAAATTGATTCTGGCGGAAACTAAATAAATAGCTTTGAAAGTAATGAGTAGTCACTTAAATACGGTTATATAAATCATGATATTTATCAATATAAAATAACACTAGAATTATTTTAAGGAATTCCCCAACCAGAAAATTAATCCTTCTGTTCGTAGCCGGTTTCACACACATTCAAGTATAACATGCAGAAAGACGCCCAGACTCAGGATAAGCTTTCGTGGATCGCACAAACACTTTTCCTCCGCGGGGATCGACACCGCGACACTTCGCGCACGGTGGATTTGAAATGGTGACCTCAACCACTCGGCTATCCATGCATTGAATAAAATATTAAAAAGATGCCATGTTTATTTACCGATTTCATTCTATCCTTACTTTACGTGGTGTACTATCCGTTTGAAGATATACTAAAGTCATATATCATCCAAGTAAAAATCTGAATATTAATCTCATATTTCTTATCAATTTATTCAAGTTAATTGAGCGTCATTATCTGGACGTACTCATTCGACCGTTAAAAATAAAAAATAAATGTATCAGACATTCGTTATTGGCGTATAATTAGAAAAGTTATGTAGTAAAGTGTTTTTTTTTTATATCATTGCATGCAACGTCCACTTAATAAATTCATATTCTAGAAATTAAGAGTCAACGTTTGGTAAATCAGTGTGAATGTACCTTTAGAATTATGATTTAATATTTGCACGTGTTTAGTTGGCACGAATGAACGATTATTTAAGAGTCATTGTAATTAAGTTTTGTGACAAATCGGTAGTTTGGCTGACACTTAGAGTTTTAATATTGTAAACGATTAAGTATTTTCACTATAGTTTGATACCGAAACATTACTTAATTAAAAGACTTTCTTTCGTATTTTATCCATATGTATTTACCGCACATCACGTATTAACTGAAGTTCTAAGTAAACAGGTGACAGGGTTGTTTAATTGTGATGTAGGTTTAGTCACCTCAATTAAACCTTACAATTTGCAAATAAATATATAATTTGTCCATAAATTGCAGTTATAAAGAATACGGTACTTATACGAACACTATGCAGTTGGTTCGGTGGTTGTGATCTTTTGTTTTCTTTTTTCTTTTCTTTTGTCAATCGCCATAGGGAAAGAAGCGGTTACTATCAAACCCTTACTGATTAAACCTAAACCACTGTGCTACATCATCCGCATTTGGATACCTGTGCATAGCAATGCTTTGCAATTCATCATAAACTTAAATTTCCTCAATAAGTGGCAATCTTCTCCTGGTTGAAATGAATAAAACGATGTCAAAAGATCATTTCAATCTAGACACATACCAAGAACTTTTCAAGGTAACTCTTAGAAAACTAGAACATATAGTTTTTGTAATGATTTGCTTGAGTAATTTATGGATCTTCATTCCATTCACTTAATACTTCACGAGAGAATTACTCTAAATATACTTTTAATATCACTTTGAATGAATAGACACGACCAATCTACTTTTTGATCATTAGTTTTAATTTTCTTGATATTTCAATCTTTGATGTCATTTTGAAATACGTACATGTGAAATCCGGGGTTAATGATGGATTAAAATTATGGGGTATGGAATAGCTTCTTTAAATAAGACAGATGAGAAATCAAGAAGTGTTTTATATGTATATTTATGCTATGTCACAGGCTTTGATTCCTTTCCCGGCCGAAAAACTTACTAGATGATAGAATTTCAGCCGCCTGTAGATTTCTGACGTGAATTAATATATCCTTGAAAAATGTTTTTAGACGAAAGTTTAACGTGTTTTTTTTACATTTTCCATGTGGAAAAACTATGACATTATGTATAAGGATTGCATAACATAAGTAAACCCATATGAATCGTTTTGTTGTTGCGTCAAAGAAACCAAAAAAAATCCTCACTTTTTTCGGAAATACTTACATCGATTAGTTACATCATTCCAGACTTATGTATGTGAGGTGTTAAGATTTGAATTGAATTAGAACAACTGTTATTTCGCAACAACTGTTGGTCGTTTTGTGGTCAGTGGACAAATGTCATTTGCTTTCCTAAAAACCCTGTCACGCTTAGCTAAACTAAAATGAAATTATCCATTGGAGACATAAAATAGCCTGCTAAATATATGAAGGTAATATTATTTTCATTCAAGACGAGTCGCAGGTTCAAGTGCTGTGTTAGTTTTTTTGCTGAATTATTTATATTTAATTGTATAAAAATTAAGAACTTTTTAAATGACTCCTCGCTAATTTGTAAAACCTCCAACATTATAACAGCATTACACCACACGTCACCAGAAACAAAAGCATTTGACCGGCACAAACTTTAACACATCCCAATAAAACGATCTACTTGAAATTACGAAACAGACCTCTCGAATATTTAAGACTCATAATTATCTCACAACAATACTGCCGAATACCGACATATAATGATACAATATTTCTCAACCTTCCATTATATTGTTATCTTGTAAATCTCCTACATTTCTGTAACATTTCCTTTCACCGTTTGGATCCATCGATGAAGGATAGTCCGCAATTTGGGATCAATCATTTAGGATTAATATCTCATAATATAAGTACTGGCTCTTGCCTCAAGATCGCCTCATTTGATACGAGATAATAAGTTCGATTTTAAATTTTCTGAAGCAAAAATTGCTTGTAATTGTATGTCTATGATTTGTTCAACGTTTCGGAGTTAACTAGTAAATGATTTAACTAGCCATCGACAAATGTTTGTACTGAATTGGTAGTCATGACTTACTCTAACCGAAATACCCTGTGTGAATCTATTTTTCTGTTGTGGAAATAATCTGTACCTAAATAACTTAATCCTTACTAATTAAGCAGGAGTTACGCTATTTCAAATTCTTATGAAGTAAAATCCTACAATTAAGGTTTTCTTCTTTCACCCCGTCAGAGATAAAATCGTTTTTAGTCGTGGTTTAACCCACCCTTGTAATAATCTCAGGTGTGCTAACATTCTCACGATTATTAACAAGTTATAAATACATTAGTGCTAGCCAGGTTTCGAATTCTACGACCTTTGACTGGCCAGTCCAACGGTCAAACAACTGCTATTATTAAATATAACTTAGTACGGAGAAACCAACCAAATCTGCATACATCCAGACTTCCAAAAACAGTCTATCAAATAAAATTATATCAAGAATTATATTGAAATTATGTAACAACCGTCCAAAAGTTAGACCTGAGTCATAAAGATTGTGGGAATGCTTACATGCATACAAATCTTGGATTACTTCATACATAAAATCGTTCGGCCATTGTTCAGCTAACGACAAATTAAAATGGAGATATTATCTCACTTACTTTTGGTAATGAATGTTTACGAATTAAAAGAAAATTCCCACATTCATACTTTCTCTGGAAAAAGTTAAATAAGATGTTAGTGTTAAAAGCTATTTTTAGACTTTAATAAGTTAAGGCATTACTATGCATAGGATTTCTTTGGAATGATCTACGTTATTTCTAATTTCACATTTAGAAAAAAAAGGTAAGAAGAAAGCTCTTCTCTATTATCAATAAAGTGTGAATGCATACACAGCCGAGTGATATAAGTTACCACGCCAAACCCGCTGTGCAAGACGTGTCGCAAGTTCAATCCTAACGTAGGCTCAGAATGCTTGTTGAAAAAGACTCAGGTTTTTTACATGTGATTGTCGCGAAACCACCCGCGACCCAAGGATTAAATTCCTTAATACAAGAGGCGTCAGTGAAAACTAAAATAAAAAGCAACAAACATTTGAAAATATGAATATTATACACAATCTGTCAAACGACATTTTTAACATGGTACAGACAATGCTTTAGAGATCGATGGAGGAATGCGGAGGAGTTGTTATAAGGTTTCCTCGTCATCGCTCCGAATCTGAGGCCTTATTATGCAGTGAATGTCAGTTGTTAGCACTGGATTAATACGCGTAAACGCCTACTATGAGACTCTTAATAAACATGGTTTATACTTCCTAACGGAAACCTACCATACACTACTAGACATGAATAAAAAAAATGGTAATTATATTATATTTCAGCATTAGATAAAGTTGACTTAGCATTTGAATGTGAAATGGATTGGACAAAAACATTTAGAACCCTTTATACTGAAATCACGTAAGTTCAAGTAATATTTTCTTAGTCCAAACTTATTTTTTTTCTAGATTAAATAAATAAATTTAACCGTTAAACTTACAAAAGCGAAAGACACACTTAAGATACATTCAAAATTTAATCTAAAATCAAAAGCAAAAAAGAAAACATCATGCAACATGCATTACTTAAGCAAAAAAAATAATCAAAATTAAAATGCATGATCGACATCTTAAACTAAAAAACAAATTGCATAATCAGTAATTATCACGAATGCAACTACTTAAAAATGATTGCTTCCTTGAACTAAAGGTTAAATTGACATACAGTTAAAAAAAACATAATTAGAGAGGTTTTAACCATGTAGGTCACATTACTTATATGTATATGTCTGCATCACATATTTGATGATATGATGATATAAATGTATTGCAACGATTAGGTCACCTAGCCTATTACAGATCGCTTACAAAATTGGTTAGGATACACTTATGCTGTCAATTGCATCCGTTACATCTGTAATTTTGGATTTTAAATGTGATGTTTTTTATTGCATATTTGTGCATTTGGTATTACATTACACCACGCTCATCGCTTGCAAAATTATGATAAAAGCAAAATTTTATTTTTCTTCAATTATTCTTTCGTACATAATATATCTATCGACTGTAATTTATTCATTCACCTCTTACAAACAAATTAAGATGTCACTAAGGACGAAAATTGAAAGCAATCCATAATTTTTTTAAAGTTAAACAGGGTTACAACGGAATTCCATTACTGAGGCTCCGTTGTGCGTCCGTCACCAGGCAGTGTCTGACGAATTGTAAATATTAGACAGTTGAATTAATTAATTTCCCAGGTGATGTATTTCTATTGCCGTTGTAACAAATATACTATAAATAGAGATCTTAACCAATGTTGTGACGGTCATAAATTTGACACAAAGTTGTTTATCTCATTTGCACGGAACCCTTTGTGTAGCGAGCCCGACTCGCACATGACTGGTTTTTATAATTACTAAGAAGGCTCTAACTAACTCAATGAATTACCGCGTTTAGCACTCGTAACATAGATTTACCATAAAGTAGACCAACAGGTAAGGCTTTACGTAACGTAACCGTTTCAGCAGCCGCGGTCAAAGATCAAGATGAACCGATTATTTAACCGATAATCTTGAGTTAGATGCTGTTATCTGCCACCAAACATGTCTATATTTGGTATTCAATATCACAGCCTAAAGCGTTTTGTTAAAGGTTGTATGTAACATCAAATTAGGGATGATTGGGAATGCATACGGCAATCTTTAAAGGAAAACTTGATGTGCGGTGGAAAAAGTGTAAATGTTATTTATATTTGGGAATAAAAAAAGTACATAATATATTAAGTTTCTTACTTGTCATAAGACTGTTCTCTCATAAAAGCTAAGGACTGCTTTCGGCGCTACACCGCCCGGTACGATGTTTCACGATATAAACGCGAAGATATGAAATATTGGCTCTTGACAGTCTTGACACGCCGACATCTACAACGTAAATGTTAACAGAGGGACGCGGTGTATAACGAGACGCTGAAGACCATCTTCTAAAGCAAAGTCATCGTTGACACCAGGCCCCCAATACCAAAAAGGCCCTTAATAAAATGAAAGAATGAAATTAAGTCATTGTATTGACAGTTTGTGGTCCGACGACGGAATTTCCAATTATTTTAACGGTAAATGCTCAGGGGAACACGAATAGTGCCAATTCAATCAAATTTTTATTTATTTATTGTAAATAGAGGAATTAGGGCCTGGTTTGTGTGAATGACCCTTCATATCAAAAACCATTATATCCATTAAATCAACACATTATAATATAATTTAATGTAGATCAACCCATAATTACATAAACATCCTTGAGTTCAAACAGTTCTTAAATTAGTCCACATGTGAAGGTTCAATCACTTTCGAAAGGAAACCTATAAGTCACACACTCGAAATATTTACACAGCCTTTATTGCAAAGATGTAAGGTTCAGTTTTGTGTGCCATTGTGTTTAAATTTGGGCCTATATAGTAACTAATCTGATATAAATCATGCGTTATAACATATCCACGACGTATTCGTGACATTACAATCATCTATTGTTGATTTGACAAGACATTAAGACTTAATCTAGACTGCTGTAGGTATGTTAGTTATGTAACGATTTCAGAAAACGGGTCAAGTGTGATTCAGGTCGTGATATTGAGGGTTTCGTACAAATAAGCTAAAGTAAAATAAATTGGTCGATAAAATTAATAACCCTATCATTCGTTGCTTAACCTTGATCAGCAGCGGCATGGGAAACACATCATCTGTAAAAAAATCAACTAACACGGTTCATAAAATACAGTCTGGTGACAAATGGACGGACAGACAGGATTCCGTTTTTACTCTTTGGGAACGGAACTCTAAACAGTAGCCTATATCCTGTCTTGGGATTGAATCATTCTTAATATCTGTCATTAAACTCTTATATGCTGTTTAGGTGTGAGCGTGTCACAGACATACAGACAGACCAACTGAGTTACTTTCACAATTATAATGTTAGTATGATGGCTATGACTAGAATAGTCAAGGTATTGATTTAATATTTTGACAGGGATGAGATAAAAATCAATGTTTAATTTTAAACCAGTTCAAAATTGTGTATTCTTAATGTTTCTAATTAAACTATCAGTTTATAATTCCTCAATCAAATATACATTCATAATAAACTAGATTAATTTAAAAATTCAAACTTTGTAACAGATCTAAAAAATCGTGCATATGATGTCATTTTTAAAACATAATTTATTTTTATTATTATTTATAATTTAACAGAACATCTTAATGAGATAAGTGAACATTTCCAAATTTCGAAAAAAAAGCATGTTTTTGAAACTAGTTATGTAAAAACTTATTTGCATTAACGGTTTATTAATTTAATACTGCAACTGCAAATCATGTATGAAATGACACATAACGTCAAATATGAGATTAAGAAACAAAAAACAGCTGACATGTAACGAATATATTTTATAAAGGTTTAATTATAAATCGCAAGTCATTCTCCTTTAGTAAAAGGCAAATCAGCACTTTAAATTGACCTCAAAAATCCAATTAGATAGATTAAAATGAATCTAGAGACTAAAGACTCATTTATAAACGAGAAATTATGCAATTTGATATACATTGCCGGCAATAGTACATCACTTTTAACACCACAACAGCGTGACCCCGCAATGTAATGCAATACACATATTTCTCGCCTTGTCAAATTGAGTTTATAGGTAGTACCGATAACCACGACGTCGTCAATCCATTTGAGTCCTAGACGAAGATTCGCCGATACAATGTTACATTATGACCTATTAGATCATACTTACGCAAGACTTACATTCACATAGTAAATCATATTATTATAAGTGTGTCGAGAGCAGAGATTGTAGAGAAAAAAAAACAACGGAAATGTTCTAACACTGCAATAATTTAATTTGACCTGTGTCCTGAAGTTAGAATGGAAGGTACGTTACGAAAACGCATCTTAATAATTTATTGAAGTTAGTAACACGGCATAACATGAAATAGATAGTCTGCGGTTAAGCTTACAATACCTATTAAAATAAATGTATAAAAGGTGTTTACTAATTGTTGCAGCATAATTTAAAAAAAACTTCCATTCACAGACGTAGAGAATATTTTTTCAAAAAGTCATAGATTAATTCGCAGAGTTATAAGACAAAATGCTGGAAGTAATAATTTTAACTAGCTGATCATATAAAAAGACACGTGTTTTTTTTTGTTCTACATTTTCGATCTCAGCGGCAGTGAGTATTTAAAAGGTGAACAGTTTAACACCCTGTACATTTTATTATACTTTAAAGTGAGAAACAAAGTGGAATACTATTTTTAGCTTCTGAATGAAAAAACCCCCGATTGCACCGCTAATTGCACTCACCTTAAACATTTCATACTTAGATGTAATTACCACTGATAACATCGACATTACCGATAATAAATTGCGTCAAAAACACATTATTACTTACTAGTCGTGTCAAATTGCAAAATGTTATTCTGCTATCTAATTCTAACAAGGATTGAAGCAATAAAAGCTTGCAATTTCTCACCGAGTAAAGTATTATTTTCAACAGATCCCACTTCTATTATATTATAAACGCAAAAGTTCGTTAAAGGATGTTTTTTCCTCTTTAACTCGGAAACTACTGAAGCGATTTTGATACCGTTTGGTACAAAAATAAATCATAGTCATGAATAGCATGGAAACTTTTTAAGTGACAATAAACATAATTATGTTGACAGTGAGTACCGTTCTCCACGCGAAAGAGAAGTGTAATTATTACAAACATACAATTTTTCCTACAAATAAATTATGAATGGTGTTACTAATTTTCTTTCCTAATGCCGAAGATTAGATTTATAGTTGAATACGTGACTTCATTAAGATTACTTTGTAACGGAGCAATGAACTTCGTTTTGTAATAGTTTGAGCACTCAACACTGTGTGACTTAATCTATGTATATAGACAGATGAAAAAAAGGCTATACATTTTTAGTAATTAATACAACTTTTATCGTTTTGGTATTTTAAGTTGGTATTTCGTTCAATGGGCGATATAGTCAATGAACAAATAAGTCCATTCATTAAATAAAAAAGTAGACAAAAGTCGTCGTCAATCGAGGTGAAATTTTAAAAAAAAGATCTACAGCAAGACAGCTATGTCTACATTAGCATCAAAACTCTCTAATAAATCCTTGTTATTAACTAAAACCACTGTCATAAAACTTAAAATGTACAACAAAATTGCACATTGGTCAAGCAATTTTATGCGGTTAGACGCTTATCTTAACACGAGGTTTCCCTCTCTAATAAGCTAAATATTAAACTTAAGACTATCGGAACATAAAGCCTTGAATATAAGTCATTAAACGCGGTTCATGAAAACCAAAGAGTTTGCAGCAAAAAGATGGATAACCACCACACGAATACTTAGTGAGAATGAATTTCGTAATCGATAATGAAGGGTAGTAAATCTGCAATCAATTATTGATTAATACAAAAAGTTTTGAGTGGCTCTTCTGAGTGGTAAAATATTTTGGAGGTATAACGATTCTCTTTGGGTTTCTAAAACGATTTATTACTATACCAAAACGTGATGTCATCCATTCGTTGATGCAATTTATTTTCATATGGAAATGTAGGGCCCATTTAGGGAGAACTAAGTCAGTAAAAATGTACGGCTTAATGGCGTGTTGGCGGCGTTGGCTCTGAATAATGAGCTCTGAACTCTGAGTTTACCTACCCAAGAACAAGGCAAATTTAAACAATTGAATACTCTGAATGTAAAAAGGCCTATATAACAATTTCAATTTTCAATTCAATCGAGGAAATACGAGAATCTCAATTCTTAAATGCAGTTATCACATATTTATCAAGATTTCTCTTTACGTATTCAATTAAAATGTTAAAGGCAAATCTCTCGTACATTCGCGAGATCATATCTATGACGATAACATTCATAGAGACATTTAATAAGTCTTTAACCGCCGTAAACGTTGTGTTTAGTCATAATTATTATGCTGCATAGTTTTTACATGCGGCAAAAGTTGTTTGATCGAAACAAACATATGTTGCCGCCCGTGAAATTACGATGATAAATGCTGAAAATAAAATCTTATATTTTCCGTTTTTTGTTGGAGAAGAAACAGAAACAGCTGTTTCCTATGAGGTTTATCAAATTTATAGTACTTTATACTAAAACTGTGTTATTGGAGAATATCAATTGGAGCCTTCTTCCTTGGGCAACCGACGGAGCTATGAAATTGTTTTCTTTAAACAAAAAATGTCGATCAATTTTCTTTTAAAAAAAATTCTAAGATTTAATATAACAAGTACATTTCCTGAAAGACATATAACCCAATTTGAACACATCGCAACAAACAATTTGGCGACATTGCTATCATACCATCAAAATTACATTTGTGTTTGTCCACCAAAATCGCAATACTATCGCTGTCACGTTGCTTCGTTTAGTTAGGTAATACCGCAGACGGCGCGGACTACATATGAACTAAACTCGCGACGGAACTTGTTTATTTGTCGGGATATGCTCACTGAATACTAATCGGCGTATTATTAACACTTTCTAGCATTTGTTTGTCATCGTCATGCGTATTACTCGATAAAAGTAAAGGAATTTGCTTACGAATTATACAGAATGATGTGTAGTAAGAACTGCTGGGTAACGTGTATTATGTGTACTCTTGTTTACATACCGAAAATCAGCCATTTCTTTATTACAGTATTGGTTAAATCTTCGATAAACGCCCGTCACACAATCGCACATCCGTATTACGTGAAAAAATGTTTGACTAATCATGAAAAAAATCAAACACCAGAAAACTATTTGTCAGTCAGAATTTATAAAACCATACTGCCAAAATACATTTTTAAAGTTCTTCAATAGCCAAATGCTAGTCCAAATATACTTCAAAAATCTTTACTGTTGCTTACTACAACAAATGTCTAAAAAAAGTACCTACCTAAAACTATTAAATGGGCATATATCCCAATCCATTTATCAGAAAGCCTACTAAAAATCTAGACAAATCTAGATCACGAATCAAATGTCAACATACCCAAGGATGGAGAGGCGTGGCTTATTGCCATGCGCTTGCGCACTAAGCATAAAACATAAACGTCAAACTTTCATAGCGAGCTGATCTCGTGACCTTAATCTTGGTGACATTCACGGCACGTTAACACTCAGAACAATAGGACGATTTAATTCAAACAAGTAGGTACGGTTGTAGAAGAGAATTTTCTTTGTATTATTCAAAGGATTAGACTTTCTTGTTTAAGGTTGAGTTCAAAGCCTGCATTTTTTTTAAGACGAGGCTGTAATTATGTGTCAAAAGACGTAATCAGTATTTTGAAAAATTTGCTCTATTATGAATGTTGAATAATAGGTAGTCTGAGAGTAGAGAAACCAGAGTCGATAAAAGAGAGAAGATAAAAATGATTTGCAATGAAGAATTTAATCCATTTGTCCCAGGGGCTTCACAAACATTCAATTCACATGTATAAAGACACCTACACTCGGGACAAACATTCGTGGATCACACAAATGCTATACTAAAACGTAATCTGCTTTCATAAATCATGCTTCTGTTTACCCGCATATAACATAATATGCGTAACGATCACACTTAACATGTTCACACATCTGTGAGCAAAGAAAGTTTTATAATCTGAATAATATGTTGCTAACAAGCAACAACGCCGTCGTCACAATGACAACTTGAAAATTATACCAACTTGTACACACACTCACTCTGTACCTTATCCTATCTGAATAAGGGTTATATTTCAATACCACAGGTAAATTGGTTAATAAAAATCTTCTACATTCATGTACGTTTTTGAATTACTTTCACTGATTTTTTAACGTCACTTCACGTCACTCATAATTGGTCTATTTAAATCGGAATTATAGTGATTCTTTAAAAGAATTTTATGTAGAACTAGCTGTTGCCCGCGACTTCGTCCCCGTCGGTAGAAGATATAAGTTATGATTTATAACTGCCTGCTTTTTTCACATTTTCCATTGTATCTTCGCTCCTATTAGTCGCAGCGTGATATTATATAACCTTTAGCCTTCCTTGATAAATGGCCTATTCAACACAAAAATAATTTTTCAATATTTACCAGTAGTTCCTGAGATTAGCGCGTTCAAACAAACAAACAAACCCATCAGCTTTATATATTAGTATATAGAGTATAGATATGTACTAAAGCTTAAGCAGAGTAACTGGTAGACAACATTTACATATTTAAGTAAAATAGTTATCAGAGTGTAAAGCTATTTGATTTTGAGCGAATGTTATAGAAATCTTCAATTTACACTTGTAAACACTCTTACTTTTATTACTAAACAGTTGCTTGGTCACCGAAACCAAAATAAATCAAACTATTCAATTAATGTAAAGTCAAAATTACATTATTTACTGCAACAAAAACAGTAGCCAACAAAAAAATTGTCTCATTTAAGTTTGAGGTTAAAAACAGCATTTTATACTAATACTCGCCAAGATGAAGACAAGTCTACTTTAATTCTTTAACAAAAACCTAGCATTCAAACGTTAAATACATTTTCCATCAACATTGACATTTTACAACCAACCTTATAATTCGAAAAAGTTACTTCAAGACAAACTTGTTAATTAAAAGCGTATTAATTCCGTTATCATATAATTCTGAATGTCAAATACTAGTATCAGCTTCAATCAGTCCATATATAAATTATCAAATAGCTAGATATACACCGCTAGGCATCGTTAAACTTTTAATTAATGACATCTATAAACATCTGATATGTCGTTTACTTCATCACAACTTACCCTAAAGCTGTATATTTCTTAATTTGCTTTAAAATTGATGGTGATGGATTTTAATATATTATGCGAATGTTTTTTTTTCCTAGATTTAGTCGTGTATATAACAGTTTTGTTGAAGTTTCATCTAGTCTAAGAATCACGGCAGTGGATATCAGCCGTTAAACAAACGGTGCTTATGATACATAAAGAAGAATAAATGAGAACCTTTACTTGAAGCCACCAAATTCCGAGCAGAAGTAAAGATGCCAACACAACAAACAATAATAAATAATTCTACAAATTAAAATCCCTATAAAAAATCTGCTCCAATAAAACCATTACCAAAACTTACATAACAAGTCTTAAAAGACCATTACTTACCCAAATCATTAATATCTTCGAGTGAATGTGACGTCTTACCCATCTACTCAATTATGGTCTCTGGCCGTAGATTCCATGACCTTTAAAGTTCAACAAACTACAGTTAACGCCAGTCATTAACTATCATATGATACGCTATCATTAGTTACTGCAATTGATCGTATTAGGAATTAATGGGGGTGTTAATTTGTTTAGTGCAATACATAGTGGTAAGATAAAACGGGCCATCTGCGAGTCGGACTCTCAACACTGAACGGTCCGCACAAATTAAAAAAAAAAAACATTTTTACGAGAAAAAGTGGGTGACCGTACCTACTGTTGCTTAACCTATATGATTTATTACATCAGCTGTGTAAATGACCACTGTCTAGCTATCACGGTTTAGAAAAATCAGTTAAAATTACAAAATTTCAACTCAATCAGAAACCAACAACAGCATCATATTGAACTTATAAGATTTAATTACAGACTGACAAACAGACAGGCAACGAGACAGGTGAAACTACAAAATCTTACAGCCAAAACAAAATTACACACATATCTACTAGACAATACGGTCCAAATTTCTAAAACATACCCAAACTAATAATTTAACAGCATATCTACAAATATAGACGGCCAGTTACTTTAACCTAAAACATCGGTTCCAAGTTTCCACGCAGTTACATGAGATAATTAAGTTGGTGTGAAAACTTGACCCAGTAACTTCAAGTGATATTTTCAAGTAAATTGTTAGATATTAATACACCTAGGAGTTAATGTTTCAACTTGTATATTTGTTGCCACTGGTACGTGAAGGAAAACTGGAGCGAATATTTGTATGCGTAAGCGATTATTTTTATGAGTAGCGTGCATTGATAATATAATGTGCATATTGTAGTAATTTTCTAAAGAAAAAAATATAATACGTTGTTCATAAAATAAGTCTCTGTTACTGAATTACACAATAACAAGTTTTTTTGTAAAGTTTGGAATCTATAATTATTTGTTTAACTTACAGATGTTTCCATATCTTAACTTTCGTATCTACATAATTATGTATATACAAATGTAGTATTCACTCAAAAATCTTATAGTAAGACAAGCGTTGTTAATGGATAACCTTAACATTATTACAAAATTTATTAAATGAAAAGTCCTGACGGAAAATAGTAAAAGGAGTTTTATTGCGAACATATGATATGACGATCCTATTAATCGCTATCATTTTGATAAAAATACCAACAAAAAAACTATGGCCACAACCTATGGACACAACATATGGTTCAAATTGTATTAGAACGTCCACATTTACCAATAACCGTATATAACCCTAAAGGTTATAATTACGTATGCAGTGAGCGACATGCTCCCGTAACCAGAGGAACGGAGCCAAATATTTTGACACTGACGAACGTGAGACGAATACTTGCTCACATACTTTCAATTTCAACCTTAGTTTTGTTTAGTGAAGGTAGGTGATGAACGCTGTAACTGTTATTGACTGGAGGACCCCAAAATATGTAGGTTAGGAATGACTAGGTTCTATGTTGATAATCAAGTGATGGGTATTCTTATACATATACGCGTTAATTGATTAAATATAAGTGTTGATACGGGTTTTATCGCGGTTTAATTTTCGACATCGATAAAATAAGTAAAAGTAGTTTTATTTTAATGTCTAACATTCGCGTAAACCTAAGAAACCACTAAATATAAGTGATAGCGAAAGGCCTTCCAACGTTCTTAAGATGCCGCAGTAATTATGTTTATACGATTAAACTGTAAGGTCATAGATTTTGTAAATTACCTAATCAGTTTACAATTTAAAAAGAAGCATTTATCCAATTATTTTATTTATGTAATAAAAAGTTCAGTCTTGTAGAGTTTGAAATTATAAGAGCAACATCTAATTGAAAATTATATACTTAATCTTTGTAAGAACTATGAAGCTGCGAATTTAAAACAAAGCTTATCTCTATCTAGACAACAAAGATGAAATTTAGCTAATTTTAGTACTTTTGTAGTTTCTCATAATTACTACCAATTTAATTCTCAGAGAATGCTGAAACAAGTTCGTATTTCATAGAAATCCCAAATTTTACGAAGTTATCTAAGACAGTCAGATATTGCGTGTCGTCTTAAGATCATTTCAATGATAATAAGAACAATACTAAAAGAGATTAGTATCGTAATAATTGTGGTTTTAAACTGAACGTTTATTTTAGAAATATACGTATTAATTTACTTTCTAATTAAATGTGTTGCGTAATGCTAGCGGCCGTTGTGGCCAGTCACATGTCACGCGGAGTTTTCTTTATGGCTCCACACGTGTGGTCTTCGTAAATGGTGCTAATAGTGTCTATAACGTGTAATAAATTCAATCCTTGTGTCACGGGGGCACAAACATTTAAGTAACGTGCACAAAGACAACCAACAATCAGAATAAGTGTACGTTGATCATATGATTGTCATACAAGGGATCGTGTCGAACCCGGGACACGTTGCACACTGTGGGTTTTTCTTCTGACCTATACCACTCGGCTATCCGTGCGGTAGTATTACAGTCATATATGTATATATTGGTCAAATATAGCACTTGGAAACTCAGTCGGTGAGGCGAGTTATGCAGTTCTGGTATTTCGCAGGAAATTAACTATTTACATGACATTCTTGGGGTTTACTATGGCTATCCGACATTTAAGAAATTTATTGCAGTGCAGATATCTTTAAGAGATTGCTCTCATTTGTAACGTTACATCAGATGAACTCTTCGAAACATTTATGTGTGTTATATGACTGGGTATAATATTAATGTCATGTTAATGTTATAAATACAATTATTTTAAATTTGTTACTAACTTTTTATGACCATACCAAACGTACCCTACCTTCCTATTATAAGGGCAATAGAAATACATTATCTGTATGAAAATCAATTGTTTCGTTACGATCACGATTTGTGAGATACAGACTTGTGACAGAAGGACGGACAGGCGGCAGAGCCTTAGTTTTAGGTTCTGCTTTTACCCTTTGAATACCCTAAAAAGAACTACACACTACCTGCCGAAAACGCTCTAAAAAATAGTAAACAAAAGTAACTTTATCTTATCTGTAATCATAATTAAGACACTAATTAGATCACCAAGTTCTATTCCGATTAAGTCATTCAAAGTATTATTCAAACCTGAAATCAATGAAGCGTGTTACACGTTGAAACTTTATATTTTATTTCAACCGGACACAGAGAAATATCTTTACAATCAACAGTACTTAAACTATACCATTTAAAACCGTCTTTATTTCGATTACATAAGGTGTAAATTCGCATAACATTGAAGCCAATTTTGTGACTTCGAGTGTACGTAGTCTAAGATGCATATCTCATTACAATACGTTTTGTCATTAATAACCGAATCATGATAATGACCGTAGAATTGGAACCACGAAGTTACCTTGACCTGGAGAAAAAACTATGGTAAAGTGGCGCCTATTAATGCTGAAATCATGTTTCGAAAGTGACTTGGTATTTTATTTTTATTTGTTTTTAATGTTACCGTTGAGGTTTTCTGAAAATCTTGGCAGATTTTTTTCAAATATGGAACTGTATAAATGAATTAAGAAAAAAAGAATATTTAAAAAATGACCTCTGCACCAAGGTATTTAATCTTTGAGTCACAGTGAAAAACATCCCACTCGTAAGTCTCAATTTAACCAAGTCGAGTTTTCTTTAAGTCTATTTTGTCCGACAGTTTTTCTTTCGGGATCTGTAATTCAGTTATTAAAGTCGTCACACTAAAATGTATTAGGCTTTATTTCTCGACTGCAACAAACTAAGGGTATTGTTATTGTATAAACTACATCAAAACAGACGAAGCTACAGGCAAATTAGCCAGGATATCAAAGCGGAACAAATACTTATAACATAACATGAAGCTAGCATAGCATTTTCAAACATAAAAAATAGTATTACTTTTAATTAGAAGGTAATAAATAATACATCCGATAAAACTGTTGATATTAAAATCAGTTACAAGTGAAAGTCTCATTATAAATGTGTACTATAACGCTTGATATACTTTCTCGAGTAACAACTTGCTATACTTTTACAAATCGACTTGTATTCAAAGATATTAAAATCTTAATGTCCGGTGAAACTTATAAGACGGTGTGCCTTAAGGTAGTATCTGCTGTGTAATCAAAAACACGTTAAAATATTTGGTATCATCATTTTTGAGAAACAAATTTATCTATTTTGATTGCTTCAAAGTGTTAGAGTAACTTGAGATTATTTTATGCCCTAGGGTTTAATTCCCAACAAAAATGAGATTTTTGGAAGCTTCGTAACATGAGCATAAAAATCAAAATAATACTTAAAATTTGATATTCATATATGTAATGTTGTATATATATAACTCATTATGTAATCATACTTTTACTAATTATTGGGTTATTGGTAACCAAGGCGATGATGATGATGAGATTACAGTCAAGTGCGTAGATTGTTTAAAAATATTGATGTTAACAACCCTTTTTTCAGCATACTTACGAAAACTTGAAGCAAGATTTTCTCTACAAACCACTACCGATATAGGAACATAATATTAAAAAATATAAATAATAATTATGAAATAATTAACGTTCAAGTAAATCATGTGGGCACGGTATCCGCCTTACAAAACTATATTGACACCAGTATGGTAAGTTTTAGCTCAATTAAAATTTGATTAATAAGCCTGTATCGTATAGAAATACAAACCTATATACAGAGTTACATATAGAAACTTTTTATATAAACCTTTTTGGTTATGCTGGCGTGTAATATACATATTAATCCTCAGCAAAGAGTTTCGATAACAGACCTGTTATTTGTATCTAAACAATAATAGGACCTTTTTCAGTATCATTTTACTTCTTCCTTTTGTTTTCTATGGCCATCTATTTCTATGTGTACATATATCTTTCTAGTCCATTCAAAGGTTGTCGTGAAGACACCGCTTTAATAATTTCACTGCTATAATTCAATGGTGTATACTAAAGAATATTCAATCACTGCTATAATTCTATGGTGTGCAATTCCCTATCTATTTTCCCTGATATTTTATGTTCCTGCAAAGCAAAATTACTTTAAATAATATCTATTTCATATCAAATGCAAGTTTTACTCGTAAGCCAATACTTCTAAACTCCTAGAAACTTACAATACAGCTCGTTACTTATGGCACAAAGTTCAAATGCTTGAGAAATCAACAATATAATGTTATCCTGTGTATTTGTACTAGAATTTGAGTCGACAGATAGTTGACAGCGATCTATTGAGTGATGGATTGCTTCTGGCAGATGTAAGCAAATCTCACATAAACATATATTATGTGAATGTTATATTTTATAGGACATATTCGATATGGATAATGGTCTATGGTACTAACTATATAAGTTACTAAATCTATTATAATTGCAGTAGAATAATAATCGCTTTTTACTTCTCAAAATTATAATAAAGTCGTCTATTAATTAATATTGACATTAAAAGTATTTATAAGTTAACAAAAAACAAGAACTTGTCTTGACTTTTCGTTATGTTTCAATCTAGTCAATTTCTATCCGTTCTAGTTTATACCGATTTAAAAAAAAGGTTTTTAGAGAGAGCTCTTGAATCATTAAGATATGGGTAGCCGCATGCACATTATAAAAATACTTCACAAAAATTATAAAAATCGAATCAAAAATCGCCATCTTTCTTTCACAATTCAATTACTTCACAAGATTTTGGCAGACATTACCATTTTGATACCTTGATTGCAACAAATTTTTGTTTAAAAAATCCATACTTATATACTACAGGATCCATATTGCATACGTCACGCATGCAACACGTCGCCTGTCCACATTCACCTTGATCCTTGGACCTTTGTTACCTTTCTCGTTACTTAAACAGCCTTCGCTACATTAAAAGCGGTTATCAGATCGTTTAATAACAATTATATATTATCTGATGTTTCTTAGCGACTACTGCGTTTAATATTCAATTTAGTTTGGGCAAATTGTTTTTTTTTTGCTATACCTAATTGTTGGTGTAATGCTGGTTGATATAATTCAGCTGCGCCTAGTCTCGTTGTCAATCGTGGGATTGACCATCGATGTTTTGTAAAATATTCAAGTTTTAGTAAGGACATAAATATCGGTACTATGGCCGAGTAAAGACAATCCCTTCATTGGAACAATACAAAATTAAGACTTTTGTTTACCATTTTAATATTCTACTAGTGTAGTTTGTATTTCAAATAAAATCATCACACTACAAGATAATCTTTTACGTATAAGATTGTAAAAAATGGCATAATAATTAATCCTAAAATAAAGACAAGCTAAAAAATGAGTAAAAAGTATAAATCTTTTACGATTATTTAATTACTTTTTGACACAAATTAAATGCATTCTATAAACGCATGCATGCATTACACGCAATACTTATTCGGTTAATGCACGTAGAAATAGATTGGCACGTGATTAATTAAAGCTGTAAATTCTCGTGAAATGAATACATGATTTTCAAACAATGAAAATTATCAACTTTGTATATTAGAAATAAACTTACACGAAAATAATTTCATGAAGCGAATTCATAATTATTTATTTAATAACGGTTTACTCACGCGTATTTACCGGGATTGCCCTACTAGTATCAGATCCAAGCGGAGTCCTTAATCATGATATCGCGGCGGCGGGAATGTGAGTCGATCAAGTACTTTGTCAATAACATTCATGCTAACGGTTCAGAAATGTATACCTGTGTTAAAGAAAGACAGCGAACTACTCGATTTGGCGCCTCGACTCTGTTCCAAGTTCCTATCAGGCGGTAAGCGCCCAAAGATTCTCCCAGTCCTAACCAAACGGGTCGAGGTACAACAAAACTTCAGTACACGTGTAAAATGTAAGCAATTTTTCTAATCGTCGCCCGACCTTCGTAAAATGAAAGGCTTGGACCGTTATTAACGTTATTACGTCCTTGCGTTGAAAAAACTAAGACTGCCGAGATATGTTCTCACATTCAAGCAAATTATGACACCAATGTTTTTTTGAAAAGTTAGAATTTAATGTTGATTTCTTTTTATGCCCAGTTTATTTGCAGTATTTGCGGATTTCAATGAGTCATTTAAAATTCGTTCGTTTAATTTACGAGATGCTGAATAAATCAGAATTCTATGACTTTACAATATTAGTTACTTAAGATTTTTTATAACCTTAATTTCTAGGAAAATATAATGAATAAATTTTACCTGATGTTGGAATGTGTATAATTTACTTATGTTTTGTTTACATATAACCAAAATTAAATAATTTGAAATGGCCCAAAAGCATACGGTGTTCCTTTCGACTACGTTGATATAATTTAGAAGCCGCTTCCTAGATCATAAAACGATGAGATTTATATAAGCAATAAAAGCTTAATAGCTTCTATGAAGACGTCAGGTTGTATGATTGTGTGGTAAGCCGACATTCGTGTAACATGTCGGTAAGGTTCAGGTTTTCACATCACTCAGTTTTATACCCTACGTTTTGAAATCCGTTTGAACTTTATGATCGATAAATTCGTAAGATGCATAGAGGATTTCATGAAATTATTTACTTTTAAACAGTATATTGTAAACAGAATAGTGAGCTATATTTAATTTTATGAAAATAGTAATTATAGCTATTAAACTGGGATCGTTAGAGTTCTTTGATAAAGGAATACGTTTGGCTCTGGATGGCAATAGACAGAGAAGATAATGAGCTACTTATTATTGAATGAAAACCAAATAAAAAACATGATTTTAACTTGCGAGTCACCTAGGCACGCATGCTAGGAGAAAATTAAGTAATCTAGGCCGCTGATCAACGAACACGGTGAAGACGACTAAATTGAGGGAAAATAAAATACCATGCAAAGGAAATTATTACTTTCTTCGTTAGATATTTTCAGATAAATACATTCATGCATACCTGCCTAAAATCATACTAGAAAATCTGAAAACCAGTCTCGCACTATAGGGTATTGCTTTTCCCAGGTAACTGGATGGAGGAGGTCAGATAGGCAGTCGCTCCTTGTAAAACACTGGTACTTAGCTGCACCCAGTTGGACTGGAAGTCGACCCCAACACAGTTCGGAAAGGCTAGACTGATGACGATACCAGCTAAATATCAACGTCGTCGTTGTATACCTAACCGATGATCACTCACGAATCAGAGCTTAATACGTAATGACCATATAATTACATTACATTGACGAACTCCCCGCGACCTAAGGTCAGGGCCTGACACAATGCAGATGGCAGAAGCCTTGAAGAAGCGTGTGAAATATGCTAAACCCCGTATAATAGCATGGAATGGTGACGATAATCACTGGCGTTATTGTGTTACAAGTTCCGACTGGCATTATGACTTAATGCATGTATTAACAGCGACTGCTCGTTTTCTTGGTAAGTATCAAGTACTTAAAGGTTCGGAGTCAATACTCAAAAATAAAATTATGTCGATGAATGTTTAGCTAAAAGCCTATAAAACGTAACACTGCAAAACTTACGGTGAAACTTTCGAATTTTCTTTTTATGTCTGCATTAGCGTGGATGGAAAGTTTGACGTTTCCAAAACCAAAATTTCCAAGATAGTCAAATCGTAAGAAGGAAGTAGTTGTATTAACAATCACCAGTATAAGATGACCTCTGCTATATCCACACCGTAAACCATAAATATATCACCACATTAAATCAAAATTATTATTTTCGTAATACAGAAGCCAATGAGGTCATCAACCAGAAGGGCCTAAAGCCTAAAAGGTTATTTTATCCATCAACAGGTAACATTATCATTTTCAGTCACAACCTCACATTAACGACCCATAAACATTACAAAAATCCCATCGCAAGGATCTATGAGGCAACGGAGCATTTAGTACGTTTAAAACTAATGACACCGATCTTAGATCGTTTACGAAAATAACTTAAATTGCAACTCTACTCAATTTTAAGATAGATTTATCTGCAGATTGTAAATTTTTAGAAGATTGTGTCTTATCGTTGACATCAAGTCATTAGATCAAATGTCCCACGAATTGCAATCCTTGTCAATTACCTGTAAACCTTATTAGAAACAGATACTATTATTTATAATTATCTCTTTTCTGTCACGGGATAACTTCATGGGAAGAGACCCGGTCCTTTCTAAGGCTTATACGGAGGCACAGGTCTAACATGCAGAGGCCTTGTTGAAAACTTTTAATCTAAAATGTGATGAGGTATCTACCGGGGGCCACCCACCCCTGTTCTATAGAAGAACAGACATAGATGGCCCAAGATTATTATTAACATTGAATACACGTTTTTATCTTTGTATTTCGTAAATTGTGAAGTAATAATAAATTACTCGTCAAGAGTATACATAGTAATGTAACAGTTTAAGTCATGCTATTATCGAAAGTGCTGCATGCACGATGCGTTGCATAGCATACGAGCATGCATGCCGGTGCATGCGTCCACATTGCATACATCTGCATATCGAAAGTAAACGTTTGTGTACAATCAATGTTACTGACAAGTAAATGTGTTAAACTTTTAAAGTTATATTGATGTAAGTGTTATTATATTATTTTTAAGCATTAAGAGCCAAGAAAAAAGTTAGTAAAAATAACTGATAAAACTGCAATTGTCACGCTATTATTTAATAAGATTTGAAATATGGTATCATAATTTAAAATTATTTTAACTCTCACGCACGCATAAATAAGTAAATATTTGAAGAAAAATTATTATTTTTCAAAATTTTATATCATTTTTATACCATCAAGAACATTTGTGCATAACGAAACCATGTAAACTAAATAGTTCCGTTATCATAATCAATTTTGTCGACAATCAACAAAGGCGAAACATTAACTGAAATTCAAACATATCTATTCAGCAGTGCATGAAAATTGCGTGTAACATATCTCAATTAGTAATAACTAGCTAATTACAGGTTATTTACATGGAGCGAGATGTGTACGCGCCTATAGAAAGCGGGGTGACCGTCCCGAGATTAATTCATTCGCAATTTCAACGCTTACCGACCATACTAATCGGTATTATGTACTTTATTATTATGTCATTGTAGTGAAAACTATGATTTCACTGTTCATTTGATACTGTTTAATTTTTAGACCACTTAAAATTTAATAATACTGTCAATAATTATTCTGTACTTATTTTTCATTTGTCTTATAGATTTCGTGATGGCAAAAGGGACTGGTAGAGTATGTGAATTTTTTGGCGCCTATTTGAATCTTTGAACTGAAAGTTTCTATCTGCAGACTAATCCATTACTTTTTTACCGAAAGCCTTAGGAGGAAGATATTGCAAAAATCTAGATTCTTTATATTAACACTCTCTTATAGTTTACAGGCCTAAATTTAAGGAGCGTTCAAGTACACACATCCCTACCTTAAACTGTATTTGTTCTCATAACTAACAATAAATTCGTCTCACGACATTGTATAAACACAGTCCTTATTCATAACCATTGCAAAGTACCATTCGTTTCCAATAAATACATACCAAATATTAAAATCAAACAAACACTGATTGACTAGCGACAGAATTCCATGTACACAATACATTGAACCATTTGTCAGATCGCTTGAACTCGTTACTCGTTTGTTTGGCGACTTGTAAGGTGATTCAGGCAATAGTATCACTGCACTGTATAGACAAGAAATAGGTATAATTATATCTGATACATCTGAGACTGGTTTTCCTTTAGATTTCATTGGTAAGTAGAGCGCTGTTAGCAGTAGTTAATGGAGGTATGAACAAATAGGGCTAGACTTGAAGCGATGGTGTGTCGTAAATGGTTTGCGTTTAACAGCTGATTAGGTTCTTTGAGTTTCGAAGGGAATGACTGAGTTGAAGGGGGTAAAGTTGAAGCTGTATTTTATCATTTCGTAATGTAGTACATGATTAAATGATAAAGTAGGTACATAACATGTACCATGACCTTGTATTGGAATTTGGTTCGATGGGCAGATAAAGAGCAAAATGAAGAGCACTGGGTATTATAGCGAGACTTGCAAGAATGTTAGTTTAGCTTTGCAATAAAGTCTGCTGAGGGTCTGTTTAAAACTCTTTTCGATTCGAAATTTAGACTTAATATAATTAACACGTTATTTCATACGCAAATCAGTCTATTCAAAAACGTATTCCAAATTCATTGGGCGTAAATCGAAAAATAACTTTTTTAGACAAGACAAAAACTCATATTAAACAAAAAATCGAATCGACACAGATGGAACGCATTTATTTGTGTATAAACGTCACCGCACTCATATTGAGTAATGATACATTCACCGAGTGCAGCGGGGCACATAAATGATACTGTAACAATATCTAGCAACCTTGATTGTTGACCGAGCTGCTGCCTATAACAAGTGTATAACACTGGTTGTGCGTTTGGTTGCTAACTATAGGCCTAATAATAGTTTCAATAAGCTTATTCTGAGCTTTCATTGTGCCATGATGATAATGATAATGATTAGTTTAATTAGACCGTTAGCGGCTCAGGAGGGGTGGAGGAACGATCTCAACGCGTGGGCTGAATCCATGTCAACCAGGACAGAGAATCGTGGTGGAGGCTTTTGCCCAGCAGTGGATGAAAAAAATCTGAGCCTGGAAAGTATTCAGTATTGGAACCTTTTAAGCGCCAGCTTTTGTTTCATAGTTTCATTTATCAATTTTTTTATGAAAAATCTTTTTTTTTAATAATGATTTATTTCAATAACGTTTCATTTGCAGAAATAATATCAACTCAGAAATTAAAAAATCTGCAAACATTTTTTTCATTCTATTCATTGATTAAACATTGTTGTCAACAAACTCCTTATATAAGTAAAAGGTCATATTATTTGTATAAGTATTATTACTAAATATAGGCTTTGTAGGCGTGGTGCTACCAGTTGATTGTATAAACTTGTTTTAAGACTTAACTAGTTTAGTTAATTTTCCACTGGAACTACGTAGGTCATTACAGCACAATTTTGGACTTTGTGTAATACTTATAAGAACGTATTAAAAGTTTTCGTATTCGCAAACTCGTTGACCTTTCAGATTTAGTAGATTACTGATATATTATGCTGAAACAATTGCTTCAAATAATTATCGTTGTGATAAAAAAATACAATTGGATCTTAGTAAGCTCAAGAATTTACGAAAGTTGTCAATATACCTCAAAATTGCATGTTTGGATATCCCCAAGACAGAAAAGCAAATACAACGCGGTTTTAAATTGAAGGTTTAAAAATTATTTCTTTTTAAAGTCCTTGATCGTGTGTTTTATCTTCCTTTTCTCACATCTAGTGTCCTGTATCCTTATGGACACCCAACGTACAAGAGTTGAAGATCTCGTATTATGATTTAGATACAATTTAATGTTGTTTACATACCTGTGTGGTCCTCAATGCGCTGGTGACGGCGAGCAGCGTCAGCGCCGCCGCGCTCCACCACACACCGGCTCGCATCCTCATACACTGAAACAACAAACAATATGATTTACTATAAACTCAACATTTTATTAGCCGAAAAACTTAAGGTATGAAGCTATCTCCAGCAGTGTACCGCAATAATCGTCACAGTACAGACTGAATTCAAAATTTTCTTTTGACAACGATGACAACATATGCTTTCTGGAAAAAAAATCACAGAGAAATCTTCACAAAATAAAACACTTTCTTTTTTGGTAATGAAATATTGATGAAATTTTCGGATTTGATTATTTTGTGTTTCGTTTTCAAATTTATCGACTGTACGATATATTTTATAACGAGTCACGAAAAACAGCCACACAAAACGCAATAAAATACCCGTAGAGGCGTCAGCCACTAGAAACTAAAACCTAAGTTATCTTTCAGCGCACGCACTAAGATCAACAGTCTCATAAAGTCGGACTCTTCATATCAATAAATCCGTCCATCAACACTTTCACTACACGACAACTTTCGATGTTATCCCGACTCTGCAAATATCTGTGCCCCTGGTACCTCATCAGAAGTTGGGAACAATGTATTTAAATATAGGCATAAATAGTTTTAGATTTTTCTACTATATATTTATGTAATTCTAGACGGTTTTATTTTATAGTTTCGAATTAAAATGTTTTATCTTCTTTCAAAAACGACATTCACGAATTAGTTTAGGCTATCAACTTTACTTTGGAATTGGGACTCATTGAAAATATATTTAAATTGATTACAAGTGACGATGTCATAAGTGAAAAGATTATTTTCATAGTCCAGAGAGAGGCACAGTCTTTATAAAGCAGTCTGGGGTCATACTTGCAAAATATGCATTACTAGCTGTTGCCCGCGACTTCGTCCCCGTGGGTAGAAGATATAAGTTATGATTTATACCTGCCCTGTTTTTTTCACATTTTCCATTCTATCTTCGCTCCTATTAGTCGCATCGTGATGGTTTATAGCCTAAAGCCTTTCTCGATGAATGGTCTATTCAACACAAAAAGATTTTTTCAATTTGGCACAGTAGTTCAAACAAACAAACAAACTCTTCAGCTTTATATATTAGTATAGATATAAATAGTCCGCCAACATAGCTACATAAAATAATATAATCATTTATCACATTAAATAATAAGAAGTTTTGATTTATATGTATAAGTAGCATCCGGAATAAATTGCAATGTTTTTATGCACTTGGTTAATACTCTTCCTGATCCGTTTTAGTTAGGTTTTCATCTAGCCTTGTATGCTACATGTATGTATTACGATTAAAGAATATGCAAATTATGTTATAAATATATTGTGTAATATTAATAAACTGAGTATCATTTTGTAATCGTCCCAAGGTAGAGGCCTGCTCAGAGCGCAAATAAAATGCAGAAACTGTTGCTATATTATCCGTTCTGTCTGCTTCCAAAGACTAAGTTTACTATAATAAATGTCCCTTATAAAGTCTATTTGTTACATTTTCGTTTCATAAATAAATACATTCAACAGATAGTTTTATTATTAATTATTATTGCAGAAAAGAACATTAAAACTGGATCAATTATTTTGATGTACACTTGTTAAAGAAGAACTGTACCGTAAATCTTTCACAATTTAATTCGATCGATTTATCAGCGACTGGTCTTTTCAGTACAATTACTATTTCGCAAACAGTCACATCATTTGACTGTACTCGCTTATACGCACCAATAAGCGCTTGATCAATTATCAAGAGACGGCGACCTGCGCCGGCGCAGGTATGCGCCGCAATGCGCTTTCTATGACCACACGCGCCTAGATGCTATGTGGAGCGACGTATGTGATGTAACTAATTGTTTTAATTTGTATTTAGTACACTTTTATTAGATTAAGAGATTTTTAAAAAATAGTAGTTATTTAAGTAAATAACCTTGCACTTTAAACCTTACTAAGGAACAGAGCAAAGTTATTATACCTATGTGATTTGAAAACCAAACATCGCCAAAATAAAGGTTAATTTCAAATCGCGATTCTAATGGACAGCAGAGTAGTTTCAATACAAGGAGGTCGAATTATCCCAATCCTAAAACTATAATATATAGATAGATGGTTTCCATTGATGCAAAATAAAGTATTGCAATACGTAGCATTACTACCTATTAAATTTATTTGTCAATATTACAGAAAGTTTCTAATTATTTAGCATATTTTTTTGTCGTAAACATGTCTAAAGCATTCGTTACTTCCTATTGTCGTACATGGAAGAAGGCGAGGCCTGTCGATCTGACGTTGATTTATGCTAATCATGTGTTTATTTAATTAGCGAAAATGTTCATGTAATGCTATGATTCGTTATAAATTTTATTAATATAGAAGTAGGAACTAAAACTTTTAACGTCAAGTGATATAAATTACTTAATCTATATCTATACTCTATACTAATATATAAAGCTGAAGAGTTTGTTTGTTTGTTTGTTTGAACGCGCTAATCTCAGGAACTACTGGTCCAAATTGAAAAATTCTTCTTGTGTTGAATAGTCATCGAGGAAGGCTTTAGGCTATAAACCATCACGCTGCGACTAATAGGAGCTAAGATATAATGGAAAGTGTGAAAAAAACCGGGCAGGTATACCTAAATCATAACTTATATCTTCTACCGACGGGGACGAAGTCGCTGGCAACAGCTAGTTTATTATATAAATAAAAAGGAGGTTTAAAACCTTCATTGAACAAATTAATAGTAGGTATCTAATCATTTAGATTCAAGATATGACAATTGTAATACGATACTCGGATAATATCAACTTTGAATTAATATCTTAGCCTAACGTTTGCTTAGTCATTCAGTTTATTATAAATGGTTTTTCCTAGAATAAACCCAGGCTTTTACCGAGGCGATCTACTTTGAAACGGATCCCTTATAAATATACCTCTGTACTATGAGAATTATTTCTTTACGCCTTCACTCCATGTAGTCTCAAACTAAACAAGGCTTTTATTTTGATCTCTAGACAACTGATAAACATAATTATAACTTTCTAAATACATATATGATATGGATTAATTACACCCAGACACGGTGCTCATTTAAAAAATATTTATCCTGCCTTCGATTCGAACCCACTACCTCCGGTATAGCAGTTAAGGTCACTAGCCACTAGACCAACAGTCCAGTCGAACAAACACATTTCAAGCAGTACTGTTGCATGTAGAAGGGAGATAGTACACCACACTGCACGTAGCACCATCTCATGCTAACAGATATTTCAAGAGCTTATACTAAGCATTTGTAACATGAATAAATTAATTAACATTGCGAGTGCATGTATGGTATTCAGGAATGTGCGCTAATTATGAAGTAACTTGTAAATGTGTTGTCAACACTAGAAACTATGATCAACAACTTGATTCAATTTTAATTAGAGATTCAAGACTGTTTTGCAACATTAATGAAACCTAGTAATTGCTTACGTCTAAAGATACACAAGAAGTACAAATAAGTTTGTTTAACTAAGTAGAGTAAGGAGGCTTTATATGATATGTTTTATATAAGAACTTCGGAAGACCACGTTGTCTATTAAAATGATAGTGGAAACTAAGAAAACTATGGAAAATCTTTATTCAATTATTTTTTTTACGCCCGTCAAAAGTGATTAAAGGATCTTCTATTTTCAGAAGAGACAGTATCCCTCAAAAATTCCACTTCATCAGCTAAATACTATAATTGAATAAAAATGTTTGGAGAAGGATTGATGTCAATGTTGAATTTTATTGCGGTTTATATACACATTACACGAAAACTGTGACAATCAAATTCTAGCTTGATTAAGTGATTAAAATAATTCATTTGAATTGCAATCGAAGCACATTAGTACTAAGTACGGCTTACTTAGTTGGTTTTACATGTCCTATGTCTTAATCAAAAGAATTCATTTCTGACGAAACTTTTTTAATATGATTAAAGTATTGGTACTTAGTATTAAATGGATAAACATATAAAATGTAGATTAAAAGTTATTTGTTTAGAATTTGAATTCAACAGTTTTAACGAGACGAGATAAGTAAAAAACTAAACATTTTTTTAAATAGTAGTTTATCAAACTAATAGAATCTATAAAGAAACATTATTCCTAAGAAGTCTAGATGGTTTACCAGTACATCTCAACTCTCAAAGTATTATTAAATGGTTGTAGAAACCTGACAGCACAATACACGGTGTAGAGCGGCATCTTTCTTCAACACCCACAATTACAACCTTAAGACGTTATAGTAGACCCTCAAGTCACACTAACACATCAAACCTCATTAGTTCTGGTCATCACAACCTAATTACCCCATATAAAACGAATAGGCCTTACAATAGGTCAATGTGTCACGGAGTTCAACTCGACAAGAATAACAAAAAGGATGGCCGCACGACTTAACGTTACCTATAAACAAAAGGTTTTACAAAAAGGTAAATTGCTTCTATGATACGTCTATTGTCTTAAGAGTGATTTCTCACATAGGCGGGTATTGTCGTTATGTGTGTTACCTAAACTATGTCGAGTTTAGTGTCAATGGCTGATATTCAGATGAATGTATGTAATGTGAAGGATGTGTGTTTGTAACTTTTGTAAGCTTAATGGTGCCTGATAATGCTTATTGTGACTTAGTAAAACTATAAACACACCTCAACAGTACCAAGATGTAACAAATTCAATCAAAATTACATCGATCTAAATATCTTCACGTAACCATGACAACCGTCGTAACTGTTATTGACGATCGAATAATTATCTACTCGAATCGATAATTATCTCATTCACTTGGTTACATTCTTAATTTCTTTCACTCTTACTTTGGTGAGTACAGAGGAATAGATTAAATACAGTCAGCAAAATATAAATAGAATATTTTTTTTTATAATCATTTTTAATTATTTAATAAAAATGAAATTATAATTTATTCATGAATCTATACTAATATACAAAGCTGAAGAGTTTGTTTGTTTGTTTGTTTGTTTGAACGCATTAATCTCAAGAACTACTGGTTCAAATTGAAAAATTCATTTTGTATTGAATAGACCATTCATCGAGGAAGGTTTTAGGCTATACACCATCACGCTGATAGGAGCGAAGATACAATGGAAAATGTGGAAAAAAACAGGGCAGGTATAAATCATAACTTTTATCTTCTAACCATGCGGACGAAGTGGCGGGCAAAAGCTAGTAGAAAATATTTTCATGCAAAATGCTGAGTTAAAGCTAGTTATGTTTACTATGCTAGTTATGGTTATTACTATGTTATTATTTTAAGTATGTTTTGATAACGTATTGAAATCTTAGTTTATAACTACTTAAATGTTAATATCCTTCTCAATATGCTACATCTAGTATCGGTAATATTGGTTAAGTTTGTAGTTTTACTCCGGTTTAAATTATAACATGAGTTTAAAGTTAATAGCAGTGCATGTAACGTAAATGTAAAAGTTGTTACCCTTGCGTTTCGAGTTTAATTCGTTTATTTCCTCTTTATACGAAAAGGCTTAACTTTTTACTTAAAAAGACAATGACTAAATTTTTGTGTTGGGTTTGATTTCCAGGTCAAACGGAATTGTATCTTATAAATAGTTTTTTTTGTAATACTCAAAAAAATTTACGTGAATTTTGAAATGGAAATGTTAAACGCTTAACGACATCTCTGTCCAGATTTTTGCTTAAATACTATTAAAAAAATTGATTCTTGATCGAATTTAAAATTATATTTTTTCTACTTTTAAGATTGTAAACAGCCTTCAGTTTTCTGTAAATATTAATAACTGTAAAATTAAGTAAATTAACAAAAAAATGCGAAAACTTTTTATAATAGAGAACTACGTTTTTTTTTTTACCAAAAGCTCTCCATCCATGACTATTAACAAAAACTGTAATTTATTTCAATTCACGATAAATTTTATTAATTAATTCTACTTTTTTGATGTTGTGTCTGACGGTACTATCAACTGGAGAAAGGATGCGACGTTACAAAATTACTGAGTGCAGCGATGTGCGGTAATAACAATACTATTGATGACTAAGCTGCTATGTTATATGCCAAATGTTGCTTGGAGATTGGCTAGACTTATGTTAGACTATCCTTAATAGTTTGTCTGGCTTTTTAAAGTAAGAGTTTTGATTTTCTATAGAAACGTCATGATTTATTTTCGATCGATACGTTGCATTTTTTTTGAAGACTAATTTGTTAATTTCACGAATTTTTGTTTATGTCCAAATATTCAATTTATATTGAAAGCAAGAATCTCAGAGTTCGCTTATATATCAATGTGAGTGTGACCAACAGCTTAAAAATAGATAATACATATTTTAGACGTGTGCGTGAACTGTAAAAACACATTGGTAAATATGACGAAAACTTATTGTTAAGAGCAAAACGCAGGTTTATTAATAAATAACGGTTATTATTATAATGTTAATGTGTGTCTGTTTAACAAAATCTTCAGTCCCAACATCAATTTAAATATCACACAAAAACTGAAAACTGTATCAATAAACAACTTCCGCAAATCGGTATGCGTTTATATGCCAGTATTACGGTTTACCGTGCCTTACGTAAGGCTGTGTTGCATTCGTGTATATTAATGTGCATTGTCCCAGATATACGATAAATATCGTCGTGGTCACTACTTTGTGGAACACTTTTTGTTAGACTAATTTATTAGTGTAGTTTTAATTCACATTAAATGGTTGATGGCACATGAAGACTGACAAATGAGTACGGAATTTATAGCAACATGTTTGGTTGATAGCGTCAAATGCAAAAACTTTTGTAGTTCCTGCGCTTGGCGTGTTAGATTAAATTATTTTTGCACTGAATGTCCCATTTAAATTCCAATAATGTTCATAATCCGATAATTATTTAACTTAATCTGACTTCCTGACTAATCATAGAAAAAAAACTGAATTCTAAAAAAAATCAGATGCCCTAGCGATAAAGAACAGCAAGCATTGCAAGTCATAATTAACTATGAAATAACCAGTATCAATGCAGATCGCAATCAATGGTAAAACCCGTCCATAAAGTACGTAATTTATCTATCCTTAGTTAAATAAGAGCCAGCACTTACATGCCACAAAATAGTTGCAAGACTGTTTAGCAACTACCCTTAATATAACTGTTTTGTCCGCGACAAGTGCACGAAATGACGATACGTCATAGTAGTAAATAAAATAGTTTTTATTCGTTTGCAATAGTTCTTCCTCTTTTGCTATTGTTGATGTACAACCCCCTTTTTAGTTAGGAGGGGGAATCCTCATGGATATCCACCTCTTCGGAAGCGGGTACTGTCAGTCTCATGCTGAGTAAACTTGAACCGCCGTATAGCGTCCCCACATTTAGTCGGTACACGGCAATGCATAGCATTTCAACACAACCCCCTGACGTGGTTACAAACAGATCCTTGAAAAAATCTCAAATATACTGGTATCCTCGCGATGTTTTCCTTCACCGTTTTCTTAGCAATACGTACTTGAATTCGATAAGACATTGCTCCATACTGAGATTCCTATCTAAGACCTTTGACTTAGCAGTCAACGATCACACCACTGTGTTATCACTAACAGTTAACTGAAAATCAGTAGCAAAATTGTTGTGCAACTGTTTTGTCGCCAGTAAGCTTTGAGCCAAACATAATACTCTACAGTCTACTTTAGTGGCGTGTAGTATTAATTGTACAATCGACATTATTGTATGAGCGGAACCGGAATCTAGCAAATGTCACGGACAGCAAAGGAACTTAATATGTTATTAAAAAGTAAAAACTAACTGTCGAACGTAAATTATATGACGTGTCAAACGCAATCGTTGTGGTAGGTAATAAACTTAGAATTGTGTTTGGAATAAGGGTGTGTTTATACTTGAGATTTCTGATCAGTATGAAATAGGATTTGCATTTGTTTTTTATGAGGTGGAAGTTTATCAAAAACTAGCTGTTGCCCGCGACTTCGTCCCCGTGGGTAGAAGATATAAGTTATGATTTAAACCTGCCCTGTTTTTTTCACATTTTCAATTGTATCTTCGCACCTATTAGTCGCAGCGTGATGGTTTATGCCTAAAACCTTCCTCGATGAATGGTCTAATCAACACAAAAATAATTTTTCAATTTGGACCAGTAGTTCCTGAGATTAGCGCGTTCAAACCACCAAACAAACGAACTCTTCACCTTGTAATCCTTTGTTTTTAGTTGGGCGAATGAGAAAGCGGGTTTTGTCATATTCGTTTGGTGTATGGCAATGCATAGCAATTCATATTCTACACCAGTGTTCTAAATTAGCTGGAATGAATTCTACAACACATTTTATGTATTAAATTAGAACTGTTGTTTACAATAAAACTAAATTTATAAGAACAAGCAAACTATTTTCGTCATTACCAACTAGGCTTAATGACGCTGAATCAAAAAAAAACGTACATGGAAAATATATTTCAAGATATATATCTGGCCCCCCCGTCCGACACCGCCGCGAGCGGACGTGTTTAGTAAGCGCTCCGCGTATAAAATTGTTTAAAAGTGCACTTTAGTAAATTATCATTGATTACTTTACGCTATACGAACTATAGACAGTGATAAACAAACGAGTGTATTTTTACCAAATATAAGCTAAAGATATAGTGCCATAAAAGCGAAAAACTAATAAAAAGTCTACGTGTTTACAAGTGCAAAAGTGTTTGTCATTGCCCGGAGCGCGAGTAGTGCGGTAAACCAGTTGTCAAAGACAAAGAAAGGTCACACTGTTCACACACTACGCGGCGTCCTGCGAATAGTTCAACATTTCGACCGCTTCTAACGTGTAACCGTGGTCGAGTGGCAGAGACGCCCGACAGCGATTTCGTCGCCGTGCTCGGGCAGGCAGCGGTTCGAATCTCGGCACATGAAGTATCTTTTTGGATGTCGCTGACTATTATTTTATGGCCTTAAAACATTTTCCTAAGCTTTTTTAAAATACTAAAGAAGTTAGGTACTGGTATTTATTTTTACAAGTTTCGCACACAATTCGACTTGTTCTGGCTGTTCTTCATACTTCCATTCTCCAACACCGCTATGTCTACAAGTAGATCTCCATCACGAACACCTACGCCGAGCTCTGCGCCACTTACTGCACCCTCGCTCAATATGCTGCAACATAGCTTATCGGAACCTAACATTAACGCCGAAAAATCAGAAAAATGTGTTGAATATGACCACCAAAACGTTACACAAAGAAGTAAACGCAAGTGTTTGGAGTCAGGAACTGCTCAGGAGAGTGAAATATCAATTTTTATGTCAGAAATGAAAACCATGTTTACTGAATTTAAAGAACAGCAAAACAAAAAGATTGAGAAAATTTATGAATCCATTGAGGAGATAAAAACCCAAAACACCAATATTCAATCTACTGTAACTTTTCTTTCTCAGGATTATGACGCATTGAAAACACAAATAAGTCAACTAGAAATGCAACTCGAATCTGAGAGGAAGAACAATTCTATTGTTATAAAAAGCTTGGAAGACAAAATAGAAAAACTTGAAAGAGGCACTAGGTCCGCTTGTGTAGAATTCAAGAACATACCTGTTAATACCCAGGAATCAAAAGAAAAATTGATGGATATTGTTATCAAGACCGGTTCTGTAATCAATGTACCAATACAGCGCCACGAGATTAAAGACGTCTACCGCATAGGTTCCACTGAAAAAAATAACAGGCCGGTGATTATTGAATTTACTACCAACATCTTAAAAGAACAATTTATTCGAATGTATAGAAAATTCAATAAAGACACAAAAACAGACTGTCGACAGAGCACTTGAAAATAAGCGGTCCACCTAATCCTCTATTTCTATCTGAATATTTAACTCCGAAAATGCGAAGACTGTTCTTTCTGGCCAGAGATTTTGCAAGCAGTAACGAATACCAGTACTGTTGGGTCACAAATGGTAAAATATACCTACGCGAAAAACAAGGATCACCACATATTTTAATTAAAGACGAATTGGATTTCCCTAAAAAATGACTAGAATATTCTACTTCATATCCCTTTATTTCAATGTTGTTTATCGCCTCTAGTTATATTTTGTTTATTATAAAGCATATTGTAATTCAACTTAAAACAAAGGTAAATGCTATAAAATTGTATACTTATAAAATTAACATAAGCAATACCTACAAATCATACAACAATTTGTTACTATATAAAGTGTTAATATTCCTGTACACAAAAACATTATTATACACATTCGAACTAGACCTCATACCACACAACACTGAACACTTACTTGTACACAACTATCACAACACAACACTACACTACGAGAGAAAACACTTATTCATCATAGTAGACTTCTTCCCCAATAAGGCGTTAACATCTGGTTATGCCTTCAAAATAAAAACTACATTTATTGATATCAATCACTATCTTTCCATTGAAATTAATTTATTAAATTATCTTTTTAATCTATATAACAAACATAATGGGTGATACATCAAATATAGTAACTGATCTAGAACAACTTAATGTTTCAGATTCCTATTCATGCTCTCCGGAACAGTGTAATACATATATAAGAACTATAAACACCGGACTAAATATTTTCCACGTAAATATTCGTAGCATAGGTAATATTAGTAATTTTAATAACTTTATAATTATATTAGAGAGAACTAAATTGTATTTTCATGTGATTGTTTTATCTGAATGCTGGTTACAAAAATGTCCCTATCTTCCTGCTATACCAGGTTTTGAGTCCTATGCGTCCAATCATAATAATCAAAATGATGGCGTGGTCGTATATATAAGGTCAGATTTAAAGTTCATCTTAGAAAAACCAATATTCGATGATGCAAACTGTCTCATTGTTAAATTTTCTACAGAACTAGCGTTGATCGCAATATATCGTTCTCCGTCTTTCCGGAATATCCAAAACTTTATTAACAGCTTGGATACTACCCTCCACTCATTAAACTCCTTTAAAAGTATTATTTTATTGGGTGATATTAATATTAACATATCTGCGAATAATAATGACATGCATTCTCATTTTTACCTTGATACACTTGCATCACATGGAATGTTACCAGCTCATCTTTTTCCAACTCGCTGCGATAGCTGCCTGGATCACGCAATTATTAAATCAAAAACGCGCATGATCACCTTGGTTCTAGACTCGTTTGTTACTGACCACGCCCCTTTGATAGTGTCTCTTAACTCACGTATTAAAACTTCAAAATCCGCAACAGTAACTCGTCGTGTGGACTTTGTAGCATGCGTTAACGAACTTGAGAAAATTGATTTTTCACCGATTTTACAATGTTGTGAACCGTCACAAGCTGCTGATGAACTAGTAAATATAATTTCTAATGTTGTCAGTAACAATACACGTAATGATCGCATTCCAAGTAAAAAACGCATACTTAAGCCCTGGATCACTCCAGGGATCTTAAAATGCATACGTCACCGGGATAAATTATATAAGAAAACTAAAAAAGAACCCACCAATGAAGTGACCCGGGTGATCTACTGGCGCTATAAAAAATTCTGCAACAATTTATTAAAAAAACTAAAGCGTGAATATGAGCGGGCCGAATTCAAAAAACACAACAAAAACCCGAAGGCAACATGGAATCTTATAAAAACTATTGCAAATCTTCACACAAATAAATCAAATGCTCATGAACTACTGTCTTTGATGGATGACCCTGAGCTTGCTGTTGACGTTGTTAATGACTTCTTTGTTAATGTAGGAAAGAATCTAGCTTCCAAAATTGATTCGGATCATAATAACTCTGCACGTGTCTTAGACCCCCGCACAATGAGTACCTATCAAAACTCTATGGCTATTTTCGAAACTGATTGCGAGGAAATTGATAAGATTATTGTCGGTTTGAACTCTACGAGTGCAGTTGGATGTGATGGTATTTCTACAGCACTTATTAAAAATGCAAGGCATATTCTCATCCCAGTCATGTGTCACATCTTCAATCTTGTTTTTGCTACAGGGGTTTTCCCCTCAGTGTTCAAGACTGGTTTAGTTTACCCTATATATAAGAGTGGAGCTAGAGACCGTGTCGACAACTATAGGCCAATTTCTGTACTTACTACTTTATCCAAAATTTTAGAAAAAATCATCAATAGTCGGCTCCTCAGTTACTTGCAAGCCCAAAATATTATTGCTGAGAATCAATATGGTTTCAGATCCGGCAAAAGTACTGAAGACGCAGTTTTGGAATTAACAAATACTATAGCTAAAAACCTAAACAATAAACAAAAAACATTGGCAATTTTCCTAGATCTTTCTAAAGCGTTTGACACGGTCTCTATTCCACTCTTACTAAACAAGCTAGAAAGACTTGGAATCAGAGGTTTGCCCCTGAATATTCTCACAAGTTACTTAACAGGTCGTTCTCAGACTACTAAAATAGGAAATTACATAAGTGGACCAAAAAATCTCAGTTACGGTGTTCCGCAAGGTAGCGTACTTGGACCTACCTTATTTTTGATTTACATTAATGATCTCTGCAACCTACCTTTACTAAATTCCAAAATTATAACTTACGCAGATGATACTGCAATAGTAGTACATGGTAATGATTGGTCCGATACGCGTCTTCACGCTGAGTCTGCTCTGCAGGCTACTATGACCTGGTTAAGAAATAATCTGCTGACCCTGAACTTAAATAAAACTAAATTTATGACCTTTTCCCCGCGTATAACATCACAACCGACTAATGCCTACACACTAACAGCTCACATATGTAACCTCAATTCAAACCAGGACTGCAATTGTTCTCAAATTGACCGTACTCATTGCATGAAGTATCTTGGTATTTATATTGATAGTACATTGACTTGGAACGAACATATAAAATCACTGGTGGGTAGAGTACGTAAATTAATATATGTGTTTAAAAACTTGAGAGCTTCTGCTGACTTTTCTACATTGAAAACCGTATACTATGCTCTGGCTCACTCTATCATAACCTATTGTATAACAGCCTGGGGCAGTTCTGGAAAAACCTCATTACTGCGAGTGGAAAGGGCGCAGCGGGCTATTTTAAAAGTTATGACACATAAACCAATACGGTTCCCCACAAGTGAACTCTACGCATTATGTGAGGTACCGAGAGTGAGACACTCATTTGTACTTAGCACCATACTACGCAAACACTCCGAACTGCCCTTCGATGCTGACCTCATTAAACAAGGAAGAAGGTCTATTAGAGTCTGTTCAACCGAGCCAGTCAGCACCTTAGTAGTTAGCCGTCAAAATAAATACCTAAGCCCTATTTTGTACAATCGTGTCAACAAAATATTGAAAATTTATTCCCTTACTCTAAGAGAGTGTCGGGTCAAAGTTGATAAATGGCTACATGCTCTAACCTATGAAGAACTAGAAAACTTAGTTAAAATGTAATTATAAAATTTCTTAACACGCAATTCATACGTCAACACGCACTCATACAAAACTCGTACGTTATCACACACACACACACACACACACACACACACGCACGCACGCACGCACGCACACCACCCACACACACACACACACACACACACGCACGCACGCACGCACGCACGCACACCACCCACACACACACACACACACACACACCACATCACACACACTTATACTATACCATATTTTCTTTTTATCTGTAATTGTTATTTAAAGTTAATTAAAATAACTTCTCTACGCTGGAACGCTGACGCGCAAACCTTTTTGTATGGGCGTTAATGGCTGCGACACAGTTTTATAACTAATGCAGTCATTATCGTACGTAAATTTTTTACTGTATAATTTGTGTTTTAGTTCCAATAAAAATATTTTTATTATTATTATTTTTATATCCTCCAGCTCTTGGCGGATACGAAAATAACTTCAAACAAAATCGTAAGTGAATTTATACTTTCAAAGACAAAAAAAAACTAAACGCCAGTGAACGGGTATCGAATGGCCAAATAAAGACTGGTCGCAGCGAAAGTGGGAAGTTAGACGAACAGCCAATATCCTATAACATATTAAGCTAACTATAAAAATTAAAGACGTGATTGAACTCTTTTATATGATTAAATGTTTTCTCTTTCTTTAACGGTTTATACACAATACACAACACTGGTATAAAATCTGAGAATAGATCGTATGTTATTTCTATAGGCCCAAGTGATACATCCTGTACATAAATCAACTATGATTAACTAGGGACTCTAGTCAGCTATTATGTAAAAAAATAATATAGTTTAAAAAAGCTTTATATCAGAAATTGTACATTTCAATTATAATTATAAATATGACTTTTATTTACAATTTTACAGAGTTAAATATTTACAGTACAATAATTTGTTATATACAAAAAAAAACATAAACAATAATTAAATCAAAGCATCAAAAAATTCATCGGCATCGCTGCCGGCTGGGAGTGTGCCCAAAAGGCTGGCAGCATTAATGCTAATCCTCTGAGCGAGGTAAAAGCTAGCCTTTGGGTCACGAGAAGTGTCAACGAGACGCTTTGCTAGGTCTATAATTATAAATATTAAAAAAGGTTTAAACGTTTAAAGTATGTATTTACAATTACAAGTACTGTGCTGGAAGGCAGACAAATATTGTTCTGTGGTATCTTAACTAGCTAAGAAGTGTTTTCTCTTGTCGTTTTAGATAAGATAAGCAGTTTTCTTTTATTCTAAGCACAACCGACATAAAACACTCACTTTTAAGACAAGTAAAAGTTACAACGGATGTCATTTTTGTACAATTTATTACTTCGTGAAGATGTAAAATGGAATATTTAAAATCCCGTATGTTGTGTCAATAGTTTTTTTGGTTGCACATATTAGATACAGTTTATGATATATGATATAATCATGATTTTTACTCGAGGTCATCGAAGAAAATTTTTTTGTTTTACTTTGTGCATTTTCATTTTGTTTGTAATTTAATAACGAATAAAAAGTCTGCTTTTCAATATCAAATGCGATCTATTTACAAGTTACTCAGTACTGTAAACCAAGTATTGCTTTATATAATTTTGTGAACACATTTTAAAAGTACTTTTACAACTTTAAAATGATAATTAACTTTTCCTTTCTTTCCCTCTAAATACCAACAACACAGAAGCCTACACAATAAAAACAATATAAAAACTACGTAACGTTAATAACTTTCTTCTAAAAGACAATTTCACAGGATTCGTTACGGGTGTGAGCATACAACCTTATCCACAGTATACATGGGACCTTACATGCCTGTGTCACTAAAGCTATTAATTACATAATTATAAAGCCATGACAACTCTGTACAGCGAAATTAATTAGCCATTGCAATTATTGTAATTTACGGCATGGGACGCGATCGTGCTTGACATAACTGTTTGTAGTACCAAGTACCAAGTACCAATGTAGATGTACTGAGCTCTCTGTGAACTTATAGTATGACAGTTTCCGATATCGAAGCGAGATGGCACTATGCGCAATGTATAGCGATGTCTCCCTCCCACGGTTACTATTGTCTTATTTAGTAGGTCAGAGTATAGGCACTGCATGGAATAAAGATGTAGTCATCTTACTAATTGCTCAATTTAAAGTACTATGATTACACACATATTTTTGTCACGCAGTAGCTAGCGTCGATGTTAGACCCTCTTTTATTTAATAACGTATATTTACCTTAAACGGAATAAAACAATAATAACAGTTATTTTATTCTAACTTAAAATAATGAGTTTTATGTTACATAAGACAGAAGCACGTTTTGTTCTCATTTATAAAGTTATTTAACTTTTAAATTATTTTCAATGAAGGCGAATAATTCATTATATTTATTACGTGGTTATTAAACTGTTATGTTTCTTATTTTTAGGCTCAAAAATACTGAAATTAAATTTTCTACGCTACTTCATACTTAGCTTGTCCTTGCAAGTGTTGCCTAAAGTTGATATAATATTAAACCAACCTATATACCTCCCACTGCTAAGCACATACCTCGGTCCATATAAGAATGATTTTAGTTAATTTTGTTACTTTCAGATTGAAATGATTAGTATCCAGGTTTCCTTACGCTATTTTCCATAACTACTTATTTCTTAATAGCATATTAGACTTTAAAAGGACATCTTTAAAAAATATTCTTGGTACTTGTCTGCTTTAGAATCGAACCTGCACTTCGTGTATACAAATCGAAACTTGGCACCGCAAGGCCTCTTGTACATACTTGAAAAAAAAAATATCAAAATTAAAGAACAAACCTTATCACCTTGGCATAAATAAGCCAAAATACTTCCTTTTATACATTTGAATAAATCTAATACAGTTATGGATATCCTAAATCCTTGGGAAAACAATACATGTCTAATATAATCTTTGCTAGAATTAAGGTGTTCCGAGATGATGGTCAGCGATCAGTGTTCAATCTATTGTTTAACTTATCTGATTGTAACTTGTTTGTTTTAGTTTATCGATGCTTCAGATTTAATAACTTGTAATTTTTAGGTTATATTTATTTGGCCTGACCTTGTTGCTTCCTGAATGTTTAGGACTTTAATGTTATTATGTATGTTATTATGATAAGACAAATCTACTCAGTATGTTTTGATAATATTAGTATTTTTTCCTGTAAAATATGAATTTATATTAATTATCAGAACTGAGTTGTTTTGTTTAATATATTTTTTTAATGATACTCGTTCTAATTTCAGTCGTAAATTACTCAAAAACTTTTGATCCTTGGTAAACTGATCCCAACTGATTCTTTTGCAGAGTTGATGTTTCCCCGTGTCGAACGTTTACTTCACTATTTCTCTTTATGAGTCCCAATTACTTTTAAGTGGGATACACAAACGTATATTTTTTTTAAAACGGCATATTATGTTTATGGCAAGCATTCAACGTTATCTTCTTCTGCTTGTATATCCTCTTCATCTTAAAGTGCTATCTCCTTTTAAAGATAGGCAATCATTTGGGTTATTTGCAATCTGGACAAACGCAAAAGTGATCTAGTACATTTTTGTACAGGTCATGTATATTCGCATTAACATTTACTTATATAAAACTTGCCAAAACCATACGGGATGTTGTTATGCTCAAAATCTGACCTTGACTGTCACGGATACGTGCGTCTGATGTGTGCAACAGTTCCTTGCATACAATAGTGATCAGCTGTTTGACACTTCAATTATACAACGAGAGGCAACAAGTCTAATAGGTGAGGCTTTGTATGCTAATGCAACCAATCATAGTACAATGAAGAGTGACCTCTGGCAAGTGTTGTTCTGATGTCCCGGATGATATACTGTTTTCATTATCTTTTGTGGATTGTAATGCCTATGTTTCTTTATTGGTAGCAAGGGTGATATTGTGTTTCATTTATGATACATTTTAGTTAATTTAGGTTGAGTAGACAATAAACAGACAAAACAAAATGAGGCCTATGCCCAGCAGTGGGCTATTCAAAGCTCTCAAGATAATGATGATAAATATAAGATATTAATTTTTGAGTCTTTTTCTCTACAAAACCTTTGCTGTAGGGTAACACATAATCATAGAATTGATAACATTAACTTATAATTTATTCACAGCACTTTTCAATGCCAATAAACAGCAGCGTCCCATTTAGCCCACCCTTTCCCGCTTCCAAGTGTATTCCCCTACCGCTGCTAGCAGGGTGCAGTTGTTTCGATTTGTAATATTAAACATTTTGGATTAAGTTATGTTGACTAAGTTATTGTGTGTGTGTCTATCAAAACATTTTACAGCAAGTCAAATAAATTTTCTTGATCTTACCAAGAACATATAAACTCTAAGATTCAATTAACAGTGTTGAACGTAACGGAATGCGGAGTAATCCTGAACCAGATCAGTATCGCGGTCTTATAACGTAAACGTTACCGTAGGAAGTCTGCGTGGAGAGTTCACTTTCTAAACTAGAGCGGCGGCGCCGGCTGCATGCCACAGAGCAGCGACAACAGTAGGGCAAGAAGAATTAATTGTGCACGTTGAACAAATGTCAAAGTGAAAAAAAATGGGTGTTTAAGTATAGTATTACTAGCTGTTACCCGCGGGCCCACCCGCTATAATACGAAAATGATCACAAGAACATGAAATCGGGATAAAAACTTTCTGTGTACCAAGTTACGTCTAAATCCGTTTGTGTTTATAATAATATATTAGTAGGAAGTAGAGTCTTAGATTTCTTTAAAAGAAAAACACTTTATAAACAAACAAATTAACAATAAGTTCCAAATATTACTAGAAGACTAAAAATAATGATGCCCAATGAAAGGATGGTTTTAAATAAAATTATTCAACACATAATTTCAATAAATAAGTGCTTTCTTACAAAATTATTGCCGGTAGTTAGTGCAATTTTATTGTTGTCAAGTGTCTTTGCTAATGCCAATAACCGGCATAGGTTTTTTGCATAATTGCATGCATACATGTTTATTACGCAATAATTAATTGATATTTACTTAACTTTCTAGTAGTGAAAACAGAAATTAAGGATTTAAGGAAATTAATTATTAATTTTTGCAGAAGTTGTTGTCACAAATAGTTATTTTTACGTCCCGTTTTAATGAATCGGTTTTCAATTTTGCAATATAGTAATACACACATATTTTTATGAATCATCAAATTAATTTCAAATATTAGATCATATTCATATTTTTCAAAATAGCGTACGCTTGCTTTCCTGTAAGACATTCCTTTATAGGATATATTTGAGTTATTATTAATTAGTAGATGATGTCACACTAGCTGACAAAGTGGAATATATGAATCGTGCAATAATGAACCAGAGCCTACTACTGGCAGTGCGGGTGTAGAAGAGAGATAGTACGGATTAGTACACTCCATGTATTGCGCTGTCTCGCTTACACAACCATAATAATATTGCTTTAAGACCTCAGTTACCTCCCCAGGTCTAAGCCTCATCTACATACATACTCTATACTAATATATAAAGCCGAAGAGTTTGTTTGTTTGAACGCGCTAATCTCAGGAACTACTAGTCCAAATTGAAAAAAAAATTGTGTTGAAGAGACCATTCATCGAGGAAGGCTTTAGGCTATAAACCATCACGCTGCGACTAATAGGAGCGAAGATACAATGGAAAATGTGAAAAAAACAGGGCAGGTATAAATCATAACTTATATCTTCTACCCACGGGGACGAAGTCGCGAACAACAACTAGTACATACATATAATTACAGTAACACCAACTCATTAGATAATATCATTACCCACTGATCTACCTAGACTGTGGCTACCAGCGGAACGGTGAAGTATTCTTTATTTTACCGTTTTAACATATCAATGACACTTTCCCCAACGTAATAGTAACGTAATACGGTGGTCAACGTACGTGAAGCTAAAGCCTCGCGAATTATAATAATGTAATAATACATTTGTTATTATTCCGCATTCTCACGGCTTGTCGTCGAATTTCAAAGTGAATTTTATTGTAACTTAAATTCTTTTCTCTACATAATTTAGGTTTTGTATTTTTGGTTTCTGTTTGTGATTGATATAATACAGGTAATTGGTTTTTGTTGGTGAAAAGCTCACAAAAGGCAGTTGAGTCGGTTTTGAATAATTTGAGCTGATGCGTCATGTCTTCACTAGTAAGTAGGCTCTGGTTAACGAAAATGTTATAACTCTATTTAATTTTGATATGAAGTCTGTCAAATAACAAGATAGCATTCCCATTATTCTTTATTCGGTAGAGCAACGACTGTTGGTTCTAACTACATGGGCATGAAAAATGGACGATTGCTACGTAGAGTTCCCACATATTCTTTTTATAAAATGCTCAATAGATAACAAGTTTTTGTAATTACCTTACAATACACTAGGCTGTTTAAAGTTAAAGTAACTCCCAAGTTAGAGCTTTTCATCACATTTCGCCGTATACAAGCGTAGCGGTATAAAATCGACGTTAACGCTATAAACAACGAAGTATTTTTGAATAGTTACACACCGGTTACATGCATATAGAACCATGTAATTTGCGACCAATCGCTAAAACTCGCACATCGTCCGTCATCAATCCTCTCACAAATATTAACAGTTGTCAACAGACTCTACAAATATTGTGATTGCACAAACAAGAAAACTGTCTATTTGGTAACTAACAACTTGTTAACTGGAGTAACTGGTAAGAGTTGTCGCGAATGCACTAATCGTATCAAGTCCGATAATCCATGGCTACTGCGTTATATACATCGTCTCTTTATATTTATTGCTCACAGAATTACGTTCTAATTAAACATGTTCAAAAAAATGTAAAAGTTTTAAAGTAGAGCTTTTAAGGTTTTCTTCTAGCAAATCTTTGGCAGAGGTAGAACTGTAAAAGGTTGATTTGATCTTATATAAAATCGACATGTTTATATATTTTTTAACAACATAGAATTATATTTCTACGAAAGTATTACCAATAAGTGAAATCGATTGATACTTAAATATCTAAAGAAGTCTATTAATTAATCCCTAAAAACTAAAATCACCTCAAACATCGATCAAAATTAAAAGGTACTGCATAATATCATTACTTATCACATTCTTGAATACCATCTACAGCTGTCAAAATATGACATTCAAGTAAGAGTAAGTCATTATATTGTTAGGCATTAAATAAAAATTAGTATAATAATAGTAATTGAAGTAATTTTAAAGTGTTATGACGGATTACAGATGTTAATTTAGTTTATTTGGGTCAAGTTGAAACGCTGCAATATTCTGTAGAAAGTAGATTACGATAACTTGTTTCCAGCAAGGAGAATGCTGAACAATGCTGCGGTTCTCGCTGATTTTAGTACTAAAACTACTCGCAGATTGAGTATCAAATACATATATTTGTAAGAGCTATAATGGAGGTTTATTACTGGTCTTTCGATCAATGATATAAAGTGCATGCCATTGCATATATCGGTTGTGAGGAATAAATAAGGCGATACTATTATTTTCAGGTGGTAGAGGAAAAAACTATGAATCTAAATCTACTTAGAAATGTCCTCGAAGTATCCTTCAGGTCCAAAGAAGATAAAACGACTAAGAAATGTCCTCAACGTGTCCTTCAGATCCAAATAGTGATTAATTAAAGACGCTTTTTGTAAGTACTTAAATCAAATAGGTAATCATTACAACGAAAAATATAGTAAATCAACCGCAGTCACAAGGTACCGAAACAGTAATGAAATGCGTATAAAAAGCCCAGTATTATTATTTTAAACCTATTTTCTAATCCTAATCTTGGTTGGTCAATAGACAACAAACCGTTTTTTGCTCGACAGCGAACTGAATCAGTTGAGTCAACTCGTGACGTCACGACTCTTTTGTTTTTATTGAATTACTTACAAAACGATCGCCAGTACAATATTTATGTCATTCAATTATGAATGACTAGTGGTGTCCCGCGGTTTTACTCGTTTCTATGAATATATTGAAACATAGTATTTTAAATTTGTAGCTTTCTTGCTTAGCATAGGAACAATCATTACAAACTTTCGCGCTTTAATAAGTAGTATTAGTATTTATAGAAAAGGAAAGATTAACTTTCGATTCTGAACTTGATTTTGAGTAACAAACATGATCTGAGGTCTCTCCTTTATAATTCAAAATAGGTTTTAAACATTTAATGATTTATAGACGTTTCGTCCGGCTATTTGAATTAATTAATTTCTTTGCTAAGACAGGTGAAATCAAAGTATCAGTACAAGTAGAATGTTCTAGTCGTACAAAAACTGTGATGGATCATATGAAAGAGAGAGGTTACTGCTCGTCAGGTTTGCATCAATTGATTGCAGTAGATCGGTTAAATAAAGACTAGACATTCGTCACACAGATGAGATCTCAGGTTCAATTGCCCAGTCATGTAACGGTGTCGGTTTTGTCATACAAGAGCAAATTGTTTTTTTAAATCGACTCCAGTAAAAAATGTAATCATTGTGTGACAAACACAGATTTTATATACCTACATTTAATAAAATTATTTTTACTTAAAGCTGCATGATACAATGTGATTTGATTGTATTATGATCATAATTCCAATTTATATTATGTTCACCGGCACTGAGTCTTCAGATGTTTACCTCTCGATACCCTTTACTCAGGAAAATATCATCAAAATGTTATCAATCAATAAATTAATAGCAACATTATATTAACATAATAATAAAAATTTGCATTCGTTTATATAATTTGCAATGCAAAATGAGAAAGTGGTGAAACTGACCTTGACTTATAATACAAACAAAATGACCCACTCGATTAGCGCGCGTTGATGTCTTTTATATGAACGAACTAACGAGAGCGTTGACTTGATGTTTTATTTTAAAAATAGATTTATTTTGATTTTATTCTACACTTGAGTAGTTTTACATATTGTTGAGCTATTTCAAGAAGTATGTATAACTCAAATACATGTATTATTGTATTGTTAATATAAAAACTAGAGTTATTATTTGATTTGTTCTCAACATTAAGTTTATTTTCATATCCATTTTCTTGTATTTAGTAAATTATTTTTTAGTTATATCTCCGTTGAACCAAATCGTTAATTATCTGTTTCATCAAGCCTGCGGAACTTGGGCCAACACAAAGAATGCGACTTTTACAGCAATTCCGATGGCTTTCTGAATAAGGATTCAGACGGAACTTTCACTGATGTCTTTTTGACGGTGACGTGAGTTTTGAAGTGACGGACACTTAAGCCGATGAACATGAAAAGCGAAGAGATATTTTGATAAGGTCTTTAGATTTTGAAGATTTAAAAACATAATATTCAAGTATTGTGTTCTTATAAAGGTTTTTGACAGCGGATTTTGTAGCTGACAAATGGGTTAATTCCCTCAAAACATCGAATGTCTTGCTTTCAATCAATCGAGGCTTTCCTACTGTTGGATGGATAAATGCTCTGCATTTAATACTAGCTTTACCGCACTAGCACTAGCTACCGCTCTACCGAAAATTTTAATGGTTTTTTTGTTGAAATAAATATATACATGAAGATTGTGTTCTATTCTCCATTACAATTTTATAGCTACCTATAGCATACCGCTTTCAATAAGTAAGCTCCTTTACCTTTCTACTATGAGAACCTTTTTATCAATGGTCATTCTGCAGTCAATTCTTCCCAAAAAAAATATAATAACCAAACAAATACAATGTAAAGAAAGACTTCATAATGAATAGTTTGGTAATGTTTTTAGAAATGCAAAGCTTGAAATGAAAGGTCCGTTATAGTCTGTATATTATGATGCTGGCTTTTCCTTGTTTTGGTGACGCATTCGACTAAGCTGGTTAGACTAGACCTAGATTTAAATCCTGTATTTAGAGATTGGTTATTATATTGTAGCTTTATTGATTTATGTTTTCGTTGCCAATTTCAAAGTGATATTTTGTATTATGGTAGTTATGGTATGAATTACTATTATTAATAGCTCTACTTTTAATCGAATACTACTTACTCAAAGGTACTTTTTTACTCAATAATTGATGAGCCTAGTTTAACAAGACAAGACAATTTCAGTATTAATGAGATTTATTTTATTTTTTATAAAATCTTATACATACCCTTATTAACACCAGCAACAGTCAGGTATTTCTTAGATGCAAAGCGTATTTACAACATAAGAGATTGTAGAGTTACATTATTTAAGAAACAACTACTTAGTATTATATTTTTCTTGTTTCTCAATAATATAATTGCCATACCATTTAAATGTTACATTCTCAAAATACAAATATAATTACCCTGACCTATCTACTTTATAGATAATACGTACATAGGTTCTTTGGATACCAACCTTTTAATTACCCCAACTACCAACCCAATTAAACTTAACACATTAAGTACTCTAGAACAAAGATTGCAGTAGTGGTAATGAATGCAGTTATTTTATTACCTTGTAAATCGGACGGCCATTCTCTATAAGACCACTGTCTGTTAGTACTATTTACGAATGGCACAATGCAACATACAATGTGAAATTCTGCTGATACTCTACATCTATCTATATCTATACTTATAATAAATCTGTAGAGAGGTCAATTCTGTACATAAAATATATTTAAAAAATAACTATCAAGGGGTGGTTAGGGATCGCTACTGATGCCAAAAATGCAATCAGTAAAATTTTTGTCTGTCTGTCTGTCTGTCTGTCTGTCTGTCTGTCTGTCTGTATATTCGTTATAGAAACAAAAACTACTCGACGGATTTTAACGAAATTTGGCACAATTATTCTTCATACTCTTGGGCAGGTTATAGTATACTTTTCATTACGCTACGACCAATAGGAGCAGAGCAGTGAAGGGAAATATTGGGAAAACGGGGTAAGTTACTCCATTTTTTAAGCTTCCGTCACGTGTGCAGGCTTATAGGTTAAAGCTACATAGAAATCATGTATGACGGAAATATTCTCCCTAAAATTATATAAAAAATATTCCTCGACAGCATATGTCTAACTTTTATGGTTGACTCACAATAACACGTGAAACTCCCGATAGCTTAGCAATTCGGAGATTTCTGATTGTATTTGTCTACTCTAACGTTTACAACACTATCACTCATCCCCAATTAAAAAAGTTAACATTATTACCTATTCAATAAAAAAAGAATCATGTAAATCGGTGTAGAAACACCAAAGTTATACATGAAATAATAAGAAATCGCGCGTGAATACAGAGTCATGCTATAAGGATTATTTTTGTGTATCGGTTGCCGCGCTCGACGCGCGTCGTGGCGGGAGGTATAAAAAGGCGGGGGGTCCGCGCTCGAGCGTCATACAATATTTGGCTGTTGATGCGAATAGACGTTCAGACTGTTCGACCTTATTGACAATCAATAATTGTTATTTGCAAACCGTGCTTATCAGCACGACTTTTAGTCTTTGAATAGTTTATTTTTAGAATTGTTTTGTTGTTAGTTTATATAATAGGTATTAGATTAATAGTATTAGTAGTAGGTACACCTATTAGTTATTTTGGTAGTGTTTAATTGTATTAATAGTTTATTTTCGTAATTGGTAGTGTTTAATTATATTAATAGTTTATTTTCGTAATTTTTATATTATTTATTTTGGTAGTGTTTAATTGTATTAATAGTTTATTTTCGTAATTTGGTAGTGTTTAATTAAATTAATAGTTTATTTTCGTAATTGGTAGTGTTTAATTAAATTAATAGTTTATTTTCGTAATTGGTAGTGTTTAATTATATTAATAGTTTATTTTCGTTATTATTATATTAGTTATTTTGGTAGTGTTTAATTGTATTAATAGTTTATTTTCGTAATTGGTAGTGTTTTATTATATTAATAGTTTATTTTCGTAATTATTACATAATAACTATATATAATTGTAAGTGTAAGGTAGCTTCAGTTACCGTCGATTAAAAATACACAATGCCACCTAAAAAACGACCATCTTTATCTCGAAATTCGAGAGATGCTAAAAGGATGAGAAATGCGCGTTCTCAAGAATCGGCAGAGGAAAGAGCACATCGGTTAAACTCTATGAGAGTTAGTGCCTCAACCTCTCGAGCCAATGAAAGCTCTCCAGAGAGAGAGATGCGATTAGCAGCTGACAGAGCGAGACGAGCTACATCACGGGCGTCTCAAAGCTCTTCTCAACGAGAGCTGAGGCTTACCATTGACCGAGAACAACATGTGTTATCCCGAGATGCTGAAACTGCGTCATACCAAATAATTTTCCATTCCAATTTAAAAGGACGCAATTCCCAGTATCGGTGTGTTATGCAATGACAATTAACAAGGCTCAAGGGCAGACTTTTCGTGTTGCTGGAGTAGATCTCAGTGTCAGTTGTTTCTCACATGGTCAGTTGTATGTTGCTCTTTCCCGTGTTAGCAGTTCTAAAAGTCTTTATGTTCACGTGCCGGACGGGTCAACTTTCAATATAGTTTACCCGGAAGCTTTGCACTAAAGTATTTTCGTTTTATAGGTACCTTTACCTTACCTTTATAAGGCAGTGGTACTTATATTGCCACCAGAATTTGAACCTTAACACATTATTATAAAGTTTAAAAGCTATAAATATTTTTAAGTTCTGTGTCTTATAAAGGGTTAAGCCTTATGTGAACGTGATCTAAACAATATTACCAATATAAATAATAATAATAAATATTACCAATACATTAACTTAATACACAAGGAGTTACACGCTGACGGAGTCGCGGACACAGCTATCTATACTTTTCTGCCGGAAGTCACTATTCCACGCGGACGAAGTCGCGGGCACAAGCTAGTATTATATAAGGGAATTATAATAATGGAAATTATATATGTATATTGATAAGCATCATACAGTTTTCCTAATAGAGCTACAAAAAGAAAAGTAAACCGTTATTTTATATATTTTTATTTTTATTATATATTTTTACAATGAATGCACATTGTTTAAAATGCACCTTCCAATAAATTTAAATACTTACTTATAAAGAATTATAAGTAAGTATTTGGACTTATGCAAAAGCGTGTAACATTTCCGATGCCAAAGCACCGTGACAAAAACAATACAACACGTATCAAATGATGTCATTACACACAATATTTAACGAAACTTTCTGAATAATTTCTCTTAGCTAATGACAAGCATTGTTTCAGGCAATTTTTATTTCGGTACCACCTGTTGGACGCTGACAGGCTTTGTTATGCAATTATGATTATGTAATGCCAGTATTTTATACTAAATAGAGAAATGATAATTGTTGTGCTTACTTCTGATTTCTGAATTATGAAACAATAGGATTATAATATTAAAAGTGTTATGAATGTTCGGGGATTGAACGTAAATAAGTTCTTAATAGTCTTTTAAGGGAATTAATACTCAAGGTATTTGGAGTACATAGTATGGCTGGAGTTAAATTTTCAATCAATCAACTGAACCTACCGTGACCCATTGCTCGACAAATGATTCCCTCGTCAAACAGTTCATCATAACACTGATATTAGACTTTATCATTCAAATAATAAAGGCTGTATTCGGAAGTAACCATATAAGATTTGGCAAATGAAAATGACGAATAATTAAGTTGTAAGCCTACCTTTATTGACTTATTAGGTATGACAACTCAAATACATACTTACATGAATATTTGTGTAGCTAAATCATATTAGGAGTCGTTTCTCGCGACTTCATAAATAATTTTACCTTGCCTTTCCAGAATGACTCACATACATTTTTCGATACAAAACCATGTCAACAATAAATTCTATCGTGGTATTACAAAACTATTATGTTTTAAAACGGTGTACGTAACTAATACCTCCAGTTTAACACAGTTGGTATGTCTGATGGCTTGGAGCCACGCGAGAGCCGATATCTTAATAACATACCACGGAGATGTAGAATGGATATGAATGCAAAGATTGCGATTGAATTGTTAGTTACCTGTCGTTGCTGATTTGTTTTGATTTTTGACTTTTGACATAACTGGAATGAGCTCTTGAAAATAAATAAGATGGGTAATTTAGCCTGTATTTTGATTAATTAAGAAGAAGAAAACTATGTTTATCCAGCACTGAAAGGCATGAAGCAAAAAGAGGTTATCTTGCGTTTTCAAGATACAAAAATGTATGGTTAATTCGTTATGTGAAAGACATTCGAAATTTACAAGATCAACTGTACGGAAAACCAAAGAAACTAACTAATTCAGTTCAATGAAACACAAAATATTTATGTAAAACAAATCCTATTTAAAATCTATCAAATTACAAGTGGACTTGTCAATATATTCAAGTTCAATATTTAATACATTAAGCATGCAAAATATGAATTGTTTCTTAACACAAACACTGGAGTGAAATGTTTACCGGTAGTCACACTCACGCGTTCACTTTCTAGAGCGAGCGATTTTAAATTGATACGTCGAGTCTTTTTTTATCTTTTCCGCCATTAGATTTATAATAAAAATTATACTTAAAGTAAATCAAATAGAGTTCGGTTGTCGAAAGTTTTGGATTTTTTTGTAATTTACTTTGTGAACACATTTAAAGTGATTTCAAGTTAACTTTCCTAGTGCCAAAGATTCTATATTTTTATTTTTACCTACGTTCCTATTAATTGGGCAAAGCCTCAGCTGGGCAAAGACTTCTTCCTACAGAGCAGTATGAAGTATCATAATCATCATTATAGAGAATACTATAAATGTAGAGAAGACTTACAAGCGCTACCTACTATTCTGACTGCAATATATTATAATAAAAGCTAAATAAGAATTTGTACGAATACAGTAAACAAACCTTGTTACACCAATTTGGATAGAGCTAAGATCGAAAAAGATAAACTTGCGCAATACTTGCAGTTGAAAAAAAGAAAAATATTCGGCATTGGGTTGTAACAAGGTCCGTACGCCGAATGCTACCGTTTCGGTAAATGGTTATTAAGCTTTGTATACACTTCGACAATTAAACCTCAACTTTGTTATAAAATTATTAAAGTTCACATTCATATTATTTATTTGCATATATGTTCGATTTTGTGAAGACTATAAAGATAGGTTTAATTGCTAAAACAAACAAAATATACAATCTATCATACTTAAAACATTTTCATAATAAATCATGTAATTTGTTAATCAAAAATCATTATGCTTTAAGAGGATAAAGGGAGCAAAAAAATACATTGAACTATAAAATGATCTCCACAAAGTTACCGAATTGTATCACAAGACGTCGCCAAAAATTACTGTACGCATATTACAAAAGTCTAAGAAAAAACTTCTTGTTGATATGGAAAATGGAGCACGATTTTCAAAAGGAATTTTCTAAAATTTTGTCTTTTTTTCAGAAACCTTCTCCCAACCTAATACACTTTATATTTCATAGTGTCGCAGTGTAAACTAAGCACAACAGCACGATTAGATCTAAGTAATACGCGTTGACCAACGACACTTGGTCCAGTAACGTGGCTAGAATCCGGTTCAAATGTATTTGTTACTGTGTATTTCAATGAAAGGGAATTGCCTGAATTGTGCGGCTTTGTTTGTTGCTACATTTAGTTGTAGTTTTATTTATTTCGTCTAATGTATAACTAAATGTCTGCAAAGAAATATTATAATACGTTTTTGTAATAAACTTCATAGTATTGTTATTGATCATTGAATTGGGTGTCGCTAAAGAATATATTAAACAGTAGCAAATTCAAATAAAATAGTTATTGATTTTTAAGCTACTCAGCATAAGTGCTCAGCTGTTAAATTCAAATAGCCAAGATAAACTTAATTATCACCAGTCGGAATAGTTCCATAAATTAATTATTTAATGTGGAGTCTCTGACCGTCACTTGTTTATCTGTTTCAAATTATTATAATTTAATGTTGTTGATAAAGTGACTGACGGCCAAATAACGAAAGATCAAATAAAACTTTTAGAGTTTCAGTCTTGTTAAGTATTTACAAGATATAGATGCTTTAGATGTTTGGTAAAACATAATTTGAAATAATATTGATTAAGACTAAGGTAAGAATGACATTAGGCTAACAAAAGTAAAACGTAACTGATATTTTCTCAAGGTGCTGTAATAAACCGATTACTTCAATGTTTGAATAGCTTAAAAAGATATTTACAGTTCAGTTCTACAAAAGAATGTTTGAAAACAGTATGCACAAAAGACTTTAAAATTGCTTCTACAAAATTATTACGAAAACCATGTTTTTGGTAACTTTTAACGTAACAGTTTAATTTCCTACCTGCCTCACTCATAAATCGATTTTAAAGAAATATAAGGTCATGTATAAGATAGAAATGTCCAGCAGATATATATTTTTATTGAATAAAAACAATGTTTAATTATGCCCGAAGTGAAATGTCGCAACGCAGCGCTGATATAGAGTACCAACGTTTACTTTCATAAAACAAGTTTTTGCACAAGCCACACTTTGCAAAATGTGGCCGAAACGTATCATTAACAATTATTTCATGCCACGATACTATTTATGCATAAACTATTTTTTTAAATTTAGGAAAATCAGGTAGCTATGATCGAACAGACAATACTAGATCGTGACACTCATGGTCGAAACTTTAGAAAGCTAAAGATTTATCATTGAATCGCTACAACTATAATTACACAAAAAGAAACAAAACTTACCTTTCAGTAATAGAACTATCTTCAACTTCAATTTGTAGTAAAAAAAAAACACTAATTATATTTTTAAGTGGAATTCACCATTATTCCATGTCACTTGTTAAAAACACAGAAACCACCTTCACTGTTAAGTAAAAAAAATATAACTTTAACGAAACACACCCTTCCCGCCAAAATTCTACATATTCGGAAAATCTAAATCGATAAATCGATTTCCGTATCAATCGATAGATGTCAACGTCCTCGACGCAATCCGGACACTGGCGGCAATTGTCGCCGTCAGTGCGGACTTTACGCGCGAGTGCACTTCGTTTGCAACCAACAAAAATAATTATTTCGATTTTTCGAACGCAGGGTGTTCGATGTTTGAATTTATGGCGGTAAACGTGTGTTACGTCGTGAGCGTGCGTTCGGGAATGTACGCGGAGGCCGGTCGGTGCGCGAAATGCGACTGCGGTCACTGCTGCTCTCGCGACACTCTCTGCCCACCGCTGGCCGCATGTGTAAATGTTAATCCGTGATATTATTTAGCTTAACCGATTAATGTAGAGCTGCTGCATTCTATACCCCAACCCCTCTACTGCTTACTTATAACCATACTGTATACCTTGAACAGTCCAAGTAATACTGGACAGTCTAAAAAGGAGATAGGCCAGTTTGCTCGCACATTGTGCGCTTACAGCTGTGATTTTTCAGTCTATTTTCAATAGGATGGTTTCTATTGGCATAATAGTTGGAGCATATTTTAAACGCTATCCGCGTTTTTAGTTGTATAAACAATGGGTAAGCATGCTTAAACTTTAAGTATAACAAAGCGATCACTCGTAACAGGGGTTTAACCCAAATTTAAAAATAACGTTTGCAGACATGGCCTTTAACACGTCGTTCATACAGTCGTTTTGTGAAAGTAGGTACACGAAGCAAAATTTCAAAAGCCCTTTTCTGCAACGCACGTACCAGAAAATGTTAAAGAAATCAACGGTTACATCTTTTGATTGTCGGTAAAATTAGTCACAAACTAACTCGATTTTAAAGCGCTTAACATAGACCAAACTAATCGTTTTTTTTTTCTTTGTACCATTGATACATTATTCGTAGATATACATATAGTAACGTAATGTACTTAATATAATAATATATTTAAGTTAAAAAAAATCGATTTATCGAATGATATGCCAACTATCTTTGAGGTATCGTCATTTTCGTTTTAATTATATCCACATTACTGAGGGTTGAGTGAGACAAGCATCGCCGTTCCTCCGTGTAAAACCTTCGTCCAGACACGTAGGTAACTTTGGATAAAAGAAGATTTGGGTTTTTTGAGGTCCTGATACCGTTTCTCCACCATGTTCTGTCAGGTGGCAATTTAGAACAGGAATTGAATGCCAGTCAATTTGTTTTAATTAGCAAATCCGTAACTAAATAAAAGAAAACGCGCCTGAAAACAAGAAATCGAGCAATACTCAGAAGTGTCACATGAGGATACATATATTGTACTATAAACTCAGCATACTATAAACTTCCAACATGGCACAGATTAATAACTTTTATCTGATTGTTGCCATGCCATTTTAATAAACCTTTTTAATGCTAGTTACGCACATGCAGATATTACATGATTTAATATTCTATTTATTTACTTTGTTCTATGTATTGTAATTTTAACATTATATTTATTTTATTTTAATCTATATATATATACTACCGATTTGACGTCATCACGTTAGGACGTCGGCTATCGCTGAAAATCAGCGCTGTGACTCTGTCTCTCTCAGGGTTGCAGCATTAAGCTGAGCGACGGCCGTATTGCGTGTTTGCGACGCATATTCTTACCTTAATGTCTCACTTTTGTACAATTCGTCCTTATGTATTTCTGGGTCACAAGCACGTAATAAAAGTTATTTTCTTTCTTTCTTTCTTTCTATACGTTCATTATTCGCCGATATTTCATAAACCCGCAGAGATAACGTTCCATATTATTATCTACCGTCCCTGTACTCCCTATTGTATAAGTAGATTAACTTTATTTACTCTTAAATTAACTTTATTTGATACTTTGAAGCTCAACTCCGGGAAAATTAGTTTAAAATATTTCATTGGATTCATGAATGGTTGGTGCTGTGTTATATAACTTTACTTTGTATTGACTCAATTTGTTCTTAACAGTCTACCAAAGACTATCGAATGCATAGTTTAGATTATAATAATATAAGGTAGGTGGTAAGCGTTGACACAACTGACAATGCGTCACAGATATGCGCCTTATAAAACTATTTGAGCAAAGTTCTTACTTGCTCACACTCCGTTCTACTTTACGATTAGGAGCTTTGGAAATCGTGCTTAGGAAATGTAATGGGTTTTAAAAGAAAATGAAATAAATGGTTTGTCGCTTGCCTTTTTTTGTATTAAAACATAATCTTTATTACTCAAGTATTTGAGTATGTGGTAGATTTCTAAACGCACTTCACTTTATTATAAGTCAGTGATTTCCGAACGTAATGAAAACAGTCAAAACGTCTAAGTAATAATAACATCATGATTCTGACGTGAGTCAGTGACGTCGAAAATGCAATTGATTCAGAGGTAGTAAACATTTTTACATAGAAACTCGTAATTTATAAATGATTATTTTTAAGTATTCGGAGTTTTTCTTAAGAACATAATAGAAGCTGTATCATCTAGGTGGAAAAACGCATTTCTTTTTAAACTTTTTATTCATTGGTAAAACTGTTTTGTTTAAAAAATACCTACTCATTATTAGTTAGCACCTAACGCTTTTTACAAAAAAAAATGGTTAAGCATTTTTGGAATATTTAACATTTGGTTGGAACATGATATCGAAACTGAAAACGATTTAAAGAGAATCTGGCAATAATGTTGGTAAAAGAAAACAAATCAGTCACGCATGACTGACGTTTTGTGTAGATAAACATCATTAAATGTTTATAACCACAGAACTTATGAGATAGACAGATAACATTACGTCATTTCTCTAAGTAGTTCATACTTTTTTACCACGAAAATCCTTGAGTTCGCTTTGTAATTACTCGAATGAGTTGATCATTAGTTCATCCGGGCTTGAAAAGCCTTTGTTTCATTCATTGCCGCTCCAACATGTATTTCCCGATCATCGTTTCCTAAACGTAGTCAAATTAGTAAGTAAAGATTTCACTTATCCCAAAGTAAAAACCTCTAAAGGTCTTGCCCACTCAGCCGTGAACGACGACTCACTGTCGTCGGCACAACTTTTGCCATGAAAACGGTGAATTCTTATAATGCAACCTCTTTTCGCAACCGTCGAAACAGTACTATTATAAGCGTGATATTTTATTATCTTATCGGCGTAGATTATGTACACAAGTGTTGGTTTTGTACCGTGTAATGGACAACACATTAGTTACCAGCACTCAAATGGGTACCGTGTGATTACGTCTGAATATAACGAAAATAATATAACCAACAAACGTATGGAACGTAAAGAGTTGACATTGAGTTTCCATAACTTAATCAAACGAGGTATAGTAAAGTGTTCTCCATTTGAATTTTATTTTGTTTTTTTAAATGAGTGTTCAGTGGCATATCGCAGTGAGTGTTAAAAAAGGTTTTAACAGTGATTTATGTGTGGATTTCAACACAGTGAGTTAAATAGTTCATAACATACATTTCAATACAACAAGTTACCAAATTGCACAAGCTTCGCATTATTATTAATTAAATAATAGTGTGATTATTGGATGGTAGGTTCTCATAATTATCACATTAATTGTAGTGGTCTTTATCATGTTTACCACTATCTAAAAAATCTTAGTCATTCTTATAGATTTTGATGTTCTTTGTCCATTGTGCTGCATGTTGAAGTAACAATGAGAACAGCAACATACCTAAAACTGTAAATATTTTGCTTGCTACAAAACATAACAGAAATTTTTAACTGACAATTGCAGCAATCCTTTTTTCCTTATAGTGAACATAATGATAATATTACTCAATTACTGATTCTAACAGCTGTTGTATGTGTATAAATATTGGAAAGTGTATCTTAGTTTAAAATTAGAATAATTAATTAAGCATTTAAAAATAGTACTGCACTGGATTCTTGTTGAGTTAAAAATAAAATGCTTGGCGCTATCTTGTAATTTCATGTTAGAATTATAATAATTAGTTTTTTAACTATCAGTGAAGATAACAACCTTAGGAAACAGGTATAAAGTACAGAATCGTGTAATACAAGGAAATAACATTGAACACAGTTTTGTGTCAACATAATAAATTGATCGCCTAAAGTAACAGCCTTGGTAAAGAGATGTTTTTTAGGTTTCTTATATACTGTGATGTTCTAAGAACTAAAATGAATTAACCAAAATAATAATAAGTGATGAGCAGATTGATATTTAGAGTTAATATATTACTATATTATAATTTAAAAAGATTTATTTGCTTGCTGGCTAAAGGTTGGCTTAACAGTCTCATTAATAATAAAAATATTTCTGCAGTGTTTACAGGTACCTACAATATTAATAATTTTTTTAATTTATTAATTCCCATTAAATTAATTCCTGTGATGCACATAACTGACTCTATTGGAAGCTTCATATAACATAATTTAGTTTGTTTTGTATTTAAGGTGAATAATCCTGTGTTCCAAGACAAATTTCTTGAAATATTGGTTAAGGAATTTTAAAGATGTGGAGGACAATCTTTTTTTGAGGATTTTGTAAAATTTTGTATTTGATATTTTGTTATAAGTATTGTCAGCAGTATTCCAGCACACTGCACAACTGTTCAATTATACTATTAAAACAGGTATGCACGGCATCTTTTTACAACTCACTTGGTATTATTCATCCTCAAACAACAAGTGTTTCATCCTGTATTATTATACCATTCTTGGTGATCCTATTACCATAAATTACCATGTTGGAGATACATTATCCAAACAGCTGTGACTTAACATTTATTATTAGTAAAGGTGTTTTATGTTCAAGGAGTATTAGTACTGTATTAATTCAAACTTCATCTTGGGCTTATGTCCAACAGTGGGCCTGGATAAGCTGAATTGATTGCTTTATATTTATGGCTTTCGGAGCTAGCAGTCACTTAGTTCTTACATCTGTGGTTTATTAAGTTTTCCTAATAAATGGTTATTATACTTATTATTAATTATGTTATAGCTACATTTTAAGTATAATTAGCTAAAAAACATCACGGTTTATCCCTATAGATCTATCCCTGTAAATCTATCCATAGAATTTTGCACTTAGTTTCGTAGATTCTCATACACAATTCTCTAAACAAACAAAAATACTTTTATTTTCTTCGTCCGCACCATTAAAGAACTCACTATGGTTTGAAGAATGTAGTTCATTCCTAGGAGGTATGAATAAAACTAATATCATCTCTGCAAACACGTCTATTCAGTTATCAGCAAGTAAAATACGTTAAACAGGCTTCAATTGAATTAAATTGAATGATATAGTAGTTTTATTCTCTCTCTCTAAGTAACTTACTGGGTATGGTTTCTGTTAACCATTTGCTATTGGGCATATCATTTTTAGGGTCCTGTTGCCAAAGGACAAAAACGAAACCCTATTTCTAAGGCACTGCTGTCTGTCTATCCATCTGACATCAGGCTGTTATTCATGAACCATTATAAATAAATTGTTGAAATGTTTACTTATGATATATTTGTTGATGCTTTGACAAATTATAATTGAGATATAAGAACGATACGGTCATACTATTGATTGGTGACCACTTCGTTTTTCTTTAGCTTACTTGTAGGGAACCCTCAGTTTCGCGAATCTGAGTTTCACTTTACTGGATTTTTCCTATTTAACGCACTATTAAACGATAATGTACTATATAAAGTGTGGTAAGGACAGGTATAACAGCGGAGGCCGGCCGGTTAACGCACATACGGGTTTGACCTTAATTTGTAACAAAATGTTAGAAATCTATAACATACAGCCATGAGCGATTTTATTTGTAAGTATTCTTCTCACGGTGAAAAATAGAAAAAGAAGTTTGCGAAAATCATTGTTATCGTTATCATTTTTGCATAATTCCAAAATCTATGTAGGTCATAGATAAATTCCGGTTTGTTTTCTCAGCGATCCTATATCTCGGAAGTTCCGTTAAGATTATCGGATCGACCTTCAATTGTCTCAATGTTATTTTTTCTGTGTTCTCAGATGAGCAACTCTACGGGTATACAAACTACGGGATGGACACTCCAACGCCGATGTCAGCATCAGGTGACTGCCTACCAGGCTTCTTTCCCGCCATGGATTCCCTGAGTCCTGGCATGGATTCAGACTTTGACGAGAGTCTGGCAGTGCCTGAGTCGCTCTCCGTTATCAGTGCTGATAAAATTGATAACAAGGAAGGGAACAGCGCTGGAAGTGAGTTGCTATACTTTGTTTATTATGATTATAGTCTTGAGTTACAAGGTATTGTTGTTGAGGCATGATGGCATACTATTTGCCACAGATCGGTTTTTGCTTCCACAACTGGAAGGGGCTTCCTTTAAGAAATATTATTAATTAAATAATAATAATAATAGTGGAAGTAGGCACCGTGAATATCCAAATGAAACTTAATAAATCTCAGACATTTTGTTAGTCTGTTTCTATCAAAATTGCCTAAATCGATACTCAACGCGAATAAATTGACTTAGCATGACTTAGCGGCCATTTAGTGCATAACGTTTGTATATTAAGCTATTAAGTCCCTGCAACATTCTTGGCGCATAAACCGGTAGTCTAATTTTCCACTATGTGCCTTTGTGAAGCATTTCATACTGTTAAAGGTTTTCATTTGTTTTGATATCTTACTATGAGCTCTTGAAGTAGGACCGCTACTATTACTGAAAAGTGACATTGCAATTACATTACTCTGCTCCTTGTAGCACCTTGATTCTACAGTCGAAAGCCCTAAGATACAGTACAGTAGCAGAGTTTTTCCGGAAAACTGTATGGTTCGGTTTTTGCTTGTGATTCGTATTAGATTCGGTTCTGTAAATATATTAACGAAAAACTAACATGGAGTAGTAATCCTGTATTGTCAGAGTCCTAAGCTGTCGATAGACTGTAGTTTCAACTCTTTTAATTGCCCGAATAATCGCTAGTCTTAGGTTCTGAGGTACTAAGCGAGATCGTCCGCAAGGATTACCGCAGCCCCGGTACACAAAGTGGAAAGGAAGGAACATGGGTAGATTTTTCCGCTCAACCCAAAGCGGAAGAGAACTCATTTGATGTTTTCACCATCCAAAACAAAGAAGGGTTCAACCAGTTGACTTTGAATTTGATAACAAACAACTGCTATCTACATTCATGTTAAGTCCCTTACATACCAAAGATTACGAACAACTTGAAAATGTACGATTAGAGAAATCAATGAGTGTAAACCTATCGAAGCCAAACAAACAAGATGAGGCTCAATCAGTGTCAGCTAACATTATTTGATAGCATTGTTTTAGTTTGTAGAGCTGTTAGAATCTCTCGCTAACTGATAAAGTGATAACGCCAGTACTTGTAGGGACTTGTAGGTAAATAAAAGTTGTTTGTCTGTTTTACCGTCATATCAATAAAGACGTCAGCGGAACTTCAATAACAGATGTTAAGGAAAACTGTAATCACCAACTTATCAGTCTCGAATTAAGTGTTCCATTAAAATTCGTTCTTATTACAATGATTCGGCTAAAAATTTAGAATGTCAGCCTTGTTTTATACTTGATTAAAATAATTTTTACATCTCTGATGCGTGAGTTTGAGTAGGGATCAAGCCATGTTTGCGTTCATGAGAAAGCTCTTTGATATACTGTAGATTGCTCTCTTCTCGATTGTCATACTCTATCATTGATGGGGTCGGCGTTTCGTTCGCTTTTAGGACAGAGATTTGGTTTTTATTGTCGTCACCTAAATTCTATCTTGTTCTTTTTCTCCATGGCCGGATTTCCCTTGAGGCTTAAAATTCCCAGGTCTAAGGCACCAAAAGGTCTAGGTCGTTTGTAGGCTTCCGTGGTCAATAAGTAAAACAGACAGCGGCTTTGTGTCATGAACTGTGATAGCAACACGATTGAAAGTTTCACAGCATCATGTATCATACGTGGAAAAAAGCCTTGAGAAGACCTAAACCCTCGGGACGTATCAAATCGTCCCCCGTGTTTTCCTCACAGATGTGATAGTATCTCTGTCTATACCAATCTTTATTTAACCACAGGGTCACCCGAAATGTGAACCTCACGTGCCTATAGACTTCTAATTAATATTACTCATACGGTGGTCTAATTGTCTCGGTAATAGGCCGACCTGTTAATAACAAATTCTTATTGCAACGGAAAACCGAATTGAAAACCACCTCAAAAGACCTCCTTAAAGTCGATTAAAATGTTGCCTAATTCTTAATTTCATAGTGGTTTCTTAATTTCAGTTTTTTTAGCTTGTATAATTCAGTTTATGTACATCAGTAACGACTTGCCTTAATTCTTGACATCCTGTTGAAAGTAAAAATTAAAGTTCTGATAACCTTAACATTGCTACGTCGAAGTTAATACTAGCTAATACCAAAAACAAAGTATTAAATACGTATTTATCTTATCAATGATTCCTAAGGTAATCGGACAAAAAGACTTGTTCAAATGAGATTACTTTTATACCTCTAGATAGAGAGTTATTAAAACATATTAACACAAGGTATTCTAGAGACCCTCTAACCGGTTTCTGAAATAATTATTTAATTTTCAAGACTATTTTTTTGTATTTTTTGTATCCTGGAATAATAGCAACAAACATGGGAAGAAGCTAGTAGTTTACAAGTAGTAGAAAAAAAAACTACGTTAAATTGTCAAGTACCGTCAAACAAGCCAACTTTGCCAATCAAGGTATCTTTGCCCCAAAAGCAATTTATAAACAAATCCTCTAATATAAGAAACAATTTTAGTTTTATGGCAATATTTATTATTTGGGTGGAAAGGTGATTATAAATGTTACCATAAAACTAAAATTGATTTATTAATTGATTTATAATGGATTTGTTTATAAATTGCTTTTGGGGCAAAGATACCTTGATTGGCAAAGTTGGCTTGCTTGACCGGTATATAATGTTATTACTATCACAAATAAACCTCTGATAGATGTTAGATACCAATATTCGGCAACGAAAGCCTTTTTGTGGGTTGTGTTATCAATTTAAATAGCTGATAAGAGTAATTGACAAATCGTGCTAATCGTAATATACTTTCTATTATACAAATGAAGGCTTCGACCTTGTATACTGAAGGTTTTTATGTGATTATACACGTCCTTTGTAAAAGCATACATTTAAGTTATTTTAGACGTATGTTGACTCTGTATAAAAAGATATCGATTAAGTTGCGAGGCAATTGGAAATAGTGATTTTCGTTTGACTATTAATTAGAACTTTAACTAGATGTGTAGTTACTGTGCACAATTTTTGGTAAATTAATAATTACTTTTAAAATATTTAACAAAACGTTTTCAGCTGTTTTCAACTTTAATCTTACATTTTTTTCAGCGTCCACGCAAACCGCAGTGCCATTTAGAGCAGTCCACAACCCGCCGATAAAATTCAGCTCGGTGCACAGGAAAGTGTTCATTCCGGGTGTTGAAATAAAGGTCAGATTCGTGGAGAACGAACGAAGCGTCACAACACACCTGCTCAATCCTAATTTGTAAGTACCTAAACAAGATAAAAAACGGTTGACATAAATGGTATTCAAATTCAACAAAAAGATCAGAACTGTTTTAACACTTATATCCAAACATAACCATACAACCAACCAACATATGAACGCTATGCAAGCATAGATTAGCTTTTAGTTAAATATCAGAAGAAAACGGATTTAATAGATAATAAATTTAATTTACTATCTACTTATATCCTAAGACATACTTGAAGGGAATTTACATACTGTATTACGTACCAACTCGAATACTATGAATCATCAAGATTAAAATCTTATTAACGAACTTAAGTGCATAGCTAATGATTACGGACTTGAAGAATGAAAGTATGTTTTTATCAATGATTTTATCGTTTGAACACTTATTAATGTGCACTTTTTATTTTTCAAATATATTTATTAAAGTACCGTTTATTTGATATAATGAGCAATGCAACCAACACGCTCCTCCCCCGCTCCCCGCGAAGGCGTGGCCAAATACACCCACACACTGTGTAAAGAGTATCAGTCTTCTTTTCATTCAATATGTTACCAGATACATTAGGCTTAGTGCTGAAACTGATTTAATTTTGTTTTCAATTCGCTCCTAAAATGGTATTATCGATCGAGACTAAGATCGATTAACGTTTTGTCATAAGCGTCTTTTGGTGCGACCGTGCCGAATTAGCGCTAGTGTTGGATTTCAGAGTACCAAGAAGCACGGCTGTTGTGTTTTGTGCCATGAGGGGTGGGTTTTTTACCAGAGCCAGCCAGAGTCGAGCAGAGCATGCACGAGCAATCCCGTGACTCTGGCTAAAGCAGTAGGGGTGTGTCTTATGTCATTCTCATCCAAGCTTAAATAGAAGTATTGTATAAAAATTGAGCAATATTGACAAATTACGCAGTATGATGTAATTCTTTAGGCATTAATTCGTCATTCTGATTAGGAAGGTGTTGTTCATTATGTCTATGAACTTCTTCAAAAACAATTGAAGGGAAAATAGATAACTATCAGAATCAACGCTATCCTGAAAAGCCATTATATTAATACAATACTTGTTAATTAAAATTTCAAGCACATGATGCAATCCCTTATTCACCTATGTATAAAACAAAATTAATGCTTGGTTAGTTAAAAGATAACCGGTGTACAAATCATGGTGGCTGATAACAAAATCGCTTGATATCACGAATTAGTCATGTTCCGACTTTTCTTTACTTTTCCATTGTGTTTTTTACGTCACTATAGATAACGGTTTATGAAAAGGGCCTTCCAGTAAGTCTTAATGTAATTGTTACTTCTGTGGAAGGGAGACGGCGGAATACACGTGTATAGCGACGTCTCTCAATAATGATTGATAGTAGAGTCTGGACTAACGGCTTCTAAGAAAATGAATATTTTTATTTTATGAACCGTGATAGCTAGACAAAACATAATAGCTAGACTGTTGAAATTGATTGATGATTTGTTTCTGCAGCTAAAACTGCAAATACTAGGAATAAAGATGTAATTTAAGCAATAGTTTTTATAGCTATTTATAAAAATCTTAGATAACCAGAATTCGTAGAAAACACTAGCTGGCAGACTGTACCTACAAGTGGAGTATTGACGATTGACTGTCATTACTTGAAGTACCTACTAACATTTAAGTAATACTTGTGTAAGCATGTAGGTTTAACTTAACATCTTACAAAGCTTGTTTTATTGACAGTACTTAATAGAATGACGATACTTCATTGCTTGCTTACCTATATTGCAGAGTGTCAGGAAAAAAACAAAAGAAATAATTTTTTTTAAACTTATTTGACTGTCTGAACCATTCTCGTTAATGTTTTGTATGGACTTGGGTCTGAATGCCAATGTCAATTACTTTAATGTAAATAGATGTCTTAAAAATGAAGTTTTGTTTCCTTGAAAATTAAAAATTGCTTTTTTCCAGTATATGAGCACCTACCATAAGGTGTATGCCTTTTGTATTTTCTGCCACTGCTTACAATTGGCATTAAATCTAAATAAATGCAATACTTCTCGACAGTATAATAATACTAATCTTAACATTGACCTTTCAACCATATGATGTTTTCAATGCAAACAATTCAATAGCACAATAGTATTAGAATGTGGCCCACGTAACGGTTCTTTGCTGTGTAAATAAACAGAAATGCCATTTGTCCACGCTACATTACCCTTAACCGGAATATTAAACACTTCATATACTTTCAATTTCATTACGGCTGTAATCGACCGTCGCCAGTACTATATGCTTTTATAGCAGGACCGTTGCTGATGTGGAAAAGAGAAAGTGCTACGAGCAATGTCGCGCTGTCTCCTTTCTTTTGTTAACTTTTAGGTTCAGGAGATACCTATATTTCAGCTGTATGGTTAATCCACAATTTTGTATTTATTTATTTTTAATATAAGTACAATTTAATACATATTGTGTGGTGTGCAATGTGTATGAAATCGTTGCATTTGTTGCAATACAACGAACAATGCTTATAAAAAGATTTTGTGTATTAAAAATTCAAATTATTCCTAGTTTGGTAATAACTTGGTCATTCAGAATTTTGCAAATACTGCTTTAACATAAAACAAAAAAGGAAATAGGTAGCCATAATGTATGTAAATGAGCCCTCAGTAGTCATCGACACTAATAAACTAATATATAAATAAGGGTGTAATTTATCTATATTATGTATGTATTTAGAAATATATAAGTATGTTTATCAGTTGTCTAGTACTCATAATACAAGCTCTGCTTAGTTTGAGACTAGATGGCGTTGTGTGAAAGTTGTGGAATAAAAAAAAAAAAAAAAAAAAAAAAACTAGCTAATAACATGCAAGTTAGACACTAACTCGAGCATTGATTACGATTATCAGAGTGAATCACTGATGTAATTGTGTGTACCTCTACTAATACATGCTGTTATTGGCGTTATTGCCTACATTTCTATCAAGTGTTACTTATAGGTATATATTTTATTCATGAAAATATGAATAGGACCTTTTGGGTATTTTATTCGTTTGTTTCTTTTATAATATTTTATAGATTTACCTTTCTTCATTCAGCAACGAAATTTTAACAATAAATAAAATGGGAGGTAGATTTCATGATGAGATGGATTTTCACTTAATAAAATCAATATACGATACGAGGATAAAAGGCATCAGAAATTGTGAAATGTGCGGAAGTGGGGGCTTGATAACGTCACTTGTCGGTAAATAGTGTACTGATAAGTGACGACACACGAGATTTCATCGAGTTCTACTCATATATTTAATTGAATTTTATTCAGGAAAGTAGCTTCGCCTACGCAATATTGAAGCGTTCAGTGCAAATATTGTTACAATTATCTTCCCTATAAAATATTGATAAAGTTTACAATGTAGATAATTTATTTTATTGTATGTGTTGTTGACTTTCCTGTCTACGCTCTTAGTAGGCAAAATATTAATCTTGTTTTTGAATGAAAATCAATCCGTCATCGGTTTGTTTTAGTTTGTGCTACAAGCGGCTATTTTTGTCGTTACTATGTCAGGTCAAGGTTAAAACTAATTACTGACGCAGGATTTTGTAGCCTAAATATACAAAATAAAACCCTGTTAATTAAACTCTTTAGTCAAAAAAAATAGTCTTTAAATTACTATGATTACCCGCTGAAAGTGCTGTGACCGAATATGCAGTAATAAAAGAAGCATACAAAATCATTTTTTCTATATTAATGCTGCTCTTTTTGATTAGTCGTACCCCAAGTAATGCCAGGCAAAGAAGGGCTTATTACCAAGTTCAGTATAATATTTTCTGTAACGAATTTAAAAATAGTTTCCTATCTTGCATTTCCAGATACACAATCTCCCTCACACATGGCGACTTCAACTGGTCGATCAAGAAGCGTTACAAGCACATCCTGTATCTCCACCAGCAGCTCACACTATACAGGGCTTCTCTAGACATACCTTTCCCAACAAAGAACCATAAGACGAGACGAGCCAGCTTTAAGAATACTGTGGATACTGAAGAAAAAGCGGAGAAGGTGGCTTTACAAGCAGTTCCGAGAAGCAACTCGAAACGAAATGTTAGGCCCAGGAAGAGGAAAGGGGCGTTGCCTAGGTGAGTTTTGTGAAGAAGTATGGATATTTTTTTTTCTATGGTGTAAGTTCTACACACAAGTGTAAATGCGTGCATTATTAAGGTGATATGGGTAAGCACTCATATTTTCCTATCTCTTCACGAATAACTTTTAGAGAGACACAAGAAAAAACATTAAAATAGCTTTACATACTCTAATATCTGTTATTATTCTTTCAGGTTTCCAAAAAAGCCTGAAGTGATGGTGACATACGACGGCATCCAGCTGCGTATGAAACAGCTCGAAGAATATCTGTACAACCTACTCAACATTTCGATATACAGAAATCATCATGAAACCGTAAGAGAACTTTACATAAGAACTTTGAAAAATAAATTGTTAATTGAAAATAGTATGTATATTACTATGCTGCGTTGCTACTCTCAAAATACTAGAGTCTGGTTAACTAACCGCACGGATATCCGGGTGTTTGGTGTCACCACACTAAGCGTACTGTTGGCGACGTGTCATGGGCTCGATCCCTGCGTCGGACAAGCATTTGAGTAACTCTGGAAAGCTGGTTCCGAATCCAGTTGACCTGGACATGTGTCACGAGAATTAAATCGCTTAGTGGTTCGTTAGAAAAAAAGATAACAATGATACATCTGTTAAAAACCAAAAGCTAAATTATTTTTGCATATTTCAGGTTAAATTCCTCGAAGTATCAACCCTGTCGTTCGTCGCGGAGCTCGGCAGTAAAGGCAAAGAGGGCATGATACAGAAGCGAACGGGATCCACCCAGCCCGGGCAGGCCGGCTGCAACTGCTTCGGACTGCTTGGCAACATGGTTTGTGTGAGGTTAGATAGCGTAGGAATTATGTATTTACTTGCTGAACCAGCTGTTGCCCTCAGTTCTGCCCGCAAAACATAGTCAACTTCAAATGTTTGCGGATAAGTAGAGATTTTTTTAAAGGAATTAAAAGTTGAGCCGTTATTTATTATTTTCGTTATTAGGGATAACCGAATTAAAATAAACTGTAACTAGATATTGACACTGAGACACTGATATTCGGATAATGGTTTGTCAGGAAAGATTCCCAAACTTATTCTCTACAGACTCGGCAATCAGCGCCATCTATCGACTTTTACATATGTTTAGAGTTAAAAATATTGAAAAAGTCTTGTCGATGTAGTTTGATAGCATTAATAATGGCAGAACGGATTGACAGGAAGATTCACAAATTATTTTATTTATTTTTATGATCGACTTATACATACTCTAGTTAAAACTTTTTACTTGATTGAAGAACTTCTCCGTATTTTCCAGGTGCAACTACTTCTGTACTGGCCTGGTGTGTGCCAAGTGGCAAGAAAGATGGTTCTTCGTGAAGGATACCTTCTTTGGCTACATACGACCTCGAGATGGAGTGATTAAAGCCATCATGCTGTTTGATCAAGGGTAAGCTACAGTTATTCATTGTTTCTGTTATACGTTGGTTTAAGTTATGCTTCAACAAGACTTTTTTCGCGTAATGTTGCCCTAAAATGTGGCATAAGTGGTACATTAGGTACTTACTACAATATTCCTATATGTATAAGTTATAAAGTAATGTCTCTATTTATATATGAAGGCACATACAATTAATACATTATTTTTCGTTTCACGCAGCCCCGTATGATTTGTAAGTATATAGTGGATTTTGTATGTGTGAAAATAATATTGTCTTTATAAAAAATCTCTGTACCATACCCTGATAAAATCTCATGTAACTTTCGTTCTTTATAACGTCAGCAGTGATATCTTGCAAAAGCGAAACGATGGTCATAGACGGTGTATGTTGTACAATTATTACTGGCAAACTGACTTATATGACGTCACATCGTGATGAAATGTAACTGTCAGTAAAAATTGTGTTATCTGTTTCACTTTTGTTAGATATGGAATACTGCTGTTCATAGATTTGATAACTTAATAAATCATCGTCGGTTTATGTTTCATCAACGAATTCCAAGTCATCGTAACTTTCGACTTGTTCACATTTTAATATGTACATTATATGTAAATTACTATTGTATATCATCATGGTATCTTATAAACATATTCGCATGGTTTTGTTAAAAGGAAGATGTAAATAATATACTTATAGGAGGATGTTTTAGGCTAACTCTCATCAGCCTTATCAGTCTTGACAGTCAGTCAAATTAATCTGTTATCAAATTAAGTATCACGGCTGTGGTTAGTTTCCAAAAAAAAGAAAAAGCATTTTTAAGTTGGAACTAAATGATTTGTCATCCCCACTCTCTAGTTCCTTAAGTTTTTAGATAATATATATTGATCTCGCCACTGGTCAACTATAATAATATGACTAACTATACCAGTGTCGCGGCTACAGAAGCAACATGAAGGTCCTGCAGCTTCCTCTAATTTGAAGTCAGTATCTAAACTGATACATTGTTTCATACAACATAAAACCTCATCACTAATGGTTAAGGTTAACATAACCCTTCTCTTTCAATAGATTCGAGGTGTCAAGCGGTATGTACTCCACGGGCCTGAACCATGGTCTGCAAGTCCTCAACCACAGCCGGCAGATGGTGATCAAATGTTGGACGAAGAGAAAGAGCAAAGAGTGGATGCACTATCTCAAAACTGTTGCTAATCAGACCGGTGAGTTGAGTGTCAATTTGTTATTATAGTTCGACTCTAGTCGGGCCACTCCGATAAATACGCGTGCGTAAACAGTTACATTATTCAATAATAAATCATTTTCACGATAGTTATAGTTACCGGCACGGATCTTGAGCGCTGACTTTCACCTGCGCAGAAGTGATTTTTGGGGTCCCTTTTGCGGTATGAAGTGAGGCACGGGGTGGATTAAGTGCTGTGATTGTCCCGCAGCGCATCGCGTCATAGCCGGCATGAGTGATTCGTTTTTTGATGCAGTTGCATGCACCTCAAGACGGCTCAGATTGGCGTTTTATTCGGTCACTAGCCGTTGCCCGCGACTTCGTCCGCGTGGTTAGAAGATATAAGTTAGGATTTTTTGAACGGATTTCCTCGAAGATTAATATTTTTTCCCGTTTTGCTACATTTTCCATTGTATCTTCGCTCCTATTAGTTGAAGCGTGATGTTATATAGCCTAAAACCTTCCACGATGAATGGTCTATTGAACACAAAAATAATTTTTCAATTTGAACTAGTAGTTCTTGAGATTAGCGCGATCAAACAAACAAAAAACTTCAGTTTTATAATATTAGTATAGATGAGTGTACGATGCGCAAAGCGATCCCCACTCTTCAGCCGATCGCTCAAGATCTGTGCCGGTACCCATAGTATCAGAAGCTGTGTCCATCCTACCCCGCAGCGCGTGACTTCACGTTCCCCAACGTGCACCACTCGTTCGCGCCGCCGCGCGCCGCCACGCCGGTGGGCGCGCTGGTGGACGGGCGCGCCTACCTGGCCGCCGTGGCCGACGCGCTGGAGCTGGCGCGCGAGGAGATCTACATCGCCGACTGGTGGCTCAGCCCCGAGATATACCTCAAGCGGCCCGCGCTCGACGGGACCTACTGGCGGCTTGATGTACTGTTGAAGAGGAAAGCGGTACGTATTGTTTCTTACAACTTGGTGTGTTGGTGTAGTGATGAGTCATGAGTTCGATTCCCACCCAAGACAAATGTTTGTGTGATGAACATGATCATTTGGGGTCATGTCTGAGAGTAACTTTTCTATATTATGTATGTATTTAAAAATATAAGTATATTATTATTTGAGACTAGATGGCGTTATGTGAAAGTTGTAAAATAATATATTATATTAAATTATTTCCGAAACTTTTTAAAAAACTGTACGACGTTTGAAGAGATACAAATAATTGCGCTTGTTCTTCGAAAAATATTTCAACCATCTGTTGGTGTGTTAGTAAGTTTTCAGTAGCATGCCAGTTTGTTGCAAGTCCCAATATGTGTGTAAAATTATATTGTTTCACTTGCAGGCGCAAGGAGTCAAAATATTTATAATGCTGTACAAAGAAGTCGAAATGGCGCTCGGTATCAACAGTTTCTACAGTAAAAGTAGACTAGCTAGCGAATATATTAAGGTAATACTTACCTCTAATTACAATTACTTTTTCCATGAAGAATTATTACACTGTGTCCTACACACATCATAAAACCCAAAAAATAATGCATTATTTTTCGCAAGTTTTTTTTTATTCTCTATTTATGGACCCGCCTGTATGCTCCCAGGTCTTCCGTCACCCCGACCACGCTAAGAACGGCGTGTTGTTTTGGGCGCATCACGAGAAGATCGTGTGTGTTGACCAGACCGTGGCCTTCGTTGGGGGTATCGACCTGTGCTATGGACGCTGGGACGATTATAAACATAGGTAAGACAATAAAGAATAAGACATAATAAAGGCATTGTTTTGAAAAATATCAGTACAGCAAAAGAAATGTTGTCCAGCAGTGGACTGCGATAGGCTGATGATGATGATGATGATGAAAAAAATTGTTGATATCCATCAAAGTTTCGTCAAATCATTGTGCAGGTTTAGACTTGAAAAAAACTTTAAAATTTCATGTTTTTGAATCGTGATTATTTAATTGAAGGAAGCGTTACAATTTTTTGATATGTCTGATTATGCGAATGTAACAATAAATACGGCGCAGGTTTTAATTGTCATATCACGTTTTGTCATCATTTTTATGGTAGTTGATTTAGCGTGATTTAGTTATTCGATAGAAACGAATTATCATCGTGATTAAGCTATCGTGTGATAAATCTATATATTAATTATAATCTAAAAGTTATACCAAGGATTTTCCTTAAGATATATTGGAAAAAAATCTGAGGCAAACGTATCTAAACGTTGAAGTACACTAAAGAACTCTAGACTTACAACAAAAGGTTCATTTTGTTTACTATCAATGTCCCTTCTCCTCAAAAACCTTCTTTCTATTCTCTTCCTTATACAATAGAATGTACAACACTTGGCGATAAAATGAGCATCCTCCCATTAAAATAAAGCTTCCTTTAAACAGACCCTATGCTAACTCATACACGACGTCTAAACGTAAACAAATCCTTTCCAGGCTAACAGATCTAGGCAACGGACCCCACCCGGTCTCCACGATCAGAACTAAGAAGAAGACGTCGAGCTCTCCCGGCGGCGGCCTGTACCTACCTCACACGAACGGACTGGAAGCTGCGCTGGAACTCGCTAAGAGTTCCAAAGACTTAGTTATTAGTTTGAATGAGTAAGTTTCATGCTGTTATTTGGTTTGGCTAAACTAGTCGAGAAAGTAGTGGAGAGATTTCATTGCGGGTGTGATATATATATATGTATTCATGGTTTGTAGCACCTTGATTGTGAATTTTTCTAATTACACTCTTCGAATTGATTTCAAAGAGAGCTTAGGAGTCTTACGAACAAATTTGTGGTGTTACTCCTTACTTGGTTTAGACTAAGTCTTATTATGACATAGTACTCTTGATCTTAGATAGCTTGCATGGGCCTACTGGCCTCGGTAGCGCAGTAGGTAGCGCTTGAGTCTTAAACACAGGGCTAAATGTACTATTGCCCATTTAAAGATCTGGATCCAATACATTGCTCTTTATGTGTTGTCTAAATTAATCTTTCAACCTAACATCTACAGCGCCACACTACAAGACGACCCTCAAAAGGAAAAAGAGCCAGAACCAGAGCCGTCACCAGTAGAACCTACCCCAGAAAACCTCCCGGTCCTGGAGCCTGGAGACCAGCTCCTCATCACCAACCCCCCACCACACGACAAGCACGAATCCCCTGAAGTCCAGAAACGAAATGTCCTGAACAAAATCACGGACAGAGGGAAAGATATTATTAGTATACTGTACCCGCCATATGAAGAGGAGAGGTATGAACAGAAGTTTGATGACTCAGAAAGGAAAAAGGCGGAGAAATATGCGCTGTCCAATGACCAGATATTACTTACTGATGCCTTAGGTAAGATATGGTGGTAGTCATTTATGAGAAAAATGTTTTATGTGCAACAAAAAATTTGGTTCTTTCACACAGATTGAAATAAATCATAAGTTTATTACAAATGTTGCATGCAGTTTTTTCTCGAAGCTTTTCTATGAGTTGTACATAATGTAGGTCCAAAATACTAAATTTTAATATGACAAATCCATGTAATAGATTCAAGTTAATCTAATAATTAATTCAGCCCGTTTCATAACCCGTGTTTATAACCATTTCCAGGTGTACCACCAATAGAGATAGAATCTAGACATGTAAGCCAACCCACACCTCTAGCACAAGTGATAGAAGGCAGAGTGATCACGGAGAGGACCAAGGAAGAGCTGGAGGATAATGAAGTGAACAACAAGCTTTGGATAGGGAAGGACTACACCAACTTCATTGTGAAGGACTTCAATAACTTAGATCTGCCGTTTGTTGGTGAGTTGTTGGTAATAGATTTAGTTTTTAATTTGGTCTCTTTTTATTCACGAGGTTGCCCGATGGGAACGCCGTTCTTTTTTGAACTTTAATCTAAAATATGATGCATCTATTTAAACAGAAGTGGATTATTTTTATTATCTTATTTCGCTATTTAGAATTTACTTTGCGTGACTGAACTTTGAAGTCAATTACTGTTCTTACGTTTGTTTAAGTGACCTCTCCCTAAACCCATTCTCCATACCGTTTTTGGCCAAAAGAGCATTCAGAGTGTTATGACATAACTTAAGAATTAAGAGTCATCTTAGCGAGTCAGTCTTTTTGCAGTTGTAGTGTATGTTGTTTTCTAACTCGCTATACTCTCAATGATTCTAACTTGAAAACGATTCCTCTGGATCACAAAAACTTGAGTTATAAAAGCGTTTTGCAGCACTTTATTGCTGTTCCTTCGATACATAATATCTGACGTTCAGTGAGAAGATGTTGTCCCTTCTCTGTCAGTAAGTGTTCCCCCTCACGCCGTACACTCCGCAGACCTGGTGGACCGCAACTCGACGCCGCGCATGCCGTGGCACGACGTGGGCGTGCTGCTGCAGGGCGCCGCCGCGCGCGACGTGGCCCGACACTTCATACAGCGGTGGAATGCCATCAAGCTGCAGAAGGCCAGGTGACCACATCAAATAAACTCCATGTCGTTTTGAAGGTTTCATATAGGAATTCTTATCAACCGACTTCAAATAATACTGAACCAAACTTGATGAAATTATTATGGACATAATGCATAGATAAATAAAAAAAAAGAATGATCAAAACGGGTTCATCCAGGCCGAGAATCTTTTTTATTCGGTTGGCAATAGTTATGTATGAACTCATTCATAAATGATATAGTATGCAACTGATATGCATTTTGGCTACTGTTTGTAAGTCTTGTTAAAGAAACCCGACTCCGTAATTACTGTAAAACTTTATTAAGACTTTTTGATTATTTCTTTCCACTTGCGAGAAGACGAAAACAGGATAAAAATGTACATTACAAATTTTCAGCCGAACTGAGAACTTCCCTTGTTCGAACGATTTAATCAATACAAAGCACTAACGTGTAAATTTTCACTTAACTCTTACAGACAAAACCCGAACTACCCGTACCTGCTACCAAAGTCTTACGACAACATTAAACCGCTGCATGACCTAGACAAACTACTCGAGTGTGACATCAACAACGTATCGTGTCAGGTAAATGTTAAATTAGCTATTTTACTATTAACAATACCGCAATAAGAAACACAAATAACACGTTCCTGAATCATATTATTAGACGTGACTTTTTACGTTAGGCGTATTGCCTTTATTTCCTGCACCCTGTCTGAATGAATTCTTCAATCCTTGCCATAATTTACTAAAAAACATACAACAACAAACGTTGGAGAAAATTTTGTCACGCGTCACTTTATTCTTATTTATTAACATGTTGACTTCAGTCTATTATTATACCTAATGCGATTCACAAGCTGAAATAACACATATACACACATAATTAAGATCCAAAATCCAATAGCACAAATGCTCATGTGATTGTGTCGTCCCCCAGGTCCTGCGCAGCCTGTCCAGCTGGTCGGGCGGGTTCCTGGACCCCGACACGGTGGAGCAGAGCATCCACGAGGCCTACGTGGACACCATCACGCGCGCGCAGCACTACGTCTACATAGAGAACCAATTCTTCATCACGCAGTCTCGTTCTAGTGTCACTGTTAGGAACCAGGTGAGACAGAGACAGTGATATAAGGATAATAATGCTTTATTCGTCTTAATTTAAAAAAAAACGTATCCCGCTTTGGCTGTGTAGCGGGGAGTTTCACAAATATTCAAGTTTCATGCACAAGGCACCCAAACACTGTACTGCCATTCTTGCTTTAATGTTTTTTCTACATGGGAATTGGACCCTTGACATGTTGTGTGTAATGGCTTTGGTCTAGTGCCCCATACCACTCGGCTGTTCTTGATTAGTTATGCAGTTTTTGAAGCGATATATTATAATGCTTTTTCATAAAGTTTCGCGATAAACGTCCATCACTACAGTGGGATTATTTTTAGAGATGAGGTACGCGTTATCAAAACTTGTAATAATAATAGGTAATTGCAGAACATTAAACTCTTTAGATATGTATATCCGCACGCCATAGCCACAGGACAGACGAACTGCATCTGCAAATTGTAGTTTGAATGCAGTTGACTTGACTGCAAACGTGTAGTCAAATTGCAGTTCAATTGCAGTCAATAAACAAACTGTGTGTAGTCGAATCAACTGCATTGAAGCATTTTAGTCTGTCTCGAGCCTATGACGTACCATTCGGATCCTGTTCATGCGCGTCCCGCAGATAGGCGAGGCGCTGTACAACCGCATCATGCGCGCGTTCCGCGCGGGGCAGCGCTTCCGCGTGTTCGTGGTGATGCCGCTGCTGCCCGGCTTCGAGGGCGAGGTGGGCGCGCCCTCCGGCACCTCGCTGCACGCCGTCACGCACTGGAACTACCAGAGCATCTGCCGGTATGCCGCATACACAGTCTTAGCTTTACCTCGTAATGTGGACGTTACTTGACAGATGTACGTTGTGGTACATTTGGACTTATAATTAAGATCATTTCCGTATAAAATCCGTCATTCATTTTACGTGATTCAATTGCGACCTTTAAGACTAAAAGTGATTGTTGATCTGATACGCTATCCCTAGAGGTTAACATACTTATTTCAAATGCGATTAAAACGTTGCTTGAAACATAAACGCCTAAAATCAACAAAGTAATTCATCCTCCACGTATATATTGTTCGTTTTTCTTTCTATTCTACTCACTTTTATCCTTTTCATATTTTTTTTTTTATCTAAATTTGACTTGTCAAAAATCACCAATTAAATGTATCCTTATCTAATTCATAATACCCTATATCTTAACCATCACAGGTCTCGCGAAGCTATACTGACTCGACTATACGAGGCGGGCGTCACAGACCCCACAGAATACATCACATTCCACGGCCTCCGCACACACTCCGTGCTGGGCGGCGAGCCGGTCACCGAGCTCGTGTACGTGCACTCCAAGCTGCTGATAGCTGACGACAAGACTATCATATGTGGAAGTGCGAATATCAATGATAGATCTATGATCGGGACTAGGGATTCGGAAATTGCGGTGTTGTTGCAGGTATGTGGCACTTTAACATTTTTTGTAATGTATTGGGTACGAGTGGGGTAGTTTAAAAATTTTGATTTTGTTAAATATGATGTATTTTATTAAACTAAAATTTTATTTCTCTCCTTTTCTATTTTTTATAATCTAAGGATCATTCTTATTAATATTCGTAAAGCATTGTTTTATCCTTTTATAATTAGGTACGCAAAATCATAAAAAAAAACATTATCGTGTTGAGATTTCTTGTATTTTTCATTCCAAAATACCACGTATTGCATATAATAATGAAAACGTGTATTTAAACATACAATTAACAGCCGCTAAATTATAGCCTTATTTCTCTATTCCACCATAATTCCTTCATCAAAACATTCATAGACACTCATTACTAACACACGTGTCCCTCCCAGGACGAGCAGTTCACAGACGGCACCATGAACGGCGAGGCGTACCCGTGCGGGCGCGTGGCGGGCGCGCTGCGCAAGCGCCTGTTCCGGGAACATCTGGGGCTCATGGGCGAGGACCTGGAGCAACGGGGGCTGTCGCTCGACGACCCCTGCTGCGACCAGTTCTACAGGAACCACTGGAAGGCCACGTCGAAATTGAATACTGATATCTATGAGGAGGTTGGTGTTAGAAAAGTTTTTTTTAATCTGAATAACTCACGCACTCACTCAGTAACATGCCAGCAATGAACAATAATTGAAATTGACATTTTTGACAAGAAAAAGGTAAAAACAAACGGATTTCTTCCTAGAAAATAGTTAAAAAAACGAATAATTAAATAACTTTTTAACATTGAATACTGAGTAAGGACGGATCAGACAAACCAAAATCGTAATCAAAAAAAGTTTTATCGAACAAGCAATTTATCATCATCTCATTTTTTCTAGGTCTTCCAAACCATCCCAACGGACTCGGTCCATTCCTTCGCTGAACTAAAGAAATACCAAGAAGAGCACTGTCACAACCTCTGGAACACAGATCCAGCGTTAGCGAACAGGAAAATAGACCTTATACAAGGGTATTTAGTAGATATGCCGCTAGATTTCCTTTGCAACGAAACCTTGACTCCAAGGAATACCTCAATGGAAGGTATGATGCCGACCGCCCTTTGGACTTAATAATATTAATGTTATTGATACTGCCTGGATTAATATGCCATGAATATCTGTGTCAATAGGATTTGTGAGTTAGTTTGGTGCTTATAATCCTGTAAATATCAGGCAGAAAGCATTCCCTAGTTTGCAGTATATTACGTAAACACTATGAAAATTATTTATTTTTTCACAACTTAAATTGACACAGATAAATTAACGAATAAACTTTTAAGAATTGACGTATTGAGATTTTTAGACGTTGAATCTGTTGAGATGAGAATATTTAATGATTAATGATGAGAATATTTATATTATTAATACCATAATTTATTTCGTGTGTATTGTGTTGTATTTCGATGTTTTGCTATATTTTTCTACGTTCGACGATCAACATCAGTCACGCCTATGCCTAAGCGATGGTAACTCCAATAAAATACGAAAATTGACGATGATGGTCGAACATTGCCAAAGCGAAGGCAAGTTAACAACATAGAAAATTAACGATTGCATAATAAGTACGTACCTCTTTATAAATAAGTTTTAAATGGATGTAAGTGCAATATATTTAATCTGATATTGTAAGGTTGTATAGTCAGTTTGTTAAATGTGAGTGTTTGATGATCTGATGTAGTTCTCTACAGAGTTTCCATTTATTTTTCAATAATACTATGTTTATTAAGCGTCAGTGGTGCATTTGAGCTATACTTCACAGCCAAATAGTTTTCATAGTAAAAAAATGAAATAATTATTTTGCGTCCAATTAAAATAATGTATAAATTATTATTAATCATTAACACCTATCAAAATAGTATACACTTGATGTAACTAAACTACTGCTAAATGCTTTCTAATCACCCGATGTTAAATCAATTAATTCAATAACTTATTTACACGGAACTCCTATATAGGTTATACTTAAAAATGTATTTATCATTCCAATATTCGCGCCAAATTTCACGACCTCTATATTAAAGCTGAAGTTATTTCTTTTTATTATTTACAACATATTTTATTTAAATATTCATTCCATTTAATTTAATTAAAACAATCTTAGCAACTGGGCTAGATAATATATAAAAATAATCAGCATAGAAATGTGTTTATAAAACATGGTGTGATGTCTACTACTACAGATAAGAAACTAACTCCCGAATACTGAAACGGAACTTCAAAACGTTCCTAAATATGTATACCTGTCGCTATTATACGCTATAATATGACAGAGACAGCATGAGGCTAACTTTGATTAAAACCGAGTGTCGTTTCAGTATTTGGCATAGGTTTATTACAAAACTATCTTATGAAAAATCTTATCTTAATCATTTACAGTATTATAATGCATAATTTGACTATTGCTTATTGCGGGTTTCGATCTTAATTTACTTTATTTATATCATTTTAGACCGAGTAAATTGTATAATGATAATATTAAATAACTAAAAAATTCCTATAGAAACTGAACTACTTAAATCTAAGAAATAATATTGATAACCAAAACAAAGAAACTTCCTATTAACATAAATCTAAGCTATTTGAAAACAAATTATAATTGTACTGAAAAATAACGCTTCCAAACTAGAATAATAATAAGTTCCAATTTATAAAAACCGTTTTCAGATCGATTTTTCCGTTCCTTACAAATACATGTCATTCCAGTAATAACCACCGGTTTCAAATATATTTAAACAATATATTCAAATATCCCAAATAAAAATGTGTTCATACATATTATATAAGGACCTAACAAAACTGTTATTTAAAACACCAGTTATTCAATCATTGCCAGCTTTATTTGATTCTAATTATTCCAGTAATTATATAATTATAAAATTTAAAAATTCCATCCAAGTTACCTATTACGGACTACTCACACTTAATCAGCTCTATTTAACTTATTTTCAATTAAGATAACCATTTTATGTAGTGATTGCTACAAATCGATGTTTTCTTGACCATAAGCTGAATAAGTGTAAGTTGTTAACTACTGCTACACTCAGCAGTTCTCATTTTAAAATAGAATGTCAAAAGAAAACCTGTTTTATTTAATTCACTTTCCTATTGCTGGTATTAAATGTTTAGTTATTAAAGTAATGCTAGAAACTCCAATACTGATACAGAAATTAGTAGTATTACTTACCTACGGGGGACCCTTCCCTTGGTTTTTCATGGCTGTTTTTAATAATTCTTATGATAAAAATAATTTTATTTTTTTATTTTTCTGATGGAATATAGATGATTTTATTATGGTGCAAATACGGCTTTTGTTTGTATATTTAAACAAAGTTTTATGAATTTTTAATCTTTTTAATTTTATGTTTGAAATGAATTTGTGTTGTGTGTTATGTGATAATAATATATATTTTTATGAAAAAAGCTTTTTTACTAAACCTGTTGTTTAATTGATGTGGGCAAATTTTTTTATGGATTTCGAGCTACAAAAATAAGGGGTCTCTCATACCAGCTGTACCAGCAATGACAGTATTGCTGGTACAGCTGGTATGAGAGAATGATAATGAATAATGACATTTTATCAAACGAAAATTATATTTTCTCTAAAGCTGATAACGTAAAGGGACTTACCAAAGTCCTATTACCCATTATCTGCACACCCCTCTATTATCTCTCTATTTATAGGAACACATTGACCAATAAAAATGCCATCTATTGCCCTTTTACTTAAACTTACTGCACGCCATTCGCCTACGTGCAGTACGATTTGTACGTGAGACTCGCTCAAAAGAAACATTCCTAATTTGTACAAGTGACAGTTGAAAAGCTAGATGGCGCTAGTAACACAATTCAAAACAACGAGTGGCATGCAGGCCATTAAGATAAAAGGCGTTGCCTAACCTGAGCAACTCAGAAAAATATCTGAAATTATTAACTATCACATTTTTATATTTATTTTCTATATGTCAGCATAGAAAATGTAGAGGAATTAGGATATTTTTTTTTCGTTATATACTTTAATAGGATCATACACAATAATATCAGGTAAAATCATAAAAAAAAATTACTCACATTACTCGATAATCTAACGGCAAGCAAAATTTGTAAAAATATATATTTCAGACTTAACGCTTGTATGAGCACGTTGTACCTAACGAAATAATAAACTTATGCTCGAATTGGCGGTAAAGATTAGACTCGTCAAACTTTATGTAAGTTATTAAGGTGAGATCTCGGAACCTAAGACCCAGAGGGCAATATTCTGATACTTATGACGTTTTGGATCTTTGGCCGCTAAGTGACGGAGAGGGATGGAGTGTACGGGCGACTGGAACAGCTGGGACTGCCAGACAGCATCTATCCCGTTTTAACATAGAAGGGTTCTGTTGACAAAAATTCAGAAAAATTATATAAGAAAAAAAACACATGCCAGGCCAGGTACTAAGTCTCTATTCAAAAGATTAAGTTGTTTTTTCATAGGTTCTCAAAAATACTAAGTAGGATAGGTAGGTAGTTAGAAGTAAAATTAAATTTAAGAAAAATGTTATCTCAAATTGATAATGATCGACATATTACAAACTTGTAATATAAACAACAATAAGCTATCTGCAAAGGACTAGAAACTTTAAAATTACCAACATTACGACATCACTTTCGGACAGAAGGAAAGGACGAACCGTGGGAAAGAGATAGCAACATTGGGGTGGATTTGTATCAATTGTTCCATAGATTTAAGGGAAAATGTGCCGTGTCTCTGCCTTCTAAAGATTTAATTAGCAATGGATTGAATAAATAAACACGTTGTATTTCAAGCCAATCAGGTAAATGGTTTTGATAGGCCGTTGTATTAGCTAATGTTTAACGTTTGCGAATAGGTAACCTACCTAAACTGCCAGCTGGTTGGAATCTTGTGAAATAAGTTTTTCTGTTGTGTAATATAGTTTTATTTATTATGTCAAGTCACAAAGTTTTTTGTTATTGCTTCATTTGTCTCAACTTTAACAAGTTCAAATTAAAAACTTTGAAAAGGGTAAGCTATTAGGGAGTTAATGAACATTTTTTTTTATATTATTTAAGTTTATCTATGGTATTTGTTTAGCAATATGAAATTGAACGACGTACTGCAAGTATAAGGCCGGGCTAGGGTCATACACTCATATCAGTCAAGGTCAAGTTTGAAATGACGATAAGAAGTGATAATAATGTAAAACAAAACAAACCTTTCAAAAGTATTTCTAATCTACAAATGTAGGTAATAAAGTAAATGCAATTAATTAAGGCTAAGTCCTATTATTTTATGAGCATGTTGCTAGTTTAGATTAAAATATTGACTGAGTGTGAGTTTCTGTTGAGAATTTCGTGTAGTTTTCTGTGACCGTCACCTTGAGTGACCCAAAAGGATAATACACTATACAGCTAATTGTATTTACCATATAGGTACATAATAACTTAAATTAAACGTCAAAAAAATAAGTAAGTAGTAGAAGTACATAGTCTTATGCGGAACAAGCAATGATAATTTATATTAATTGAACCAGGATATATGTATTTTACGAAAATTCAGGCAGAATTACAAAAACCTGCGACTATCTTTTTTATTACTTCAGCCATTTTGGCTTTACCTTAGTCTTTATAGACATTTTTAGTAAATTGGATTTAATGAGGATTTTCGTTTTATTAACGAAAGAGTTCGTTTGAGTTTCGTTTTATTAATGAGAGTTTGCGTCGCACACGCGTTGCGTACGGACGCGCGACCGCCTCCGTGCGCTATCAAAAATGTCGACGGTGGTAAAGTGTAATAACTGCAATGTTGTTATTAATGAAGTCCTTGCATTTATTTGCAACAAGATTGATGTGATGGATGAAGAGAGCATTAGTCGAATATGTATTAGTGCATTCTCGGAATACGAAGTGAAAAATGCAAAAGATTTGCTATACGAGTCAATTTCGACAACAAGGCGCAAAAAGACAAGAAAACGTGATGGTAAAACTCTCCGTGAGATTGATGATATTATTTGTTTGCTCAAAGAAACGGATCCCGAAGAAATACCAATTTTTGTGGCACGGGATTTGCAAAAGTTGCCACCAGTACTGTTCGACCACGTAGATGTTACGCGGCTTCTCAAAGACTTATTAAAAATGCAAGGTGATATTAAGCAAATCAAGGAACAATATGTGACTGTGGAACAGATACAACCGTTGAAATCTGAGTTTGAATTATTAAAAAACGAGGTAACAGCAACGAGAACATCAATTTATGTTGAGGGTAGTAAGAATACATCATCCCAGCAGAACATCGAGACCGCGGATATTACGATTGTGAATCATGAAGAGGGTAAAAAATGTAAACAACGAAATATGCGCGGGAATCGGGCGTTGCACCCACCTCAGCCGAGCAGCGCGAGCGCGTCGGCCGTGGCGTCGGCGTACATGAGACCCGAAGATATGCCGAACAAACACGATCGCGAGACGAACGCGCCCGCTATGCAATTTGTCGTCCCCGAGTCTCAAGATAAAACGGCTCAGAGTCACGAACCCAACCCGAACATACACGAGCGGCAGCCGAGCGCGTCGCAAGTCGCAGCGGGACCTCAAGGTCAAGCGTCGAACTGTAACGCGGTGAAGCCGAAAATTCACGAGCGAGAGCCGAACCGAGCCGAGCAGGAGTCGCATGGACATACGGTCGCGATGAATGTACAATTGCATCAGAAATCATTTGCCGATGTTGCACAAGACGGAACATGGAAATCTAAAACTGTGCCTGAAGAATGGATACAGGTACAGAGAAAAAGATACCGGAATAGATTTGTGGGGAACAGAGGAAAAGCAATTGTTACGCCGGATTCTAATTTCAAGGCGGCAGAAATAAAAATTCCGATATATATTTATAATGTTGCGAAGGCTGTAACCGTGTGTAGCATAACCGAGTATATTCAAAATAAGGCGAATATTGAAGTTACCATGGAAAAAATGAATATGACAGTTGCAAAAGATTATGATTCATACAAAATATTTATACCTAGAAATAAATTGGACATTTTTATGGAACATGATTTTTGGCCGGAGGGTATAGCTTTTCGTCGTTTTGTAGATTTTAAATGGCGAACAAATGGCAGACATAACAAATTGAATTTAAACTTAAATAATCATAATGAATGTAGCCAAGTTAATTAGTTTTAATTGTAAAGGAGTGAGCCGCTCGAAAGAATGTGTCAGGCGAATTTGTAACTCAGCGGATGTCATAGCCTTGCAAGAGACTTGGCTCCTACCGCATGATATCCCTTGCTTGGGTAGTATAGACGACAGTTTTGCATACACCGGCAAGTCAGCAGTGGATACTTCGGCCGGTATACTGAGAGGCAGGCCATATGGGGGTGTGGCTTTACTTTGGAAGAAGGACGTGTTCCCAATAGCCACAGTCATCGAGTGTACCAGTGTGCGTTTATGTGCGGTGAAATTAGGCATAAATAATCGCTCTTTACTAGTATTTTCTGTATACATGCCTACAAACTCTATTGATAATTTATTAGAATTCACCGAAACTTTGTGCGAAATTAATGCAATTATCGAAAACAACAGTGTAGAGTCAGTGTACATGTTGGGGGACTTTAATGCCCACCCGGGTGAGCTATTTTATAATGAACTAAGTAGTTTTTGCATTGAACAGAGGTGGTCATGCGCGGATATAGAACTATTGCCACCAGAGTCGTATACGTTTGTCAGCGACGCGCACGGTTCGCGAAGATGGCTCGACCACTGCGTGCTGACGAGTGCCGCGCGGCTCTCTGTGTTAAATATTTCAATTTTGTATGATATTTATTGGTCAGACCATTACCCTGTCCTTATGGAGTGCAATTTAGATTTAGTTAAAGCCAAAGTTGTTTCAATTAGTTATAGTAAAAACAAGGTTATATGGGGAGACAGGGACAGTAGTCAAATTAAGAAATATATTAATATATGTAACTCACAGCTTAAGTTTATTGATTTTCCTGAGCAATGTAGTGAATGTGCAGATAGATTTTGTGATAACGTTAACCATAGAGTAATATTAGATAAAATGTACAATGATTTAGTTACAGTATTGACAGAAGCTTCAAAAGCGAGTAAACAATGTTGTAAAATACACAAGCGTAAAAAGTATGTCACAGGATGGAACAAACATGTCAGAGATAGTCACGTTATTGCCAGGCGTTGTTACATAGATTGGTTAGCTAGTGGGAAACCGACTTCGGGAGAAAAATATAATGATATGTGTAATTCTAGAATTATATTTAAACAGAAATTAAAATGGTGTCAAAATAATGAACAACAGATTAAAATGGATAAAATTGCAGATCAACATAACAAGAAAGATTTTAAAAATTTTTGGAAGAATACAAATAGCTTAAATCCGAAGCCTGGCCATCCCGTGAGTGTTTCTGGCATTCATGAACCAACTGAAATAGCTGAAGCGTTTCGTCTTCAGTTAAAGATAGACTCCTTGTCTCCTACAGACACTCACAAGGACGTAAAGAGATGTAAAAGTGCGGAGTCGGATGTCGCTGTCAGGTTCACTAATAAGCAGGTGAAGAATGTTATCCGAGGTATGGTCAAAGGCAAGTCACCAGGTCATGATGGTCTAAGTATAGAACATCTAAAGTACGCAGGAGCTCATTTACCGCGGATTTTAACAATGTTTTTTAATCTCTGTATTAGCCATTCATACCTACCAGATCGGTTAATGCATACAGTTGTAATTCCCATAATTAAAAACAGGAGTGGAGATGCCTCGGATATATCAAATTACAGGCCGATATCTTTAGCCACAATAGTGGCCAAAGTATTGGACAGTCTGCTTGACCAGCACTTGAATAAACATATCAACCTCCACGACCAACAATTTGGCTTCCGGACAGGTTTGTCAACAGAGAGTGCTATCATGTGCCTCAAGGAGACTGTTCAGTACTACGTGACCAGAAAGACGCCGGTGTATGCTTGCTTTTTGGACCTGTCAAGGGCGTTCGACCTCGTTTCTTACAGAAAGTTATGGGAAAAGTTGGAAGATGAAACGTCTTGTAACCAGGAGGTTGTGTCCTTATTGAAACATTGGTACAACAATCAGACTAATGTAGTGAAATGGGCTGGGGCGTCATCAGCAGTGTACAGGTTGAATTGTGGAGTGAGACAGGGTGGCCTGACCTCACCCAGACTCTTCAACCTGTATATGAACGGACTTATTGGTGAGCTCAACAGTACCGGCGTCGGATGTCACATAGACGGTGTTTGTGTTAACAACATAAGCTACGCAGACGACATGGTACTGTTGAGCCCTTCAATGGCAGCGTTAAAAAAGTTAGTTAGAATATGTGAAGTGTATGCGGAGGCTCATGGACTGAAATACAATTCGAGAAAGAGTGAGATTATGATATTTAAGGCTAGCAACAAAAGTTATGCAACAGTTCCTGTCACCTTAAGTGGTAGCGAGTTGAAGCAAGTCTCGAATTTCAAGTATCTCGGTCACTGGGTCTCCGAGGACTTGAAGGATGATAAAGACTTGGAGAGGGAACGTAGGGCGCTGGCGGTCAGAAGCAATATGTTGGCCCGCAGGTTTCGGCGATGCAGTGATTCGGTAAAAGTGACTTTGTTTAAAGCCTATTGCCAGTCATTGTATACGTGTTCTCTGTGGGTAAACTATACGCGGATGACGTATAACGCCCTGCGTGTACAATACAACAATACATTTAGGACGCTGCTCAGGTTGCCGCGGTTCTGCAGTGCCTCGGGCATGTTTGCTGACGCGCACACTGATGGTTTTAATGCCATCATCAGAAAACGCAGTGCTTCACTTCTTCACCGAGTGCGGACTAGCACCAATAGCGTCCTAAACGTATTGACTGATAGGTGGGACTCTCAGTTGCTAAGACACTGGTTAAGCCTTCACACTGTGTTGTAATTTGTATTTTATTTTATTTCTTTGATGTTTTGTGTTACCTACTTTTTATATGGACCTGGTCTGAAATAAAGATTTATTATTATTATTATTATTTCCTTTATTTCATTAAAATACATATAAATTACATTTTTAAATATAATATAAAAACAACATACATTTAAAAATATAAAAAATAGTGTCCAACCGGCAACGGGTACAGGGCCCAAGCTGCCGGTGGTCAGGGCTCCAGAGAGAGGAACCTCCTCACGATGCGCGCCGTGTCCAGAAGTACCGCTTTCTGAATCAAACCCTTGACCCAGACGCCCAACGAGAGCCTCCGAAGATGTTGATCGAGGCTCTTGGCTATTAAGCCATTGGCACTTACGACTATCGGGACAATGATTGCCGAGTCCACCTCCCACAAGTCGACAACCTCGTGAGCTAAATCCAAATATTTCAATTGTTTTTCTTTTTCTGCTTTCACGAGGTTCTCGTCATGGGGGATAGTGATATCAACAATCATTGTCCGACGCTCTGATCGATCGATCACCACACCACAGGATATTATTATTATTATTATTATCCCTAATATATTCAAATGATTAAAACATTTTTGATTATTTGAAATTAAGCCAGTTTATGGCCGATATGCAATATTTCGTTGCACCACAACGAAATCACACACATCAAAAGTGTGTAATCGGAAATTATGATAATGTTCGAAATGCTAGAGGGTGGAACGTGTCATTAATTTGAATGCACTTGTTAGCGTAGGACGAGCGTGTGCTCGTGAGCTCGTGTGCTCGCAGCGTGGAGCGGCGGCGCTGCCGCGCTGTGCGCGCTCGTGTGTGCACCGTCATTACGCTGCATTATTTGTTACGTTAGGGCTGGGATGGGCCTGTCCCTATCGCCGCCGAGTCCTACGCCATCCTACGCTCCCTTCTCGACGGGTATTTGAATAGGCTCGCGAGTTGCGTAACGCGCGGCCAATGACAGAGCCCCTGCACATGCACGGGGCGGAGTCGTTACGTCACCGCGGTCTGCCCCCGCGGCCGCGCAGCCGCCGTGACGTCACACCGCCCCTCGCGCCGCGCCCCGCGCATAATGCGCGCGATACCAGCGCCCATGCTGTCCGTGGCGTCGCATGGAAACTTGCGACAAAACACTCGTGCGCTCAAAGATGGCGGATGGGTCGCCCGAGGACCGCGCCGGCCCGAAACAAGTGAACGATTTAACTTTTTCCGCGCCCGATATTGGACTTGGTGACACAAAAAAGTGCAGTGACGAACCATTTGACGGCGATAGTGTAAAGTTATCGTTCTACAGGGAACTTGAAACGAGTGAATCGTGTGAGAAAAGTTATACGCGCGGCGTGGCTGCTAATCGCGCGGCGGTCGACGGCACGTATTCCCGAAAATCGTCTCATGCGAGCACCGTGGACAGCGACGACCGAAAGAAGAGATGCCTGGACAGATACGACAGCTCCGAATCTTCTGACAGGTTAGTGATTATAAATTTAAGTTAGCAATACGAGCGCCATGCTTCTGTTTGTAAGTTTGTTTGCGGCGCGATGTTCTGAGAGTCAATGCTCCAGTGACCGGAGGCTGTTTGATTTCGATGTCATGGCCATTGTTAAAAACTTTGGATGTTGCTAAGCGGCTTGAATTCGGTTGAACGCCCTCGGAATAGAATGCTGGGCCGCGGTACCGCGACGAGACGTATTACCATTTGAATTGTAGACACATAAAAAAACAGTCTCGTAAGTCGTTTAGACGATCATAACGGTGCTATTACGACAGAACATGATACTTAACAGATAACATCTCTATTACATACTTTCAATATTATCTAATTGGTTCTAGATCGTAACATTCTTACTATATTGCTCGTTAGCTGCCAAAAATAATAACCTTGGCTTTTAATTAGCATCAAGCTAACGGTAAAAGTCGTTTAACATCTTATTTTCAACTTTTTCCTTCCTTTCCTTCTTTTTCATTGCCTTCCATAGACCTGTATTATTTTTTCATAATTCTGCATGAAGGTAGGTATATGAAATCAAATCGAAACTAAATCGATCCTCTAAGTTTACATCTAGTTTTATGACTTAGTTTATGCCTTCTTTATCTCTGTATGAGTGGAACATATTACTTCATCTTGATGCTATAAGTACCACTCAAAGTACCTATATACATTAGTTATAATAAATATTATTTGATCAAGTGCCTAAGTCATATTTTAAATTACATGCATGCCATCATTACACTGATGAAGGAGTTATTACTAAAATATAGGAATTTATAACTTAATAATAATAAACAAGACTTGTTTACTTATTAAACAACTTGCTTAACTGACATAATAAATTGAGCAAGGTGTAACCTATTGTCCTAACTTTGACAATGATTTCAAAATAAAGTTCACAGAAATTTGTTTTCAACTTTCTTTCATAACCAGCTTCTTTTGGCCTTAGTTAAGAAATTCTTATTTACCTACTTACCCGTTCATTAATAAGTTTGGTCCTACATCATTTCTAATAGATTATAGATACTTATAGAATACTCTACTTGATTGCAATATTTAAATCAGTTGCATGGTTTGACTTCTATTGTTAGATAATATAGTGAGAATTTTGTCAATCTTAAAATAAAAAAGTTTCACTAGTTGCAAGGGTTACACCCTTCCAGTTCCACTAAGAAATTACAGTATAAGATGTTGTAGTTTCTCCGGTAATTATTATAACAAATTAGAAAAAGTATTTATTATTTTAAAATTACAAAGCCCTCAGCATTAACCTAGTACCTTAGATTAGTAAAATTCTTTAACAATTTATAATACAAAAAAAGATTACAAATAAAATAACACAAGATTGTATTGAACTTGACTCTGTTTTAATATCAAGGTAAACTTTGGTCATTATCACGCTATGACGTAAATTTCACACAAGATATGATAAAAAATAATCTCTTTTGTCTTTGAGTTTAGATGGTATCATGTAGGTACTTACTCTGATTGTGTGCTATCTACTCACTAATAATAAATGTGCAATAGTTTTGTACTTTACATCATTTTTGTAGTTCGAATGATATCTCTCCCTCAATAATTTAATAAGACACATTTAAAAATTATTTTATTGAGTAAATCTTAAATTAGAATACAGTTTACTGATTTACCAACAGTTTATTGATTTATTCTTAATTATTAGTGAAGTTTTCAGTAAAGCATGCTTTCCATTTTAGTTTTATAAAAACTGTTTTACAATAATGATAAAATTATGTGACATTTCAATCTTTGTTTGAAAGATATGTTGAAAAAGTGCTCTATAATAGATGTTCCATATGACTCCATACTTTCCAAATTATCCCAGTTTACTGTATTACATAACTCTGTCATGCGATTGATAATTTATAAGGTTAATTAATAAGGGTAATTAATAAGGTTAGACAACATACCTTAATTTACCCCTAATCATAAAAGATAAGGATAACATGAATCATAAGAGAAATATTATAACCAGTATGTGATAACGTTCTGCAGTGTATTATGACTGACTACGCTATTTTAATTTAGTTGTATGACTTAGGGGAATAGAAAAGCATTTAGCATAGGTACATATTAGATTCAGACAATACAACAATTAAAACTTGGCATGAAGTGTATTTTTTGTTTTGGTGAATAATTTAAAATGGTGCAACATTAAAATTTATTGCACTATTATTTGTTTGTTTTTTTTTATAGTAGTGTTGAAATTGATAGCTTTTTGTTTATTATAGTTAACAGCACATAAGCATTTATTGTGTGTTTTAAAATTTTTATGTACATAGAATTCTGATTTCTAATTATTTTTTATATTAATTATGGTCTTTTTACCATTTATTTTATGTAATTATATGCCTTTGTGTAAATTTAACAAAAACATCCCTATTATAATTTACAATTATTTATATAATATTTTGAATAAAATTACAGTATAGTAATGAATCTAACACAATACAGTTAAATTTACGTAAAGCTACATAATTTGTCTACAGTGCCGATTTAGTAGGCGCAGTTTGATACCACGTTTAGATAGCGTCAGTTAAGTGGGTGATATGTGGGTCACCTATTACTCTGATAACGAAGGCTGGCGACGTGTAATGTACGAATTTAGGTGTGGTTGGGCGGGCCATAGTACTTGTATCTACAAATACATGCGCGTATACAGTTATTGTTTTGTAATTGTAGATTGGTTTTCTCCTACGCTTTGTTGATATGTTGAGATTTTTGATACGTGTATATACGTAAATGCTATATTTGTTATAAGCTATAAATATAGACAATGGAAAACCATTTCTTTTATTAAAACATTGTTGGATTAATAAGAATTCTACCCACATTTTTTTCGCCATCTGTAAATAATTATTTTGCGGATTTGCAAATGAACGAGATACCCTACTCTAGTACGTTTTGTTCGTAACACTACCTGCATTAGTGTTGTCTTGTTAGGTGTATAATTTGAACCTCAAAATAGTATTAGCTAATCCAAGTATCAATTAATATCTATTTTCTCTCATCCACAAAGTACTATTTGTCGAATATTTCCGCATTCGTGTGTGGTGGGCTTTATCTGTTCATTGTAATGTAATTTAAGTAGGTATAGAATTGGTACTGATGAAAGGTTATTGTCGTTCTTGTTAGTTGATAGGCGCATGATTGTAACGTGTCTCTTGCTCTATGTTTTATACCAATCTAACTATTTCAAATTCAATTTAGTTTTCAAGACCTGCTTAAAGGACTTTGAATCTTATTCAAATCAACTTCAAAAAGAAAGACTCAGAAGGAGGTTTTTATATCGTCAGTTTTTTTTTATGTAACCTCAGAACTTCAGACTGGGGGAACGGATTTGATTGATTATTTTTGTATTTAACACGAAATAGCTGTAAATTTGTACTAAGAAGTTTTTCTCGGTAATTTTTATTTGAAGTCGGTTGTACTTTATTGTTCTTAAAAATATTATTTTAGCTAGATATAGATAGTGTCGTTTTACTGAACGTTTATTTGTGTATATTTTGCTATTGATTTCGAGTGTTTTTAGTTCCGTACGGTATCGGGCTAGTGGTAACTTAAACTTCATACTGAAGTGCTTTCAACTCGAGCGTTTCCAACATAGACACTGGGCACTTGCAAACCACTTCTCAAGCTCTCACTACATGGTGTAACTTTACTGTTAAACTATCTTTAAGTATTTTCAAGTAATGTTTTTATTCGTGCAGCTGATTGCTGTAGAATGTGATAAAGTGGCTTCCTAATGACTTGAATAAATACATTTACTACTTACTTATGTTGATGTCAGCTGTCATTGCTCCCGAGTCCGAAAATGATTCTTTCTCATTGACGAATTAGACAATTTCCTGTTAAATAATCAAATAATAATTACATTTCATTTCCGTAACGTATTAAGACTACTGAGAATAATGCAGTTTTATGATAATAAGCACGATCTGATGTCACAAAAAATGTAAATTTTAATGTATACTAGTGTAATTAGCTTCGGCCGTTCTAATAATTAAATAAACAAATACTTATTTTTCGTGAAAGCCTAATAATTTTAGTCTTCTTTAATCCAATCAGACAAAAATATATACCCTAGATACAAAAAGTATGTCGTAACTTCGCAATAATATTACTATAACACATACAATATAATAAGTGTAATCACAGCGCTACAGTATTTGTTGATATACGTATTATCTGGGGTTGCTGAACTGAGATGCACCTAGTTGTATAACACCCACTTTGTGTCATTGTGCTTATTGATAACTCCAATTGAGATATTACGTTGTAGAGAACTTTGGATGTAGGTATATCGGGCATGACGCTCGAAACATACAGGAGAATATTACGCGGCTGTCTCTTGGGTATTAGCAGGCTTTGACCGGTTTTGATTTTATCGGTATTTGTGTATAAATAAGGTTCACTAGCAAAGCTAAATTATGTAACTATTTATAGATTGTTGTATCGAATTTATACTTTTTTTCCATAAGTAGATTAATATTGGCAATATTTCAAATTATAATTAAAAATGTTTATAAAACTTACAGGTGTTTTAAAAAATAGCATTATAATATATGCTGACGGTTATCAGATTAAAAATGGTACTGATGCAACAAAGTGAAATATATTTTCCTTGGATGTAATAAGTAGACCAAAGGTTAGAAAATTCTCAACAGTAACCGATTCTACATATCATACAATATTGCTGAAAACCAGTCCTATCGTAAATCAATTGATAAAACTTTATCTAGGGTTCAATAAAATCGATAACAACGAATCGAACGGTTATCGCGTCATCCCCATGTAACTGTTTTATGGAGTTATGTTGTAATTGTAACATGGTAACCGTAATCTCGTGATAAAGGGCCTGCTAATGTGATACCTGTCTTGGTTTTCCCATAAACTAGTTATATGTACTTATATTATCCCATGACATATTTAAGTATACGAACATTTTATGTACCTAATTCTTTTATTACATATAATTATTGTTTTATTTGGTGTAAAATGAATTATGTACTCAAATATACAAGGTTCACTTTCAAGGCGCTTCGTCACAATGAGAGATAATAAACTTTAAAATTTCGAACTGCAATAATGCATTTCAATACCTTCAAGTGGTTTAGATGCAATTTGTGCAATGCCAGATATCAGCAATATGTTGGCAATAAATCTCTATTGAAACCAGGTATCATGCCAGAAACAATTGAAATTCACGTACATAAATAATTATAAATAATGTGATTCTGACGCGTCATGGAGTCATTCTTGTTGTTACCAAAACGCCTTGAAGTCAAGAAAAGCAGTTTACTTTACATACCAAATATTCTGTATTCTGTAATGTTCATGGCGATTTATGGATTATGTGTCTATAAAACGGTGTATAAGCCATCCAAATTGTTTGCAAAGAATAAACTTCTAATTTAAGAAGGCATTATAAAATTCAAAACGAATTGCCTAGTATTAAATTCGCTTTGTTTTAACTGCCGAACTGGCGCGAAAGTTTTAAGAAGTGACGTGGAAGCGCCTTAGAAAATGAACAAAGTTTGTTGCCGGTCGGTAGGTAGTAGGGCATTCACGCGAGCCTAAGCCACAAAGGGTGAGCTATAAAATAAAAAGTTAGGAGTTCTAACCGGGCGTGCCGGGGGACAGCGAACGGGTTCCCGGGCGCACAATGGTATGTTACTGTTTACGAGTCGACTTTAAATGCCAGCCTCTATAAGACCCTAGATATTTTCTACGACGCATAAAAGTAATATACAATTTAAATGTGAAGAAAGTGTAGAACACACCTGTCTTAGTCATCCAGTTGTTTCTTTGTTAGCGCAGCAAATTTGTATTCAATGGAAACTTTAAAATTTAAAGTGACAGTATTGAAGTTCAGCTTGCGCTTTTTAACTTATTTTAGAATAAAAAATGTACTTGAGAATAAATTATATGTAAATTGGGAACTTTCTAAATTCTGTACACAAACTTGTCTTACATAATACAGTCATTCTCTTTGCCACGTTTGCATTCAATTTATAGTGTAAATATTAATAAAATCAGCTGTTTTTCACCATCGAATCAGCTGGGTATAAACCCTTATAACATGTACTTACCCCAGTGCAGCGCGCGACCGGTTGGCCGCCCCCTGCGCGCTCCTTCCCCCCTGTCATTAGAAGCGTGCGCGGGCGCATTGGCCCTCGGCCGTTGCGCATGCTCCGACTTATGGGCTCAGAACGGTGGATGTGATTTGATTTGAATTTCGGAACAGTCCGCCTTTTAGTTTAAGACCTTGTAGAATGCAAGTAAAAACTTAACGATCAGAAAAGCATTGGAATTGGAAATTGCGTTTTAAAAAACGCAGCAACGATTTACGTTTATTGAAATAAGTAGAAGTAGGCTGTTTTTTTTGGAAAGAGTGTAAGTTTATATAAAAAAATGAGGTGATCAAGATTTTTTTGCAATACATAAAAGAGCTTTGCAGATTTTCCATCAACTGAAAAATGCTTCACTTGAATACGTTGCTTAAGGCAACTAAAAAGAACGACTAACCTCATAAGCATAAACGTGCTTTTATTGACGCTACATACTGAAAGTGAATGAGGGTAGACATAAATATTCCATAGCACTGTACCACACAAAGCCTTAGACCTCGTAAAGCTCAGTCTTCAATAGCAATCGTATGAAAAATGATTACGGCCGGAGATGATACGGAATTCCTGTCTTTGTGGTGATCAGAGCACAGACAAGTTTGTAATAAAGCGACACTGGTCCGGTCAGGTAGAAACTGAGTCATCAACGCCAACTCTGGTCGTTCAACTTTCATTATTGTTTATTTATATTTTTATTGTTCGGGGTTTGACGCGTGCCTATTAAACGCATCGCAATTCTTGTGACGTATGATGCATTTATATAATAATAATACGTTCAAACTGCAATAAGATCCAGATTCTTAGAAGAGCATAATGTGTACAACATAAAAGAAAATTAAAAATCTACCCTGGCAAAAAAAAAAATAGGAAATAACGCAGTCCATACATAGTAACACGCGAGAAGTAATAGAACAAATTCTTTATCTGATGACGTATGAATCTACAAAAACACGCTAATGAATGAATTGCGTAACTATGTAAATTATGTGTGACGTGAAATCATCTTAACGTCACACTATCATGCTGAAAAATTACTCAGCAAAAACGTATTTGTAATTTCTTACTCAATTTTCTTCTGACTGAAGTATTTTCCAAGTAATCACAAAGAATAAATTTTAAGTAATTTGAAAAAGTGCACAAACTTTACAAAGGATTTCAACTCAAAGCATTTCTACTTCTAGCGGAGTCAGTTCACGTAACTCTAGGCTTAGTGAACGTGGAATGTAAATAACCTTGGAAAATACCAACCTATCGGGTATTATCCGCATTTGTTTACTTTGAGATTGAAATATTGACGAGCACTTGTGCCTTAAAGGCAATTGTTTTTGCACTAGTAATTTTATCAGACTTTGGAACGACCATCTCTTTGTTCGAGCCTATGGACCGGCGATAACTTACATCGATATTATATTGATTAATGTTTCTATTGTAAGATCAAATAAGGCGATATGTCCTAAAACGGGAATTTTCTTAACGACACTATTTCTCCATTTCAAACTTAATTTAATCGACATGAACAAATTGTAGCTCCAAAGAAAATTGTTAATTAAAACAGGATAACTTCATCGCAAGTTTTTGTCTGTATCGCTTGCGGAAACCTCATTTGCACATATTTCATGGTATTTAATTGCGTGATTAATGAGTTTCAATTTATCAAACAGGGGAACGACATCCTTCCCATATAGAAATTCCAACAATTTATCATAGAATTAATACGTGCCTGAAAATAATTTATAGTTTACCAGAGTTTACCTCATTTAGTGATTGTGTTTTCCTGATGGTAAATAAAATTTAACTTTATGATGCATGAAAGTTTGATAAATTTTTGAATGAATCACCATATTATTGTCTGGTTTTCGTTTCACATACCATGTGTAATGTTTGTGTCTTCTTTGGTTGTCCGAGACCAACGGCAATCATGTCATTATTATAACATATTTCATTTTCAACAACTTGGCACAGGATTATTGCTGAATATGTTGTTTATATGACACATATAAATAAATTACTCAAGTAAATAGTTTATAAATACAAAAGATGTCATTGTTCAGTTAGTTGACCTAAAACAAGGTTAATTTGACAAACGGTTCTCTTTTTCTATTAGCAGTGAACTAAGAATGTATGTTATGGTTTTACACCCACATAGAGTATTTCTCATGTTACCCGTCATGAAGAATCAGTGCAGTCAAAAGGCATGTGATGTACAAACTGGTTTCCCGCTAATGCAATTATCGGTTGGTCCGTCGGGGCTGCTCTAAGTGACCGAACGATACGTGAAGACGTCGGGACCGTGTAACGTTTAAAATTAAAAAACCTTTTATGCTTGTGGTAGTATTCTTCCATAGACAAACTTGAAGAACAATAAAATTCATGTTGGTAGGTACATGAAGCCCACAGATACCGTTTAAGAATCTCTTTTCATATATCTTTATAAGTTTTATAGATAATGTAACTTTTAAGTCGCTCCAGAGAAACGACGTACAGAGGTACTCACTATTTAAACTATCTTAATATTTATTTTAGATGTATTTAACTGGAAACTACCATACTTATGGTTTTCCCTATGAAAATTAGCCATGTCAAGTGAATGTTTTTAATTCGTCATGTCAATAGTTTTGGTACTTTTGGTACCTGGTGTTGAAATTTAACAAGTAAAACTGTGAAATATTTAGATTATAATTATATTTTCTTAAAGCATTTTAGGAACTGAAAAAATTATTAAGTAAAACTTGTGGAACATCGACAAAAAGATTAACGAAGTTTGATTTCGTGTACTTCAAAGTTTAATAGCTGTCGATTTAGGACGGTCTACCTTGCTGGATTATACTTCAGTTTTTTGAGCATGTCGAATTCACATAGGTATAATTCGTACATCTTCTCGGAATCCGTAGCTGTCCTATCCTTTGTTTTATGTAAGGTCAATTAAAATTTGTTTTATTTTATTCTTGTCCCGCTATTATGTTTGCAATTATATTTCATATAAATATCGATGCCCGTTTAAAATATTGACGAGGTATTTTTCTTTAAACGCCCCAGTATGCAGCTGTCCCTTGCCACAGGAACACACCTGCTTTAGTTACTCAGTATCTTTCACCTTTGACATTTGACGAAAAATTTTATGCCGATCCGAATATTTATCGTCCTCATAAATACTTATCTGTAACTTATAACGTGTATCATTTTCGAGCCTTTGGGAGCTTCTTTATTACAGTTCACAAATGGTCACCGCCCACGCGTTCTGTAATTGACTCGTACACATGTCACGAACTACATTTTAATGGTCAACTATCTCTTTGTTTCGAAAGAATACGATAACAATCTTTCTCAGAAAAACTCCTACTAAGTCTTGTTCACATAGAATTTTGATTTGTATGTAATACGGATCTATGACAATTACAGCTATTAACATTTTAAACGCTGATCACGAAATATAAAATGGCTTGTGTAATTAGGGACTTCGCGGACGATTAAATGTGCTGGACCCTTTGTTATTATTTTAATTATAAACGTTTAGTCTACCAAATGTAACGCCTAAGGCGGCGCGTGCGCCGGTGCGTCATTCTTGCATCTTTAGACTGCGATTACTAGTTTGGTTTTTGTCTAGTTTTTATTTGAAGGACGGTCAAGGACGTCTCGTAAATTTAGCGAACGACTTTTTGTGTTATGCTATAATAACGTTAAAACTTGTCTTAACAGTTAAATGCATACTATAAATAATAGTAGTTTATTTTAATACACTAGATAATCTTAGCAAATTCTAGACAATACGAGACGTTTTTCACTATATATAGGTACATACGTATGGCGATAGCGATACCTTCTTCAGACTTCCAGACGATGAGCGACTGGAGGGATAACATATCCAGTTAAATACAAGCGTCTTCTTTCGGTAGATAACGGATTCCATGCAGTTTTTTTGTGATCCATAGAAATTAAACGTTTCTGTCAGGGATAATCTTTCCCCTAATTCATCGAAGAATAGAACACATTTTCCCTAAAAAACCCTTAAAAAACAGCTATTGATGGTAGCTCGATCTCGCAGCTACAATAGTTGTGTTTTTTCATCACTAAGGACACCGTGTGAAATCGTAGCGAAGCATTTCTCATTTCCTCAAATGGCTTCTAAACAAGAATTCCAACGCAAAAAAGCGTTATCTCGACCTGAGGAGTACTGCTCACGTAATACTACACGTATATCTATGCACATAAGCGTGAAGGCATTCGAGAGCCCTTCGTACGTATAGCTAAGTCAACAATTTATTGGACCCCATCTATCAAGACGGACGTCGTCGCATTGTCCAATTGCATTCCTTATATTTCGACAAACGATTTAGTAAGCAACAAATTCTCCGGCTGGCAGTAATTCCGATTAAATTCTCACTTAATTAAAAATGAAGATGTCTTAATATCTTTAGACACGATTATCTACACAAAATCTAATTAATGAACGAGATTATTCTATACTAAAGGAAATCTGTGTTTCTATCGAGTATTACAGAAAATAGTTTTCAACTTCGCGGTTAACGAACCGATAACTTCGGGATATAAGACGTTATTGAAATAAAGACCTACACTGAATAATGAATTAAGAAAAACTTACTATAAACCAATGAAACAAAATAACCATAGCATTAATCATTAAAGTAATTTTGTTTTTTCTTCAACACAACTTTACTAGCTTTTTAAGTAGATAAACATCTAGTAATTAAACTATCAAATCATTTAATGTATTAATACTAAGAATTTTTTTTTTTTTTTTTAAATAAATGCGGACAACATCACATACATTGTTCTGAACCCAAAGTAAGTTGCCAAGGCACTTGTGTTATGGAATTCAGATACAACGAAGGTACCACAAACACCCAGACCCGAGACAATGTAGAAAATGTGAATTTTTACATTGACCCGACCGGGGATCGAACCCGGGACCTCAGAGTTAGCGACACCTTGAAACCGGTGCGTACGCCACTCGACCACGGAGGTCGTCAGAACTTGAACTTGAAATTGATAACTTAGATGGTAAAAATACGCACGAAAAACAAAAACTTTTGTTTTGGAGTTGAATTTGTCTCAAGTAATTCAAAACGAGTTTGAAATAATCTAGGGGGAAAAAACCTTTTGTTGTTACTCGAATTTCCAATTTGGCTTAACAGCGGCGATCATGATAGATCTTTGTAACAGTCACCGACGCACACCTCGCGAATTTGTTTCCATGCTACGGCACAATATTAATTTGGCATTACATAGGTCTAATTTCGCGTGATATACTACGAGAATATTTGCCCCCAGGCCTCGGGGGTAAACACCAATTAATCCTGGCAACACGATACATTTCAAGGGAGAAGGGGGACTCTGATGGCAGATTGCTGCATAATCCCACTGCATTTCTACTGCTTCCGATGCAATCGGCCACGAGAGGGCGTTTACAAAGGGGAATCGTTCAATGGACATCACAGGGGCTAATATATTTTCTTTACTTCATTGTTTGTCTGGGAATCGATCAAATTGTACTTGAAACCTTACGGTTTAGGTCACATTCAGGAAATTTCATACTGGGAAAAGAAAAATAAATAGCAGGGAGTAGTTCGTTACGGAATAATGTTCCTTGAGACAAAACTAATATGATATTTATGTTGTGGTATAGTATTTCCAAAATTCACAGCTGATACAGAAACGGCCTTTTTTATAATAATTAAATTTATTTATATTTAGTGATGATGTATGAAAAAAAAAACCATGGGGTAAATTACCATTTAGAAATATCAAAGAGGGGTTGAGAGTGTGTTGGGTAGGAACCCCAAATATTTTTTCTATCGTTTCGAATGTCTAAACATTATTTAATTTTGCTTCTTCACGTTCATTGTCATTTATTCAGCTGACTTGACAGTTCGTAACCGAAGTGCTTTTTGGAGGCTCACAAATATCGAGCACTTTAACAGCGAGTCACGTCGGCCGACAAAGTTCTGTACTTACACAAAGTTTACGATTGCCATCTCGTCCCCCCTCGGCCCTCTCGAGACGCCACCGAAGGTATTTGTTAATTACCTCGAAACGCAACACCGTTAGACGTTAACATGAAACTACTAAATTAATTTCTTATCTCATATCTTTACATAGAGTAGGTATACCAAACTGACAGTTTTCGCATACAATTAGTGAACGCCGAAATAAATATTGGATTATAATAAACCAACAGAATGCTACATAAAATAAGTTCTTTTTTTACATTGTATGTTAGCGTGTCCGTGTGAAAAGTTTCGCTTATCTTTTATACTACCTTTACCTCCTTTTCGTTTTTTTGTTGAGGTTGGTAAGTCTGGCAACCGTGGTATTTTATTACTACGATTATTAGGGGTATTTATAATCATATTAGCTATAATTTATTTCCCTTTGTCTATGTAGATACAAATTATTTTAAAGGAGTATTTAGTTGTAAATAGGATATAACATCTATTGGTAACTGCTGCCCGCTCGCTTTGATAATGTACTTAAAATTATTTTATAGTTTACCACCTGTCTAGGGTAAATTGGAATAAATAATAAAATTGACATTTGCACAGAATTAATTTTAGTAGTAGTATATAATTAGTAGGATTATTTAGTTAAATAAATCAATAGAACCCACCTAAGAAATGGAACTGTAAGTTTTATTTAATTACGGGTTTGTGAGAATTAATTACTTTAATGACTGAAAGAGACGGTAGCAAGCTACCAATATAATGATATTCACTATTCAAGTCAGTTTATCGGCGTTCTTTAGAACTTTGCGCTGTAGGAAATTTTCTTTACAAAAAGTTTACGTCTATGTCTAAAGTCAGATGGGTGCTTTTAAATAGGTTTACCTATTTGCATGTAGAACTATACCTATATGACGTTAAATTCCCACGAGTGTTCACGGGACACGTGAGTAGTTCCTATAAAACTTTAAGTAAATTCTTGTCAATGTTAATTAATTTTTGCTTTTTAATTGCTCTATAATAGCCATCTTCGTGGGATACTCGAATTTTTACCATCTACCTGTCTCTCATGCTCATGTAATGTATGCATAGCCCCTGAATATTCTTCCGAACTACAAAGATGTCTATCTAAACTCGTTACGTTTGATAACTGCTGCGATTACATTCTTTATTATGACTGGACTCACATATTCATGTTATTAGTTAACAAGTCGCCATGTTGAGTGTGTATTCGGGTAGGAATTTTAATGAAAAATGTTGTCGTCTTTTCGCAACAAAGTTAAACGAGGTCCAAAATAAAACAACGCACAAAATAAAATCGATAATCTTACAAAAATACATTCGAATCGATATAGACGAGAAGAGTATTCCGTATATCGATATTTGCCGCGATCGCCTCGATAAATCAGCGTTCCCTGCGCCCGGCTTGACCATTTTATTAAATTCCACGATTAAATACCCGCCAGCAACGTTAAACGAAAACGTTTCGATATTATCGCGATATCTCGACACCTCGACTCACCTCGCCCTGTTTATAATTACGAGCGCGCCGGCCCTCCCGAGTCCCGTCGCGCGGCCGACTGCTGCATAGCGAGCCACTTCTCGCTTAGCACAGATCCCACCAGAGCCGTACATACCACCGCTTACCGACTATTTTTTTTTTCTGAAACAAATTACTCTCTGTAAAAAAAAATCCTTTGTGTGGGTTTGTTATGAAAAGTCTTTTAAATGAACTATGAAAAACTTACGGCGCAGTTGTTTCATTTTAAGTAAAGTGAAGGGATATTTTTCGATACAAAATAGCATTATTAACAGTACCTGAACACAATTTAAATGTTTTTATGATATTTACGTGTTTATGATATCATCTCGATGTAGTTACGTAGGCTTTCAAATTAAAGGAGACCAGTGGTTTTTGGTGTAGCTTGAACAATTCCTAAAATAAAAATGTTACATTTCAATAATAGTTTATACATTATTAGTACCAACTAAACTTAGTTAACTAGAGTTACATTTTTTTTTTCGTTAAACTTAATTCTATTAAAAAGCTTTACAGAAATGACTTAATTCAACCAACTTTTGAAATTATTAGAGATCTCACATGAGATGCCAATGTTGGAATACGCTATAATTATAATATTTCTATTACTCCATGAGTAACGACGTCATGGTTCAACAGATTATAAATACCGTGCTTTGTCCAGTACTCTTTAAAAGGATTTGGGTCCCCGGTCCCCCTAACTAACGAGCAGGTGTGACTGACGTTTAGGAAGGTCCCACCTAACGTGGAAACTTACCGGACCTGTTCCGCCAGGACATCAGGGTCCTATACAACTACCAATGCGGAATCGTGAAATAGTTAAAAAAAGTTATTAATATTTTTGTTTTTCTACGAATGTGCCGTGACTGGCCAATTTCTAAACAGAGGAAAACACTACAGCGAAGGTTTATTTTATGACGTGATGGTGATACTTACTTCAGTGGACGTAAAGGTTTAAAGACGACATAAACGTCAGCGGCGCTAAGTGGTTTGCTTTTAGAAAATAATGATCATGACAACACTGAAATGTGCCATTATAGTCAGACACACATAAGTTGCTCAGAGAATATTTAAATAACAATTTCAATTAAAATAAAACCAAACCGAACCATCAATATTCCATTAATTGATTGACGTTCTTCAATGTCCGGGTAGCTGCCGCAGTGGGACACGAATTAAAAAAGTACTATTGCATAATATATTTTAAATCGATAAAGCTCTCTTAAAGGCGAGCGCTGACAGCCACGGTGCCTTGCTAACAACGCATTAATAACAACACCATGTGCATAAGTCAGGGCACGCGACACGTAGAAAGGTCTAACGTCATCGACCTAGAACATCTGCTTCATACAGGCTGGTTCTAGAAATATCACGTGTCTAGAAAATGTGGCGTGAAGAATTTTATGCGTTGGCGGCCGGTGCAGCCTGTGTGAGAGATTTTATATGAGTTCCTGCCCAGTTATCGATTTAATGTATTATTCAATATATTTTAATTTTATCTACAACTTCCTGCCATCGCCAAGGAATATTTGAGAGTTTAATAATATGTTAGAATAAACATTTATGGCTTATAAGTTTCAGTCCATATAAAGAAGGGTTTATGTTAGAAATATAAGCGGATCCGGTAAGGGAGATTTGATGATCTCGCGCAGGGGGAAGCAATATAATTATCTGCAATCAACAATGAGAAGTATAAAACATTGTGTTGTTGTTCAGCACACCCCCTCGTACATAAAGTTATCGCGTTAGTGTCCATTAGCGATGTGTACGTGCTACACACGAGTACATCTGCCTTAATACTAATAGCCTAATAAATTGTTGTTGTTTTCTTTAATAAAACACTAAGGGCACAAGAAAGTGGACTGTTTGCAAACATTTAACTTATCGCTGATTATTTTGTGTAAACGTGTAATTGTTTTATTGTCTATCAACTGTCCCATGGATTCGTTTTTATTGTTCGGTGGTAATGATGGGCAGCTGCGGCGCCGCGGGGGAGAAATGTCACGGCTTAACTCATTATATGGACAGGACAATAAGGATCCCTGCGATGAACTCATTCTACTGTTTACTTTCTGACAGCAGCGCCGCCCTTGCTGAATGTAGTATCGACCCGACACGTACAATGCTGAGCCTACTCGGCCAAATAATTTCCGATTAGATAAAACTGTGATCCCAATGATAAATGTCACGTTATGTTTAATCATTGCGTCACATGCTTATAATTACATTGCGGTCAATGACTAATCAACAAAAATATCAAAATGTTGAAATCAAGGATTGTAATAATGAGCAGAGACACCGTCACAGAAAAGTTTAATCAACATTAAAAGATAACTGTATCGAATAAATTCATATCATTAAACCAGGGACCGGACAACCCCACTTTAGAGTTAAGCCGTTTGACAGGGTAACCCGTACACGGGGTAACTCATATCGCAGTGTTACCTTTTGTTCGAGTTACATCCTCGAAACCCAGCGAAATGGTTAACACCTTCATTATGGTAACCACGTGAAGGGGTTAACCCCTTCAATAACTTAACCCTTTGAAGTGGTTACCTTCACGAAAGGCTTTTATTCGTGTTACCCTGAATTACCCACTAAGCTTGAGCTGCATACTTGCACCCTAGCGGCCCCTCATTGCTTTACTAAGACTACAGCTTATTTTCTTCTATCGCCGACGCGTCGCGCCGCGACTCGCGCCTCTCGGACAAACTACCTACGCGCGAAACGTCATATAGGTAACTAGCTGTTGCCCGCGACTTCGTCCGCGTGATTAGAAGATATAAGTTAGGAATTTTTGAACGAAAGCCTATGATTAATTAGATTAGTATTTAGATTAATATTTTTCCCCGTATTTGCCACATTTTCCATTAAATCTTCGCTCCTATTAGTTGCAGCGTAATTTTATATACCTAGCCTAAAACCTTCTTCGATTATTGGTCTATTGAACACAAAATGAGATCAAATTTTTTAGATGAAATTATTTATAATAATTTAAAAAAAAATCGAATACAAGTTTTTTTGCATTTTCTGAGAAGATTTGACGGGTGAATTTTCGATTGAAAATTAGAGTGTTTTTTTATATTAATTCAAAATAAGGTGAAAAAATAAATATTTTTAATCAAATAAATTACAGCGTATTTGGGACACAAAAAAGTAAGTTTTCACCAAATTTCGTTACAAAAATATTTTTTTGTAAAAGATAAAAATAAAAAACCACAATCTTGGTTTTTTAGATTTTTCACATAAATTTTGAGGTTATGTGAAAAAAATGTAAACACAAAAGTTTTAGATCTTTTTCTTTTAGAACTTTGCCATTTGACTTTTTTCGATACGAATTTTAGTTTTGCCGGAAATCGATAAAAACCGTTTTTTACTCTTCAAACGTCACTCCCACCCCCTTCCCGACCTCAGATCGCCCGTAAATTATTTTTCCTTTCATTTTTATAATATTCCCCTCCTTTTCTAATGGGTTTCATCCTACTATTTTTTTTTTGGTTTTAAAAATTATCGACCCTGGTCTACAAGTGTAGACACGAAAAATATATATCACAACGTTTGAAAAGTGCGACAAGCAAAATTAAACTGTAAGATCATATCCACAATGATTTTTATTCCATGTTTACAAGTCGCTCGGTAAATGCAACAATGGCGCCGCTGGGCGGTAAGATGTCACGTGCGCTCGTGGTTATACTATTTTCAAACTAATGTCTATGATAAAGAGTGCATATTGCATTGTCTTAGGTTGGAGTGGGTTACCCTGTTACAGTGTTACAGGGTAGTAAAGGGTAACCTGTTCGGAACAGGGTTACAGTAATCCGTTCGAAGGTGTAACATATGTCATAGGGTTTTTTCTTGAAGCGCTTAAAAAAACCCCTTCAAAAACCCTTTCAATGAGTATCCGGCCGGTCCCTGCATTAAACACACCCATGATGCGTAGCGTAATGGTGATAACACAATATGTAAAAAACTAGTTTAACATGAACTGTACCTTTATTCTTGTTTTGCTTCTCCAGTCATACAAATAAAAGGAACTCCATGAACATCAGTCAATTATGGCAAACACTTAAATTGGAAGCCTACACTCCCCGCGTGCAGCTTGTCGCGAAAAAATAATATTTCGTTGAAAAACTGAAATCGATTACACAATTACAAAGACTGCAAAGCAGTAGTTTGATTTATGCGTTGTCCACGTACGACGATTGCATAATTGAGGCGCCTGCACTTTAAACTGGTTCGATATTTCATAGTAGCATTTCGATTTTACAAGTTTTTTTTTTTTGCGACGGGTGCGACATTAATATGCATTCGAAGCGCGTGCCGTCGGTCAGCTGTTTCTTCTATGCGGCCGCAAGCTGCGCGCGCCGTAAAAGGAAACAAGACTTGTGGATGGATTACGTCGATTACATCGCAATTATTCGTCCGGACCGAGAGCTGCCTACGTAACATTGGAGCACTTTCGCGATCTTTGTTCGGCGCGACATTGACCTTGCTGCGTTGGCCTTATGTAATGTTTTTCGGCGCTCGCTTCGTTGTCATTGAACTTCGTGTTCTTCTCATATACATGTGTAAACACGCGTCAGTGATTACCTTGCGAGAGATCATTATCACATTTAGCATCGGCACGAACGTTTTGTGGACGTAAAATAAGTATACTCGTGTTAGCTACACTCATCGCCATTGGTATGGCCGCGTCGTAACGCGATATTCGCATGCGCTGTGCGATCGTTTTTATCGCTCGCCCATGCCTTGACGAGCTCTGCAGATGGCATTCACGATGCAGGATCGAAGTTTTTACTGTCACCGCCTCGAGCTACACTTGGACAGTTATGTCGCTGACTCTTTAAGAATCTTTAATTTTCTTTGGTTATGTTTGCATCGATGGAAAACATTTGTTTTCCAGACCACTTTCCGGTTTGGGTAGCCCGGTTTATAATGGGAGCACATCGTCCGCATTATTAATATACAATAGTGTTTGCTGCGGGTTGTGGACTGTTTGAGATGTTTATGTGAGCTCGGCATGAGCTGCCTGGACCCTTGACTTTACCTACAATTACGTCGTTTATCTGGATCACTGCGCCACGATTATGTATTGATCCCACACTGTTACTCACCGCTGAATATAAACTGTGTCTAATTGTCTCATTGTCTATACGTCACTTAAATTAAGATACTATCGCGATAGCGCGGCTCGTGGAACGTGACGTATTTGGATAATGAAAGTCAAGGTGCAACATACATAATAACGAAATTTCATTGTAAAGCCGTAAAAGGGGCTGAAACATTCGCGGCACGTTCACAAAGAAACGTTAGTAAGACGATATTATCAGGACTTAACTCCAACAGAACGACAGCCTTCTATAATATATCTCTAGCTAAACAAAAACAATATTTGAATTGATGAATAACACAGACAAGTGGGGTTGATCTTAGGAATGTCCTCATCATTAATTATGTAGCGATTTTGAGCAGAACAGGTAGCTCTGACACTTGAGACGTCTGGTCGCGTAAGACTTGCGGGCTGCGGCGCCGCCACCCGACGTGGGTGGTTTCACCAATTGAACCATTTGGCTTATTACCGACGACAAAAGGTACCACATAACTCTGGAGAAATAGATTTACATGTGGCTCCGATGTACAAAAATAAAATGATAAACGCTATGAAGGAATTTAACGTAGGAATGTAAATAACTTCAACATGATTATGTTATTTTACTTAGGACTTACTAAGGACTTAGCTTAAATTCTACTTATAAGTATAAACTGTAGAGATAGGTATTCTTTGCATGTCTAGGTGACACCAGACTAGTACCGTTAAGTTCTGTGATCTGGCAGTGGCCTGGGAAAGGGTACTTATCACATAGGTACCTATGCAATTATTTATTGACGTAATAAAAAGTTAAGAAGCTAATACAGCTAAAGCTAAGCTAATTTATACCCTATTTTGAAGTATACAAATGCGAATAGTCTATTAAAACCTTTATACTGTAGCCATCTTTTACAAATTAATAATCGTAATCGCGGCACTTCATTGAACTCGAAAGTAAAGGATTAAACGATCGTAAAATGTGAAAATAAATAATATTCTAAGTGTCGATTTTATGGCGCCTTGACGCCATCATTTATCCCTATTGCAACACTTAAGCTTTGGGCTCGATGCTCTGTCGTAAAACATTAAAAATACTTATGTAAATTAAGCTTTTAGAGTAGTGTATTTGTCATGATTTTCCCATATATTTTATTCATATGATAACATGAAGTTGCGACCTCATTGGCTTAAGCGAACGGTATTCGGGTTCGTAAAGGTTGTTCCTGCTATGTTTTTATTGGCTAGAAAATGTATGTAACGTGTAATATGTGGAGCTTATCTCGGGACATTAACATGTTTGTCGGGACGCGGCCATTGCGTCCGTGTTTGCTACTGTTACGGTTCGACACTGAGCATGTTCATAACTCAGTACTGTGCATTTCGCTTATAATCAAATCATTATTTTCCCTATTCAAATGAGTTAGTATCTCCAGGCGCCAGTTGTAATTTTTTCACTGTTAAAAAGTGCGGAACAGGTATCGCAAATTATCGTTAAATTAGAAATGATGGTAACATTATCATCTCACACCTGTCAGCACGGTAACGCTCACAAATCCAAGCTTCCTCACAGCTTTGTCGGTAAAATAACAATCAATTATATTGCATTACCACTTGCAATGCGTTTTATTACTTATTACCTTAACAGCAAGCTCTAAAATTACGTGTGTTTGGGATATATGTATCAACAGCTGCAAAAAAGTCTCACAAACTCCCCATGAGTGTAGATTAATTATCAGAAAATTAACAGGCAGTGCTAGTTGAAGTATCATCGGATGTTGGGAATCACGCGAACTTCACTTTCATACGCTCCATGACTCAACCAAACCGACCTTATTGCCAGGGAATAGAGTTACGGGTAGCATCGACTCCTTTGAGAAATAGAAATGGATAGTCTCATATTATCACGCGATTGCTAACTTACCTCACGTAGATATACAAAAAGCGATCCATAATAAGCCGTGGGAAGATTAGTGGACGCAATGATGCTTTTTGTGTAACTTTGATTTATTGGTTTGATATGTTGTCTGTACTGAATAACTTGATTTTATCTAGTATCGTTGAAGCAGTTCTAGGTACCTACCGGAAATGAAAAAAAATAGTTTTAAATAATAAAGAACTGTGCTTCTATCTACCATCTTCTGGTATCCTATATGTAGGGGTCACTAGACTTTAACCAAGTACTAGCAATTCATTTAAAATTTGAATACGATAAGTTGTTTGTGGGAGCGATTTTGGCTGAAGTGGTGGAAGTTTTGATCCGCGCCGCACGCGAGGGAGTCGTATTGGCGTAGCCCTAAGGCTGCCTCGACCCCACCCGTCCGTCTAAGCAGTTATCACGAAACAGTTTTTGTCTAGAACTGCATACAAACAAAAAGCTAGAATGTAAATGATTGACGTCGAAGACTTGCAGACTTGAGTGTGTTTTAATACTAGGTTTTTTTTTTTAAATAACGTGAATCATGGTTGGATTTAATTAACACTTAGAACTGATTACTGACATAGAACTTGCACCTACATGTTTTCCTTACTTAGAACTAGCCGTGTCGATAATGAGCCGTCATGTTACGTCACGCAGTAGTGACAACCCCGCATCACGTCCGACAAGTTTACGTTCTGATTAAATTCCTACTATACAGTGCCCTATAGGTAGGACAGTCGGCAGCAACCTCGCAACTCCCCGTCGGGCAACATTTAGACGAAATTAAGTGCACTTAATCGTCGGCGCAGGCGCTCCGCCCGGGGGAGCACACTTTGAGCCCGCATTTATAATGTACGGATTTTTTACGATGGCTCCTTCCTTGCTAAATTTCAGTTAGTCAGTATTTACCACAACGCCCCACCGAGATAAGTTAACGTGGCATCAATATGAATGTTTTGGTTCAATACTGCAATCCGTATAAAGGAGCTCAAACCCTGAATCAACTTTCTACAATATATTGAATACTACAAATAACTGTTCCCAATATTTAATAAGTATTATTTCTGGTTCAAATAATGGAAAGTAAATTACAGAGCATATTAAAAGAAAGCCTGTGTGGTTGGTCTGACATTGGAAATAATTTTGCGGTGACTATTTACACAGAAATTGTCCAACATTTGTATAATATAAATCGACTCCACCATCTGTCAAGTGTAAAACACAGATTATAATTACCTGGCATCGGTCTTAATGACATTGTAAATGTGACAACTGACGGCAAACGATTCGCTTCATATTATTATTTAAGTTCCTGTGAGTCTGAAAGCATTTAAAGGATTTAGGCTTCACATCACTTCTAAATTGAATTAATTGCGACCTTTTGTTGTTTATTTTCAATAACACATAACGAACCGCGTATGTCATAACAGTTGCATCGATTTTCTCATTTCCGACAGCGATTACGCCCACCTTTTAGGCCTGGAGGGCGTCTGTTATATTTTCTTATAAAATACAGAGCCAACGCCAAAGTGCGTGTTCTTTTGTGGATGTTTTTCCTCACAATGGGCCGGTTTCATTATGCAGGGCGAGTGAAAAAGGAACGAAACAGATGTACGGTGGTGGTGCATTCGTTCGACGAACAATAGTCACGAACGTCGGACGACGATCGATGCCTCGTCTTTTGTGAAGACGAAGACTAGTGACACGGCTTAGCGGCTGGTGTGTCATTCTCATCACATTAGCCGCTACGTTACACATATTGCGTGTCGATGTAAATGGCCGTGAATACAGGCATGCGCAAACTACATCATGCTTGGCAAATCTTGAACTATTAACAAAGAGAACTTTGCCTTAACTGTTCTAGTGTATTTAACTTCTAGAATATCAATAGTTAAAATTGATTCCATTACTGAAAAGGGATGATGGCGTGCATATTCATAATGAATCTCTCAAGTTAATAAAACCAAAGTACAGTTATACATTATATTTTTTAAAGAATCCTACTCAGCTAATTGTCTTTTCAAATATCAAAACAACTCCATATCGACAATAGCGAAGTCGGAAGCGGTTTCCATAACATAACGGTAAAGAAATTAGAGAATACAAAGAAGACCGTCTGTCCGTCATTATGATATTGCAAATACATGTTTGCGGCTATTTAGTTCTTATTTTCTGAGACGTAAGGTTAATTTCTTTTATTTTATTCTATAGTGTTGTGTTAAAACCGCTCGGCTCCCGACTGACGCGTTCGTCGCGTGCGTGTGCGCCGCCAGCTAAGCGGACGCGGCGAAATTATGTGCACTTATCTACCGACCGGTCGTTAGGCTGTTTCGCGTACCTTGTCATGCACGCCGCAACATTGTTCCGGACCTAGATGTGAAATTAAATACAACGTGAAATATAATCAGTGTAGTACTCCTAAAGAAGTTTACTGATTTAAAAAGAATTATAAAATATTATTTTTGAACAAAAATACCAGTTTGCGAATATCGCACCGATGCCTCCCGATTGACCGCACGCTTAACTATCTTACCCTTGATTAATACTGAGTGAGCTTGTAAGGCAGTCCCACTTCATACAAACTACGAACAGCTACTACCGTTACCCGGCCGCCTCCTGGGTTACCCAAGATTTTTTTAATTAAAACATTCTCCGACGGGGAAAGGAAAGAAGAAAAAGACCAACGGTTACCGATTGAAAGGAAAAAAAACTTTGCCCCCACCTTTTCATCCCTAATCTCGTAATTGTCGACGGATTTTTTGTACTATGAATGAAAAAATCGAACCCTTTGTGGATTTGTACCCTCGCACGTGTACCGACGAACTTTTTTAACCTATCGCAAACATGAACGTTGATTGTTGAGTCCCGTGAATTGCATTTGTTGAAATATTGTTATCTTAGCGATCCATCAGTCTCTATAAGTTTGTATTATCTCTCCCATCTGGCCGATGAATAATAAATGAATACATGCTAAATAAAGCTGAGGAAGTATGGATGGTCCAATGTTTGTCGTCGTAACCCCTAAATGTCAAATAGGCGATGGAAGGCGACGAGACGATTTTGTTAATAGGATTGTAATTAAGCCGAAAGGGGGGATGAGGCGACAGCGCGGGGAGCGCAGGTGCAAGGATACGGGCGTAACCTTTACAACAGCTGTTCCATACAATGAAGGAAATAGCTACGATCGTTTTGATGAAAAATAAGAACAGCACAACTCTTAATCTATTTCTAAGTTAATGGTTAAATTGCCTCTATACAGATGTTCCTTTCAATCGATATTTATGGTTCAAATTAGTAGTAACATCAGTGTATGATAAAATATATCTAATACGAAAAATAGTGCGTAGTCGGCAGCTGCCTGGGACCTAAGGTGCTGCGAATATTATTATTTTGGTAAAGCAACCTGCCGTGCGCTCGCTGTTTACATAACAAGTACTGACCGACGCACCGCAATGATAATGGGACTAATACCATAGGATCTCATACACTGTTCGCCTAAAGGCTATTTGAATATTAATACGTGGCGGCGTATTCGTTTAGGCGTACATCGCATCGTGCATACATTATTCCGTTATGGGATTATAAGTAATCTGACTTTGTAATGGCTTTAGACGTTATAACGTGTGAAGTCGAGTTGAGGACAACGAATAAATCACCATTATCTTCATTATCTGTCCATACTAGCGAATACGTAATGGTTGCGTTTACAGTTAGCTGGTTGCTTCATGCATTACTAATAAGTAATTCTAAGAAAATACTCGATTAGCTTAACAGAAAGGGTCTAGTCAACACAATGCATGAATTAGTTGGTCACGAATGAACTAAATGACTGCAAGAAAGTCTAGACGTAAACTAATCAATATGAAGACCCACACACCAAAAACAAGTTAGAAATTACAATTTACAAACGTCCATGTTCCAAAGCTCTAAAGTACCAATAAAATAATTCAAACACATTCCGGTGGTATTCACAACAGAAATCTTCTATTACCTTTTTTCCGGTATTTCCGATAAGGCGCAATGCTGCAATTCTCGATAAAGGGTATCCATCCTTCACTTCCGCTTCTCGAGACTCAAAATCCTTTGATAAATTACTATTTCATCTCAGGATTCCGAATTTCTCTCTAAACTTTTTGAATTTTCTCACCCTTCACCGTTTGGGGACCCGTATCTGGATGCTCGGAAAACTTGCTCCAACGCACTCGAAGAAGGCATCAAATATTTCTGTATTGAAAATAAAAAGGAATAAATAGAAGGCATTTAAATGTCAGAGATATTCAGTGTATCTTTTCATTTTGTACGCCAGCAGAAAGTCTTAAGTCAAATACAGTATTTTTAGTATACACAGAACCCTTAATGTAAAAAATTTGCTAGGGATAGCTAAACATTGGTGCCGTGGGAGCGGTAATCCCGGTCGAGGCTGGACGCAACCGGGGGTTTTTAATTTGGGGCCCGCCCGCTGTGAACGGATTATCAGGCCGGGAGACTTGCAATTAGTCGTCCTGCTGAGGTCTCACGTCACTCGCCTTTGCCGAATTTTCGGGATTACCGTGAGCCCAAGCCCCTTACGTCGTTTGTTAAAGCTAAGGAAAAATTTATTAGACCTTTTTATGAAATTTTAATCAGATTCCAATAAATGCGTCTTTTTTGACATACGAATACGATGACATACATTAATAAAATTACATATATTATCAATGGCCGCAAGTTCTACTTTTCTACTTAAGTAAAACCGTACTAAAATATTCGAAATTCCATTTATTACAGCCACTGAACGCGTAAAAACAATTTAACTTTGAACAACGTCTCCCGCGGGGCGAGCGCTTTCCGTAACACCACACTCGCAGCTACTGAATTTTATACATTCTCGGGTACCTTGGAAATGGCAGAAATTTAAAAGGACAAATATGAACAGCTTTAAATCTTAAGGTAATAGACTCCAAGAATTATAAAAAAGAAAGCAAGTTTAAGGGTACGCTCAAAACAAGTTTTAAGGTTGCAATAGAAAAAAATATCAATAAAAGGAAAACACTACTTGTTATTTTTAGACAATAGTGACTTTTAGAAGTTACTTTATTCCTCAGAGAATTTTGTACATCTTATTGAAACGGTTCCAAAATTTTATCGTAGCGGTAATTATTCGATAGTTAATTCCATACAAATCTAAAATATATTGTAGACAAGATTAGCAATACTTGTAAATGAAATCGTGTCAGTGGCACCAGAGCGAAGCAAGGGTGAGTCGGTGGCCAAAGATAAAAGCGTTACAAGTCCCCTGAATTGGAACATGAAAAGCTAAACGTCGTCTCGTGGGAACTGCGCGGCGAGTTTTAATTCGTTTATTTTCTTATTATGTCCTTTTAGTACGTTTGTTTGCGAACTGAGAGACGGATTATGAGATTATCCCTGCACTTTGCGGGCTATCGTTCTACCGGACCGACAGACTTTTATGAAATGCATTTTTTGATCCGTGCTGAATTCAATTCGTTGGGAAATAATTACCTATAGTCGACTAGTTATTATCCTTTGCTAATATATGTAACACCAGATTCGCGTTAAATTTATGTTTGATAATATTTGGGTTCTTGTAAGATTAATCACAAGTTTAGTTATCCTATTGTATTTTTACGAAACCTATAAGAAAATAAATATACTATGATTCAATAAGATTGTGAATTAAACCCTGAATGGAGATGTGACGCTTATCCGCGATCCGTTTAATCTTATACGTGCAATTTGGGTCAACTTAAATCAAACCTTGAATTGTATATGCCAACTGGCTACCAATACTCGAGGCGGTTTAAGTCTAAAGATCTAATGAGACTTGATCACTGATCTATTGCTTGTCACGTAATAAGTAACTGTGTGTCACACTCGTATCTTTTGCGTTCTACCAAATACGGCATTACCTGCAGTAATAAATATGCTGTTTCAATACTGATTACATTAAGCTCCTTTAGCTTTTGCTATGTCATTCAACTTCAATGAATTTTATATAAATCAACTAGGTACTTGGCTTCGTTACCTTCTTCATTTATTGCGATCATTTTAAATAATTTATTTTTCAATTACTTCATATAAAGCCTACTATTTTAATACCCATAAATTATGTCGGTCGGGTAAATAGGCATTTCGTATTGTAGTATTTATAACTATAATATCATTAAAATAATTGAAATTAAGTACTAAACAATAATGCCATAAATTGATTTTGTGTTCATCATCGTATCAAACGTTATCTAAAGATCATTCGCTTACTATCGTTATCTTCAACACCTGTTAAATTTTATGGCGACAAGTTTCCATATAAAAATATTTTTGCATTGAATATAAATAAGTTAACAAATCACTGGATGACATTATGACACTTTACATTGCCGAATACTAAACGCCTAACACGCTCCAGACACTTTTTTACAATATTTAAATCATACAAAGTTTTTACATAGTGACGTCACCCATTCATTACGATAACATGTGTATAGTGCGTAGTGCACAATGGGTATGCTAATCGCGGGCCGAGATTACGATTAAACAATAATAGGGCCGGTCGGCCGTGCGCGCTCGGCCGGCGATCGATACGGTGCCATCTGGCCCGTTCTCGCGATCGCTGTACTGTAATTGTTGTACGAAAAATACTAATTATCATTACATACATAGTTTGTTTTCTTTTGTATTTACTGGTGCACATAGTTTGCGTCACGATGTGAACGTCAGTGCGAAGGTTCTGTCACGAAATTATAAAGTTCTGTCACATTCGAAGCCTTAGAGATTCAAACTGAACAAAAGAAGCGGACGCAGCTAGCTTTTAAAAGATGCTTTGTTTTAATAAATCTAACAATGAAACAATTTATGAAGTCGTGACGTTCAATGTCGTGAGCGTCAAACAACTTTACGTGTAAGTGTGTTTTCAACAGCTGACAGCGCCAACCACGCGATGCATTTTATACAGAACAAGCCTACACAACACTGGCGACAAGATGCAACGAACACATTTCTTAGAAGTCACAAAACATAAGATAGGCCGACCACACGTGTTTGTAATCGAAACATTACATTTCTGTGAACAATCGTGTGCTACAGTGTAAACTCGCCTTTACTTGTCAACGTGTTATTAGTAATAGATAATTGAGATGTTTTCATTGATTTTTTTATTAAATCATGTTGTTTAACTCATCCATCATATCAATAGACGGGGTAATAAGCAATTTGACACATCAATTAATAAAATTGGCGATTGTCCATAGCGTAGGTTTGTAGATGCCATAAACGCTGAGATTATCTAAATCAAGATAGAGTGATTGTCATAGATCCTCACTTTAAGATATAATTTTATTTTGGTGTGATTTGTAGTATGTATGCCGTTTCTAGCACAAAGGATTATAACAAAAACATATTCTTGGCAGATTGGTAAAATGATATACAAAAAAATAGATACATTATTCTTACAATCACTACTTGCTTATAAAAATTGAACACCTACTAAAGTCAATTTTGCACACAATAAAACCATCCCTCGTCTCTTGTGAGTTCAATATTGCATTAATGAGGTTCTCCAACAATGATATTTAATTTTGCACTGAATGAGAGTCGCGATGTCTTTGACAACCCTACTTAATTCATTCACAACTAAAACCTTTAATCCTTGAGCCGTAAGGTTCAGAATAACACATTTGTTACTCGGTATGTTAATGTAAGGGTTCGCGGCTCGGGGGGTGTGCTGTCGGCACGTGTGCACGCATTTTGCGTATTACCTAAATAAATAGTAGACTGTGCTTGTTTTGTTTGTGTTTGCCGGTCTCACGAATTTGTTTTCGTTATTAATTCTTAACCGCCGACCACCATCTGCCGCGTTAAACAAATGCTGTAAAAATATTTATAATGTCATACTACGTAGTTTCTTTAGTTAAGAATCTACCAATAACGATACTATCTGACCTACCTGATGAAGTCATCCTCACGTATTACCTATTAATAGAAAAATATTGATAACTTTATCATGAACGTCATACAATCGATAGGATCAAAACTTGCGATACCATGTCAATGTAACGAGTTTTTTAACAACACAGTGTGTAAACACGTCTTTGTAATATAAAAGTTAGACAATATTTGGACTTAAAAGTCATAGTAAAATGATTTAGAGACACATCTGTCCAGCTTCGGTTATTTGTAAACAGTATCCTAGTCTGCTAAAGTAAAACCAGTGGACCGTAGAGAATACTAAATTAGCATAATCCGAGTGCACACGTGTGTGTGGCACGCGACTCATTCAGCGCAACCCTTTAGTGCGGCCATTGTGATCACTGCTGATATAATGAATTTGATTTGATTCATTCCCAGTTTTATGTTGACGAGCTGTTGGTAAATATCTCGAGGGGAGGGCCGCCATCGATCGAGTTATAGTGACCGAATTGTGTGTGGCTTATGTGACTCAGTTTTTATGTATGAGGAAATTCACTTATATTGTTGCGTGGCTCAATCTTATTCAGTTGTAATCGTAAAATGAAAATTCTGTTTCCTGCTGTTTGTCGTCACTGAAGAGTTCTTGCGAATGTCTACAACTGTACACTTATACTGTACTTATAGACAATATATTACTAATTTATTTAAAAATTAAAATAACACCTAAAGATATTCAGACTTGCTTAGTTTTTAATTCCAATTTAAAGAACATTTCCAATTTTCTACTCAAAATCAACATTAAAGCAGTCAGTTAATAAAATACTCGGCGAAGCTGGCAGGCAATAGCCCGCGGCAATTGGGACGTGCAGAGTCGACCGTCCGAAATATTCGCACCCTGTAGAACGTAATTTATACATTTTATTATGGCTGTAGGATCTAATGCTGTGTCATATTGAATTTTTATTCAGCTATTTTGTTTTAAGTTTTACTTTTATTTTTTAAATCGTTTCATTAAAATAGTTAAGATGACATAACGAAAATATGCCGAAATCATTGTTTGGTAATTCGGCAAACAAGATGCGATATTCACTACAATAATTATGGTAATACTTATAAAATGTTTCATGAATAAGTTGAATCTTTAATGTGAGGAGCGGAAAGATATTACCTTTTAGTCGATTTATATCTTTGCTCATGTTTGGCCAACCCTCGCATAGTCGTATATTAGGTTACCAGGCCCGAGTGTCGCAGGGCTGTGTAGGGCGGAGCACGATAATATCGACCTTTTAATTTTTATTGATCATTCAGTTTGATTGATAGTTTTAATCAACAACAGCTGGAATAAAATACAAAATGTGATTTTTTTTAAATGGTTAATTGGCAATTACCATTCAATTTAACACCTACGATAAAATTATGTATGTGATGTAGTTAAAGAGTAGAAGTGATCGTAAATTAATTTTTGCTGTATTTTTAATGATGACTTGGTTGTTTATGGGTTCTGAAGCCTAGCTGTGTTAAATTGTACAGAAATATGAATAAAACGACAGTTCTGTTCTCAGTGGTACTATACCGAATGCTAGGTTAAAAATGTAGGTTCTTAACGTACAATTACTAACTTTCTTAAATCAGATTCATAAGCATCTAAGAAATATTATCTCGAAATATCCTTCTGAAAACGATATCGCTCAAAATAAATCCCTATTTCGATCGTAAGTCGTTCATTCGTGAACCCTTATAATATTAATGAAACCAGTTTCCAAAACCGCCAATGCTTAGCGACACGTATTTCTAAAACGTATCCTCCTTTGTTTTAGCTTCACCCGACAAGGTATCCGCGTACGGCGGCCATACTCGGGCTCCCCCAGAGATTCAACTATGTACAATAACAACCACGTAGGTTTCCTACTTCAATTACTTTAATAACTAACCATTGTGAACCGCTGGTTACTCGAAGCCATTGACTTTTTAGCTTAAATTGCTATTTCGAAATGTCTGCAAGTGTATTCATTTTGTTCAACCCTTTTTCGTACTTTTGACGAATTTATATTATCAGTAAAAAATAAGAGTTAAAACCGCAACAGTGTATGAGTAATTAATCTTCCAGTGTTAATTACAGCCGGCAAGAGGCTTTTGGTTTGAAGGCAAAAATAGGATTGAAAGCGTAGGTATTTATCTCTAAATTCTTTTACGATTATTCTATTCTGATGAATTTTCCATCGGAAATTCTTAGTTCCAATTAAAATAATAAATCCAAATTCTAACTTTGGAAAGTTGTCTAAAATTAATCATGCAAGAACCGAGCGAGGCTTCGTTGAAGGGAATCTCTCAAAGCGCTCTCTTTTCTGTCGAAAAGCTAAGGCACTGTGACATGCAATAGGTTATACTATTTGTTAAACATAAAATCCCGAACCTATTTTGACTCTTATAGCTACGCAATAAGGCACACATTTCCTTGGAATGTTTTTACCAGATCTTTACACGGCAAACGGTAGCTGAGATTCAGGGGTGTCAACTTGAATGAATTATTAAAATCTTACATGTCTTTATATAGCAAGCGTTCCTTTAAAGTGCATACCTACGTGTTATGTTTTTTTTATGAATACGTGTTTATTAGCTGTTTTAAGCGAAGAGATAATTAAGCTTTTAGCATTGGCAATGCTGTTTATGTCGCAAATACTGAAATGATATATTTGATTTGAATCGAATTGACGTAGCTGCCAATGCTTAAAAAATGTTGTAATTTAATCAGACATTTAAGGATTTTTTCGCATAAAAACTATTGTGTAATAATTTGGCCCATGAATATGGAAACATACAATACCTACTTATATTAAAGATTGAGTGATTGTAACATTAAAAACCGGACATTCGAATCGTTAAAAGGTAGCTGAAGCGCCTAAAAATATTCCTTGTCGGCACAGCAGGTACGAAAAGTTTCCTCAAAAAATAATAAATCTAATTTAACTCTCCAAAAAGTTTGAAAGCAAAACAACAGGTTCGAACGATATCCCCGGCACTTGGACGCCTTAGAATATTCTGTACAAAAGGAACAAGAGGCCAACCCTAATCCGGCAAGGGTCTGATTGCTCATTAATCACGAGCGCCTGTAATTACCGCGCCGGCGCACAACGAAGCCGCCGTAATTTGATTTTAGAACATAGAAATAATGCATCGCGCCCAAAATGGCTTTCGTCAGTATGATGGGTAATTGAAAATTAGGATGTTTATATTCGGGCATTTGCGCGGTGAACTTGTTAAGAAAAATATCTTAAGATAATCATAATTAAGACAACGAAGTGATTCAAGATTTTATAAAGATGTGTTGTACCTGTATTTAATTATTTCCTCTGTATTTTGTGCTTGCTGTAGGTTACCAGTTTTTTGTGCCGATAATAACCGAATGCAGCGCCTCCGCCCATAACTAATTCAAAGTGCCTAACTGTCAATCTTTTTGCTTGCTGCACGTATCATTCATAAAAAATCTTGAATAAAAACCTGCTATTAAAAAACACAGTGTTCTTAAAACATCCATATTGTGCTTGCAAATAACGCTATGTTGTAGTCGAGTAATAATCGTAGGTGCACCGGAGTGTAAAGAGTGCTATAATATCATCACTGAATATAATTTATTGAATTATTACATAGACGAATGATTTATGGTTTTGTATACCTCTTCTGAACGTTTCGTTCGACCACCTGCCCCAAAAACCGGATACAATAAATTATACGAAAACAAAACTTGTATTCACCCTTTTTGATCCAGGGAATCGTTAGTCTCGTGCCATAAACGTTGTGCTTATGATCAAACGATTGTCCTGTTCTTATGTTAGAAGGTATAAATATAGCAAATGATTAATAAATATTTGTCTTTTTAAATCTTTATTTTTATTTATCAAACGTCACATCCTGTAACATAGGAAACCCAGAAATAAATGATTGCTTTAATTTTACCATACACTTTATGCTCTATTTTTCATGAACGACTGATATCCTTTTTTCGTTATTCTAAATTAGCTCAACAACTAATGAACTTGTTAACGACATATATCAAGCAGCAGAACGCGGTATTTGATCACATGAACACGAATAGGAACGCTATAAATTTAAGCCTACGAAGACACTGGACAAGACAAATGCGAGGTGTTAGTTTGCGGTATGCTTTTACTGGCTTGTTGAGTGGAAATACAACAGGAAACGATCGCAACACGCTCTGGACACCGATGGAGGTTAAAATAAAGTGGATTAACGGGAGAAGCCGAGACTGGGACACGAAGATACAATTGTGTTCGTACAACTTTGTATCGATGACACTAGATCTTGATTTCTATAAAACATGTATTCACTTCTTATCACATTGTATTACAACGATAGACAACTCGATACTGTTTCAAACAACCGTCTTAGTGATACAGAATGGATGAGAAAAGTACGTAAATACTATAAATTTTCTCGAAGTGCTTGGTTGTATTTTTCGCCATTGTATTGATTCTCGGCTGTGATTGGGCCCTCCAATCACGGCGTACGCGAGAAGCATACTAGCTTGATGGTAAACAAAATTGTGTTTGTCGTAGCCATTTAGTCTACTTGTCCAGGGACATTAGTAAGTTAATTATGTAAGCTACATTTTTCTGAAAACCATTCGCTATAAATTATTTTATTTAATTTTATGCCTGAACTGTAGTTTTATCAAGTAAACCTGTATCGATTTGCTATTTGTAAACAAAACCTTATGGTGCTTATCTTGGCGATCATCTATCTATTCATCTTGAACTACCGCTTAAGAAAAACTTGGAAGCTTCAATAAACTCGGAAGCTTCAATTAAAATGTTGTCGTCGTAAAACTTGGTTTCCAATTTCATAGGGTAACTGTGATTATAACTACTTAGTATTAAATTGATGTAAACTTAAACAAATCTGATCTAGGAAATGGCGAAGATTATTATAATTAATATGACCCTAATTCTATAGGGAGATATATCTATTCAATGTTATCAGAACTCCAGGACTACCAGGCTTGTAGGACAGAGCAGGAAGTTAGCGTGAAGGGACCATGGGGGCTTAGTACGCTCACGGATTATTAAACAGCTCTCACAACTTCTGAAAGCTTGGTATACACCACAACGAATTTTCTTTCCCTTCCAACGCTCGCTGTTTCACAACACCTCGGGAGCGAAAGAGACAAGACAAGACCGACGCAGTACAAATTACCACAGTATTGATACTTGTGGTGACACTAATGAACAGAATTGTTGCTTATTCTATCTGAGAGGTGTACAAAACTAATGTACTGTTTGTGTTTGTTACAGGTAATGCACGCAAACGAGGCACTTGAATCAGAACGCGCATGCGTATCCGGTTTCAGGTGATGTATGTACATATTTGATAAGCAGGGTTATTTTAGATTTAACATAAAAATGTAAAAAATTTCGTTGAACTGATGTGAAAGATAGTAATACCATAAATATGCCAAATTATCATAATTCAACTGCTAACGACTCAGATACCAAGAGTTTAAGAAAATCCAAAGTAATTATTGTAAAATTCTCACGGAGTATAACGTCATCGTGGCCTAAATCCAAAGGGCGTAAGTGCGTTGTATTCCGCACCGGGTCTAATCGCCTGAGGTCAACGGCAGCGCAGGTACCGGGGTTTTTTTAGCCCGTCCCCCTCACCTTCACCGCGACATTCCTGCTAACCCCGGGCTACCGAATTTAATGTCATTCTTTTATAGAAAATTGATTTACACTGGCGACCGGTTTCTATCACCATTTTTTTTATTTTATTTTAGAGTTCTTTATTTTGTTACTTAACGATGGATTTATTGTTAACGGTTTTTTTTCGTGATCTGCATTGAATATACCTAATTATCGGATCAATTGATCAACCAAGAATCTACTTAGTACGATAGAATAAACAACCCATTTAAGTAACCAGTCAAAATTGCAGTTTTATTGTTATTGACCGTATTTAAACAAATCATTTGATATGTTTTTAATCAGATCTTCTAATTGATCCGTCTTTGAAACAATGTAATCAATTATTTTATTTTTGTTCTTGCCAGCACAATGTGTTGTTTTACACTTTTCTACAAAAACTATAATTATACAGCTTTCAATCATACCCAATTGTTATCATACAAAGTATTGAAGAAACCTATTCATTTCACACTCCATTTCTTTTAACTGAATATTCTTTACGCAGACGTATGAATTATTGAGCAATAATTAAAAAAAAAATGCAATAATTATCATCGATATCGTAAAAAAAATGATTTAAATCATCTACGATTTATAAATTAAAATTATATTCAGATACATATTTAAAATGTTAATCTGATTCTGATTATTTGAGGTCAGGTCTAATGTCAGTGTCAATGTTGCTCAATTTGAATGTCGGCAACGAATTTTACTTTGGGAACCTAAATTTTATATTAACAATATCATGTGATCGCACGAAATTTATGGCTTTTAGGCGGAATACTACGGTTAATTCACTCGTCAAATACAAACCAAGACGTAATTATAGATAGGCTTACATATCCTTTGATTCCTTATTGATGTCTTTGTTCAACTATAACTATTAACGGTAATAGTATTCGTAGAACTTGGAAATGAATGCAGTACTAAACGCAGAAACCAAAGATGCTCAAAATAGCGTTTTATTATCAAAGCGCTCAATATATTTCGAGGTTTCGTAACGTCGGTCTAAATAACATAATTTATGCTAATACATTTAAAATCCAAATTCAGTACTATTCGCCCGTGTCGGAATGTTAGTGCGAACAAATCTTTTGATATGTAGGCGTATTTAAATATCACACCGCTCTCATGTTGCAGTTCTACAGCCGTCCATCAGCATCTTGAAATACGATGCCTTTTATATTTTATACATTTACTTTATCATTTGCTTTGCTTAGAAGGTGATTCAGAACGTGAACGGAAACTGGCTTGTTGAACGTTCAAACTATTTTAATAGTAACGGTTACAAACTAAGTAAACACCATACATGGAATAATAACGTAATAGTTTAAGTTAGGAAATGCTCATTAATTCAAGAACCAAAACACGAAATGCAAAATTAATGAATAAAATCTATTTGATCTGTGTGTTTGAAGAAACGTAATTACTTGTCGTAAATTTACATACAAATATAAATCTTAGTAAACTAGTAACAGAATGAACAATGAATCAGTTAGCCAAGCTTTAAGTTGCGTCAGAGGCTAGTCGCAAATCGCAACACTTGGAGTAAGCGGGTCACGGAACTGGATCTCGAACTCGCCCACTGCCTATAACAAACTTCCCACAACGAACGGAAATACTCATTGCCGATTCACTCGCGATTACTCACTATCGGCGTGTCGTTCATTCATAGATTTTTGTGCCATTGATCCGGACACAGGCCATTCTTAAAAGCGAAACTGACTGCCAAATTAGTTTTTAACCCTAGAAAGATAATCATATTGTGACGTACGTTAAAGATAATCATGCGTAAAATTGACGCATGTGTTTTATCGGTCTGTATATCGAGGTTTATTTATTAATTTGAATAGATATTAAGTTTTATTATATTTACACTTACATACTAATAATAAATTCAACAAACTATTTATTTATGTTTATTTATTTATTAAAAAAAAACAAAAACTCAAAATTTCTTCTATAAAGTAACAAAACTTTTAAACATTCTCTCTTTTACAAAAATAAACTTATTTTGTACTTTAAAAACAGTCATGTTGTATTATAAAATAAGTAATTAGCTTAACTTATACATAATAGAAACAAATTATACTTATTAGTCAGTCAGAAACAACTTTGGCACATATCAATATTATGCTCTCGACAAATAACTTTTTTGCATTTTTTGCACGATGCATTTGCCTTTCGCCTTATTTTAGAGGGGCAGTAAGTACAGTAAGTACGTTTTTTCGTTACTGGCTCTTCAGTACTGTCATCTGATGTACCAGGCACTTCATTTGGCAAAATATTAGAGATATTATCGCGCAAATATCTCTTCAAAGTAGGAGCTTCTAAACGCTTACGCATAAACGATGACGTCAGGCTCATGTAAAGGTTTCTCATAAATTTTTTGCGACTTTGAACCTTTTCTCCCTTGCTACTGACATTATGGCTGTATATAATAAAAGAATTTATGCAGGCAATGTTTATCATTCCGTACAATAATGCCATAGGCCACCTATTCGTCTTCCTACTGCAGGTCATCACAGAACACATTTGGTCTAGCGTGTCCACTCCGCCTTTAGTTTGATTATAATACATAACCATTTGCGGTTTACCGGTACTTTCGTTGATAGAAGCATCCTCATCACAAGATGATAATAAGTATACCATCTTAGCTGGCTTCGGTTTATATGAGACGAGAGTAAGGGGTCCGTCAAAACAAAACATCGATGTTCCCACTGGCCTGGAGCGACTGTTTTTCAGTACTTCCGGTATCTCGCGTTTGTTTGATCGCACGGTTCCCACAATGGTTAACTTATACGGTTCTTGTAGTAAGTTTTTTGCCAAAGGGATTGAGGTGAACCAATTGTCACACGTAATATTACGACAACTACCGTGCACAGGCTTTGATAACTCCTTCACGTAGTATTCACCGAGTGGTACTCCGTTGGTCTGTGTTCCTCTTCCCAAATAAGGCATTCCATTTATCATATACTTTGTACCACTGTCACACATCATGAGGATTTTTATTCCATACTTACTTGGCTTGTTTGGGATATACATCCTAAACGGACACCGTCCTCTAAAACCAAGTAACTGTTCATCTATGGTCAAATGAGCCCCTGGAGTGTAATTTTGTATGCACTGATGGATAAAGAGATCCCATATTTTTCTAACAGGAGTAAATACATCGTTTTCTCGAAGTGTGGGCCGTATACTTTTGTCATCCATTCTAAGACATCGTATCAAAAAATCAAAACGATCACGACTCATTACAGAGACGTACACCATTGACAAAGATCGATCAAAGAGGTCATCTGTGGACATGTGGTTATCTTTTCTCACTGCTGTCATTACCAGAATACCAAAGAAAGCATAGATTTCATCTTCATTCGTGTCACGAAATGTAGCACCTGTCATAGATTCCCGACGTTTCAATGATATCTCAGCATTTGTCCATTTTACAATTTCCGAAATTATCTCATCAGTAAAAAATAGTTTGAAGCATAAAAGTGGGTCATATATATTGCGGCACATACGCGTCGGACCTCTTTGAGATCTGACAATGTTCAGTGCAGAGACTCGGCTACGCCTCGTGGACTTTGAAGTTGACCAACAATGTTTATTCTTACCTCTAATAGTCCTCTGTGGCAAGGTCAAGATTTTGTTAGAAGCCAATGAAGAACCTGGTTGTTCAATAACATTTTGTTCGTCTAATATTTCACTACCGCTTGACGTTGGCTGCACTTCATGTACCTCATCTATAAACGCTTCTTCTGTATCGCTCTGGACGTCATCTTCACTTACGTGATCTGATATTTCACTGTCAGAATCCTCACCAACAAGCTCGTCATCGCTTTGCAGAAGAGCAGAGAGGATATGCTCATCGTCTAAAGAACTACCCATTTTATTATATATTAGTCACGATATCTATAACAAGAAAATATATATATAATAAGTTATCACGTAAGTAGAACATGAAATAACAATATAATTATCGTATGAGTTAAATCTTAAAAGTCACGTAAAAGATAATCATGCGTCATTTTGACTCACGCGGTCGTTATAGTTCAAAATCAGTGACACTTACCGCATTGACAAGCACGCCTCACGGGAGCTCCAAGCGGCGACTGAGATGTCCTAAACGCACAGCGACGGATTCGCGCTATTTAGAAAGAGAGAGCAATATTTCAAGAATGCATGCGTCAATTTTACGCAGACTATCTTTCTAGGTT